>NW_028123578.1:0-470000 GCF_965194805.1 Balaenoptera borealis
ATTACATAGCGTTCAGTAGACCTCCCTTGGTATATGGTCGGTCTTTTTGATACATGTGTTTAATATGTATTTGTATACGTATGGTAACCCTAATCTTAATGTATCCATTCCTCCCACCTTTCCTTTTAGGTAACCATAGTTTGTTTCATAAGTCTGCGAGAGTCCCTCTCTGTGGAAATATGTGCATACGTGTCAGTTGTTAGGTAACAGCTAGGAGTGATATTACAGTTTATTTGTCATCTGCTTTCCGACTTACCTCATGTTCTGTGATTATCTCTAGGCTCATCTATGGTGCTGCAAAGAGCAGTGTTTCATCCTTTTCCATGGCGAATATTCCATTGTGTACACAGACCACTTCTTCTTTGTGCATTCATCTGTTGATGGACATTTTGGTTACTTCCAAGTCTTGGCTATGCTAAATATTGATGCAGTGCAGGATTGCCAGCCTGTGTCTTTTGGATTCTGGTCTTCTCATGGGTTAGGCCCAGCAGTGGGCCTACTAGATCATATGGTAGTTCAATTTTTACCTTTCAACACACCTCCATTCTGTTCTCACTACTGGCTGTTACCAGTTTACATCCCACCAGCAACTACAGGGTACACAGATCTCTAAAACCCCGTCAGCATTTATTGTTTGTAGACTTTTTACTGATGGCATTTTGAGTGTTGGGTGGTGATACCTTTTTGTAGTTTGGATTTGCATGCGTCTAATAATTCCCGATATAGAGCTTTTATCTACATCCGTTTTCTTTCTTTTTTTTTAGGTGAAACAGAGAAACTTACGTCTTCAAATTGTTTCCTTGAAAAATGTGCCATGTTCTGAATTCCTGTGGCCATTACCTGCCCCAGGACATTTTTTGAGGGCAGGTGTCGTTTACAGCCCTGTAGTAATTGTGAATATCACATGACCATTAGTTCTGCGTTTAAAGCTGCTGTTGCAGGCAACGGCCAAAAGGGGGCAGCATTTCTATATTCCCAACTCTGGTTACTAGGGCAACAGAGCCTTCCTGGAAGTCCTGTTTGTAGGTTGTAGAGTAGAGTGGAATGTGCCAGGACAAACCCCCAAAAACTATGTCTACTTATTTGTTGTTGGTATTCTCAGTTTAATTTTCATTTTTCTCAGAGCAAATTTGATTGCAATGTTGTGTTTTTTCTAGGTGTACAGAATCTCTTTCATTGATTCATATATCTTTTCATGTTTGGATCGTGTTCCATATAGGTTATTACAGAATGTTGTGTAGACATCTCTTGGTATTTGGTATGTCTGATTATTATATATTTTATAAGTATTAGCATATGTCTGTTAAACGCAATATCCTGCGTTATACATTTCTCATACCTTTCCATTTGGTTAACCACAAGCTTGTTTTCTGAACACGTGAGTGTCCTTCTCTGTGGAAATAGGTTCATTCCTATCAATTTTTAGGTAACCCCTATACATGATATCATAGGATATGTGTCTCTCGCTTTCCGACTTACTTCAAGTTGTGTGATTATCTGTAGCCTCATCTATGGTGCTGCAAACGGCATTGTTTCATTCTTTTCTGTGTCTAATATTGCATTGTGTACATGGACCACTTTTTCGTCCATTCATCTGATGATGGACATTTTTGTTGCTTCCATGTCTTGGCTATTGTAAATACTGCTGCAATACACGATTTTCCATCCTGTGTCTTTTTGATTCTGGCTTTCACAGGTGACAGGCCCAATAGTGGGCCTTCCGGATCATATGGTGACTGAATTTTTACCTTTAAACGCACTGCCATTCTGTTCCTATTAATGGCTGTTACCAGTTTACATCCCACTTAGACCGAGAGGTTACGCTATTCTCCACAACTTCTTCAACATCTATCGTTTGTTGACTTTTTGCTGATGGTCATTCTGACTGGTGTGAGATGATACCTTTGTGTAGATTGGATTTGCATGCGTCTAATAATTCCTGATGTTTTGCATTTATCAATGTCCTTTTCATTTTTTTTATGATTCAGCTAAACTTACAGCTTCAAATTGCCTTTTTGAAAAATTTGCCGTGTTTTGATTTCTTTGGCCATTCCCTACCCCAGGACAGTTTTTGAGGGCATGAGTCATTTACAGCCCTGCAGTCCTTGTGAATATTAGTGACCATTAGCAGTGGATTGAAAGCTGCTGTTTGAGGAAACGGCCTTAGGGTGGCAGCATTTCTACGTTGCCAACTCTGCTTGCTAGGGAAACAGAACCTTGCTGCAAGTTGTGCTTTTTGGTTGCAGATTAGAGTGGAATGTGCCAGGACAAACCCCCATAAGTTTTAGCCTCCTTAATTCTTGTTTGTGTCTTTAAGTTTTAATTTTTATCAGAGCAAATTTGATTGAGAAATGTCTTTTTTTCTAGGTGTACAGAATCGTGTTTATGTACACATATACATATATCTATTGATCTTTGTGTCCTTTTCCATGTAGGTTATTACAAAGTGTTGAGTAGACCACTCTTGGTATTCCATAGGTCTTTGGGGATGATATATTTTATATGTATTAGTATATGTTTGTTAACCCCAATATCCTAATTTATGCACTCCTCACAGCTTTTCATTGGCTTAACCATAAGTTTGTCTTCTCAATCTGAGATTGTCTTTCTCTATGGAAATATGTGCATTTTTATGAATTTTCAGATACCATAAGTGATATCATAGGACATTTGTCTTTCGCATTCTGACTTACTTCACATTGTGTGATCATCTCTAGGCTCATCTGTGGTGCTGCATATGCCATTCTTTTATTTTTTCACAGCCAATATTCCATTCTGTACATATACCACTTCTTCTTTGTCCATTCATCTGTTTATGGACTTCTTTTTGCTTGTATGTCTTGGCTATTTCAGTATTGCTGCAGTGCATGTTTGCCTGTCTGTACCTTTCCGATTCTTGTCTTCTTAAGGTATAGGCCCATTAGGGGATCGGCCGCATCATATGGTAGCTCAATTTTTACCTTTTAAAGCAGCTCCATTCAGTTTTCATTAGTGCTGTTACCACTTTACATCCCACCAGCAGCTAGAAGGTACACAGTTCTCTAAAGCCTGTTCAGAATTTATAGTTTGTAGCCGTTTTGCTGATGGTCATTTGACTGGTGTGAGCTGAAACCTTTGTGGACGTTGGATTTGAATGCAGCTAATAATTCCTTATACCGAGCTTTAGGCATGTCCTTTTTTTTTCTTTTCCTTTGTTTTAAAAATGGGAGTACAACTTCCCTCTTCATATTGACTTCTTAAAAAATTTGTCATGTGTTGAATTTTCTTGCCTATTCCCTACCCCAGGGCATTTTCTGAGGGCTGGTGTCATTTACAGCCCTGCAGTCCTTGTGACTATTAATTGACCATTAGCAGTGGGTTTAAAGCTGCTGTTTTGGGAAACAGCCACAAGGCGGCAGCATTATTACGTTCTCAACTCTTGTTACTAGGGCAACAGGGTCTTCCTTGATGTCGTGTTCCTGGGTTATAAATTAGAGTGGAATGTGGTGGGACAAGCCCGTATAAGTTTATGTCTCCTTACTTAGGTTCGTTTTTTTAAATTTACTTTATATTTCTTATCGGAGGAAATTTGATTAGAGTGTTGTGATTGTCTGGCTGTACAGAATCTGGTCAATGATTCATACATATGTCTGTTCATCTTCGGATCCTATTCCCATGTATATTATTACAGAATGTTGAGTAGACCTCCCTTGGTATTTGGTAGGTGTTTTGTCATTACATATTTTATATTTATTGGTGATTATATAATTCATATAATTTATATGTTATATGTTTATATACATTTAACATACATCATTATATGTGTGCTACCCCCATAATCCTCATTTATCCATCCTCCCATGTTTCATTTTGGTTAACCATTAGTTTGTCTGATATGTCTGTGAGTGTCTTTTTCTGTGGAAATATGTTCATTGATAGCAATCTTAAGATAAAATGTATAAATGGTATCATAGGATATTTGTCATTCCCTTTTGACTTACTTAACGTAATATGATTATTTTAGGCTCATGTGTAGTCCTGAAAACGGCATTTTTCATTTTTTTCCTGAGGCTACTATTCCATTTGGTACGTATACCACTTCTTCTTTGTCCATTTATCTGTTGATGGACATTTTGTTTGCTTGCATGGCTTCGCGATTGTAAATATTGCTGCAGTGCCTGTTTGCCTATGTGTGCCTTTCCGTTTCTGGTCTTCTTAGGGTATAGGCCCATTAGGGGATCGGCTGCATCATAGCCGCAACTAGCAAGACAGGAACACAAACCTACCCATTATCAGAGAGGCTGCCTAAAATCATAATAAGTTTACAGACATCACAGGACACACCACCGGACACGGTCCTGTCCAGAAGAAAGACAAGATCCAGCCTCATCCATCAGAACAGAGGCACCAGTCCTTTCTACCAGGAAGCCTACACAACCCACTGAACCAACCCTGGTGGCAGACACCAAGAACAACAGGAACTACGAACCTGCAGTCTGAGAAAAGGAGACCCCAAACACAGTAAATTAAGCAAAATGAGAAGACAGAGAAATATGCGGCAGATGAACGAGCAAGGTAAAAACCCAGTATGCCAAACAAATGAAGAGGAAATAGACAGTCTACCTGAAAAAGAATTCAGAGTAATGATAGTAAAGATGATGCAAAATCTTGGAAATAGAATGGAGAACATACAAGAAACGTTTAACAAGGATCTAGAAGAACTAAAGAGCAAACAAACAATGATGAACAACACAATGAAATTTAAAATTCTGTAGAAGGAATCAATAGCAGAATAACTGAGGCAGAAGAGCGGGTAAGTGACTTGGAAGAAAAAATAGTGGAAATAACTACCACAGAGCAGCATAAAGAAAAAAGAATGAAAAGAATTGAGGACAGTCTCAGAGACCTCTGGGACAACATTAAACACACCAACATTCGAACTATAGTGGTCCCAGAAGAAGAAGTGAAAAAGAAAGAGACTGAGAAAACATTTGAAGAGATTATAGTTGGAAACTTCCCTAATATGGGAAATGAAATAGTCAATAAATTCCAGGAAGCACAGAGAGTCCCATAAAGGATAAATCCAAGGAGAATCACGCCAAGACCCATATTATTCAAACTATCAAAAATTAAATACAAAGAAAAAATATTAAAAGCAGCAAGGGAAAAGCAACAAATACCATACAAGGAAATCACCATTAGGTTAACAGCTGATCTTTCAGCAGAAACTCTGCAAGCCAGAAGGGTGTGGCAGGACATATTTAAAGTGATGAAAGGGAAAAAACCTACAACCAAGATTACTCTACCCAGCAAGGATCTCATTCAGATTTGACAGAGAAATTAAAACCTTTACAGACAAGCAAAAGCTAAGAAAATGCAGCACCACATAATCAGCTTTACAACAAACGCTAAAGGAACTTCTCTAGGCAGGAACCACAAGAGAAGGAAAAGACCTACAATAACAAACCCAAAACAATGAAGAAAATCGTAATAGGAAAATACATATCGATAATTACCTTAAATGAAATGGATTAAACGTTCCAACCAAAAGACATAGACTGGCTGACTGGACACAAAAACAAGACCCGTATATATGCTGTCTACAAGAGACCCACTTCAGACCTAGGGACACATACAGACTGAAAGTGAGGGGATGGAATAAGATATTCCATGCAAATGGAAATCAAAAGGAAGTTGGAGTAGCAATTCTCATATCAGACAAAATAGACTTTAAAATAAAGACTATTACAAGAAACAAAGAAGGACACTACATAATGATGAAGGGATCAATCCACAAAGAAGATATAACAATTGTAAATATTTATGCACCCAACAAAGGAGCACCTCAGTACATAAGGCAAATGCTAACAGCCACAAAAGGGGAAATTGACAGTAACACAATCATAGTGGGGGACTTTAACACCCTACTTTCACCAATGGACATTCATCCAAAAGGAAAATAAATAAGGAAACACAAGCTTTAAATGATACATTAAACAACATGGACTTAATTGATATTTATAGGACATTCCATCCAAAAACAACAGAATACACTTTCTTCTCAAGTGTGCATGGAACATCCTGCAGCAGGATAGATCTTATCTTGGGTCACAAATCAAGCCTTGGTGAATTTAAGAAAATTGAAATTGTATCATGTATCTTCTCTGACCACAACGCTATCAGACTAGATATGAATTACAGGAAAAAATCTGTAAAAAAAAAATACAAACACATGGACGCTGGACAATACACTACTTAATAACCAGAGATCACTGAAGAAATCAAAGAGGAAATTAAAAAATACCTAGAAACAACTGACAATGAAAACACAATGACCCAGAATCTAAGGGATGCAGCAAAAGCAGTTCTTAGAGGGAAGTTTATAGTAATACATCCTACCTCAAGAAAAAAGAAAAATCTCAAATAAATGACCTAAACTTACACCTAAAGCAATTAAAGAAAGAATAATTTAAAAAACCCCCAAAGTTAGCAGAAGGAAAGAAATCATAAAGATGAAATCAGAAATAAATGAAAAAGAAATGAAGGAGGGCTTCTCTGGTGGCGCAGTGGTTGAGAATCTGCCTGCCAATGCAGGGGATACGGGTTTGAGCCCTGGTCTGGGAAGATCCCACATGCCGCGGAGCAGCTAGGCCCATGAGCCACAACTACTGAGCCTGCACGTCTGGAGCCTGTGCTCCGCAACAAGAGAGGCCGTGATAGTGAAGAGGCCCGTGCACCGCGATGAAGAGTGGCCCCCGCTTGCCGCATCTAGAGAAAGCCCTCGCACAGAAACGAAGACCCAACACAGCCAAAAATAAATACAAAAATTAAAAAAAAAGTTAAAAAAAAGAAATTAATAAAACAATGCATAAAGGCTGGATAGGGTGTGGAGGAAAGGGAACCCTCCTGCACTGTTGGTGGGAATGTAAACGGATACAGCCATTATGGAGAACAGTATGGAGATTCCTTAAAAGCTAAAAATAGTACCATATGACCCAGCAATTCCACTACTGGGCATATACCCAGAGAAAACCATAATTCAAAGAGATACATGTACCACAGTGTTCACTGTAGCACTATTTACAATAGCCAGGACATAGATGCAACCTAAATGTCCATCGACAGATGAATATATAAAGAAGACGTGGCACATATACACAATGGAGTATTACTCAGCCATAAAAAGGAATAAAATTGAGTTATTTGTAGTGAGGTGGTTGGACCTAGAGTCTGTCATACAGAGTGAAGTAAGTCACAAAGAGAAAAACAAATACCGTACGCTAACACATATATATGGAATCTTGAAAAATGGTACTGACGAACCTAGTGACAGGGCAGGAATAAAGACACAGATGTAGAGAATGGACTTAAGGACACAGGGGGGAAGGGGAGACAGGGACGTAGTGAGAGAGTAGCACTGACATATATACACTACCAAATGTAAAATAGCTAGTGGTAAGCTGCCGCATAGTACAGGGAGATCAGCTCGGTGCTTTATGTCCCCCAGAGGGGTGGGATAGGGAGTGTGGGAGGGAGGCTCAAGAGGGGGGGATATGGGGAATATACGTATACATATAGCTGATTCACTTTGTTGTAAAGCAGAAACTAATACAGTGTTATAAAGCAATTATACTCCAATAAACATGTATTTTAAAAACCCACAGCATTGTAAATCAACTACACTTGAAGATATTTCTTTAGTGCAAAAATTTTTTTGAATGTAAGTTTTATTGTGTGTGTGTACCACAGGTTCAATATATATGAATTATGTCAAATTGATTACATTGTTTTTCAAAATAAAGAATTTTTGATATTCTACATCAGCTTCATAATATAAATGCAGAAAAACCATATTATTTTTTTCTAAAGTTCAGAAATAGCCATTTTGCTCATTCGGTATACTATAAACCACTAACTTTATTAAAAAGGGATTTGTGACCGACCTCTTCCTTCCAAAGAAATATTTCTCCACTCACACAAGTTTAATAGAATGTTACGCCATGAAATGACTTCCCACCTTAGAGACACGAGATTTGCATCCTGAAATCTCTTTCTTGCAAAAATGTCCAATTAGCATCCTAGCATTACAGAAAAGAAATGCTTTTTTCCAGATCTCAAATTCCATACAACTTTAGTCAAGACATCATGTATTTTTTTCACACACACACACACACACACACACACTGGATTTTATTTTTGCAAGAGATAAATCAACTGACACCACGCATTGTAAATGGATGACCACAACAAAAGCAACAATGATTGCAATTACCAAACACGAAACACACTCATACTATGTCATAATATTGACATTCAGTCCAGTAATCCTCCACTGTAACACCTCCTTTACTTTTCAGTGAAAGACATCATGTATTTTTAAATTATCAGCACTCACCTGAGGTCTTTAAAAATCAACAAAAACATAATTTTGTGTTCTCTTTCATTTATTCTGGTTCTAAGTGGTCATTTCTAAACGAAAGTATTTAAGTATGTTAATGTCATCTTATAACATCATATTTCCAATGACTACCGTGTCTCCAAAGATGAAGTATGAGGAACTCATAATTAAGCTCTCCAAAGTTTTACTCTCTGAATCTGCATGACCCTTCTGCTGAACTCCACACTGTTCATTATTCTCTGAGAATATTCTTTTTCTTGTATGGCCATCTCACATGCTCTTTCATTTCATGAAGTTTTTTTCCTACAATTTTATGCCTAGTTTATTTCTGAGAAAATGCATTATTTCAGAGTGATATTTATAGACACAAAGACTTCTCTATAATTCCCTGAGAGTTTCGAGAACTCCTTCTTCTTTTTTTTTAATACCTAGATTCTGAAGCTCTCCACAAAGCATTACTAAAATTGCATTTACATAAGTATCTACATATTAATCACACATTAATGTATTTACAATTGTATTATAATTTATTGTTAATTTTGGAGCATAAACGTAGCTGTCTTATTTACCACCCTCTTGGAAATCACTTTAATATTTGCACTTAGGACTTGAAAGAGAATGGATACATAAAAACCTAAAGAATATGCAGATCCAATTTATATATTTCTCATAAAATTAGGTGATTATCTAAACTTTATCCAGGAAAAAGAGGAGCCCAGATACTCTGCAGGCATGATACTCGAGAATGTATGGTCTTCTAGCAGGAAAACATGCAGTAATCCATGTGGCAGAGTTCACCTGTGACCAGCTGGGGTTAGTGACCTATGCATTCCTTACATGCAATATATCAGGAGTGGAAAAAGGAAATCTGTCATTTGTGGCAATAAGTATAATGAAGATTTGTAGCAGGTCATGCTCATATATTCAACACAGGTACATTCAAAATTTTGCTCAATTCTTATAAATCTAAGTCTGTATCTGTTACCATGTCTTCAACGAGGAAATGTCAGAACTGACTTATCAAAAAAAAGTGTTTGTTTGTTTTAATTACAGTCACGGTGAGTAACACGTAGCTCAGAACAGCTAATGTGACTTAGTGTATCTCTCATCAGGAAATACAGGTTCTACTTCCTTGTTTATTCTCCACATCCTGTAGTAAGTAAAGTTTCAATGAAAGATAAATCTACAGGGCGAAAAGAAAACTTACATGTGTTGATAAGATCATTTTGACAGGTTGTACCACGTATGTCAGTGTTTCTGGGGATGGACACAAGCCAGAGCTCCCTATTCTGACATTTTCACTGATGTCATTCCCCTGATCCTCAATTTGAAAGTGGATAAAAATGTTTTCTATGTTTTCTTCTTTAAGAAATTAAATAAAGAGTGCTTTCTAGACATGATCCTCTAATGATTTTCAGTCAGTGGTCATCAACAGAGGAAAAGCACAGAATCTCATCCCCACAGAAGGGTGAGAAAATTCTCCCCGAAATCAGAGCTTCATCTTTAACATGCAATCAAAGGCTTTCACAGGTTCTTCATCACTCTGCACTCAGCCCTACCATAAGGGATTGGCTCTGAGAATCTCACATCAGATGACTGACAAACATGTCATAGTACACTGATCTGGTACCAGATCCTGCCTCTCTTAATGATCTCCTGCAGGGACATTGGGATATTCTAGGATATTTCCTAGAGCCCTCTACTCTATACAGGTACAGTTCCAAGTAGAAACAGAAGCTGGGGTTCTCACTGGGACCCCTGCTCTGTCCAACCAACCTCTCTAGAAATATGATGTTCTAATCTCTCCTGATTAGAACATTTCAAGGTCTCTCCCTGTGCTAATTTAGTAAAGGTAAAAGAGAAACAAGAAAGAGCAAACTATGCAGGGAGCAATATATAAGATTCCTTTACTTAATGTATTTACCTGATATACCCAAATATTGAGAAATATAGATTCATTTCATAATGGTCAAGAAAAGAGGAGGAGGAACCTCCATGCCAACAGTATATATAAAATGGAATCGATATTGCATAAGCTCCAGCTTAAGCTTAGCTACGAGGTACTAACTCTTCTCATAAAGAAGCAATAGTTCTCCATCATTTGAAGCACACTGAGGACTCAGACAGCTGGACACTGAGGGTGTAGTCTCCTCACTCGAATTCTGTACCTGCATCACAGAGCCATGAAATATTCCCAAAGAATTATTAAGGATGAGGGGGGAGCCGAAATAAAAAAGGTGAATCCATAGTCTGTCCTACCGTCTGTTCTGTTGGACATTACCACCATCTTGGCCCAATATGACCTTCCCACTTCTCTCTGGGCCTCCCTACTTTCCACCTCCATCCTCTCATTATATCTTACCTACACTTGGGAACGACTCTAGTTGTTCCACTTATCTTTATCAACAAGTAATCCAAATAGCAACTGTGTATATAACTCCTTAGAAACCTCAGGTCTGACTCAGTAATAATACATGACCTTCGAAGTCCAAAGTTTTCCTAATTCCCTTTATTATTTTTTTCTAATTTCCATGTACTTACACTCTCAGGACCTTCACTGTACTCAAGTTAGTCTTCCCTGCAAAATCTGTCAACCTAGACATAGACTTAAGTACCACCCTCTAATTATCTCCTAGGGAATCCAGTTTTTAGAAAAGCCTCAGCAAGCCTTATGGACTTTATTAAAGACTCTTTAAGATAACCCATGGGAGATAGCAGCACACCCATAGATATCTATTTAATACACCCTCAGAGTAATTTTTTTTTATAAAGTCTCTTCTGGCCAATGAAGACTCTCAGCTCTTCTTCTTCAACATATGCAGTGTCTCACCCTTCTGATTACTCTCTGCTCTATCCCAGGTCCACTCCCTTTCCTGATATTACATTCTTTCCCAGTTGTGTATGTTGGTAAAATCAAATAACATAAAATATAACATGTTAATTATTATAAAGTGCACCGTTCAGTGATATTAAATACATTCATATTATTGGGCGATCAACATCACCATTTATCTTTCTAATTCTTTTCTAAGTTTTAAAACTGTAACTCTGTATCCTTTAAACATAACTTTCCTTTTTGTTCCATAACCACCTGAAAAACATCATTACCCTCCTAATTTCTATGGTTTTGACTACACTAAGTACCCCATATAATTGAAATAAGTAGTTGTATTGTTATGACTCACTAAAAGTCATAAAAATGGCATTTTTGGTAGCTAAATTTCCTCAAGATTCATCCATGTTGTAGCACATTCCTAGATCTTTTCCTTCTTAAGACTGAATAATATTGTATTATATGGGTATACCACACTTTGCTTATCCAGGAACTAGTGGATGAACACTTAGGTTGCTTTCATATTTTAGCTACTGTGATTATTACTGCTCTAAACACTGGAGTACAAATATTTCTTTAAGACCCTGATTTCAATTCCTTTGGGTATACCTCATAGTAAAATTCCTGGATCATGTAGCAATTCTATTTTTCAATATCTGAAAAATTGCCATACTCTTTTGCAAAGCAGCTGTATCATTCTACATTCCCTCTGACATAGCACAATGGTTCCAACTCCCTCACATCCTCACCAATACTTGTTTTCTGCTCGTGTATGTGTGTGTGTGCTTGTGTGTGTATGCACGCACACAAATATATAAACATGCATTTAGTGATATGGAGCATCTATTCAAGTGCTTAGTCATTTGTACATCTTTTTAAAGAACCATCTATTCAAGTCTTTTATCCATTTTTGAATCAGGGTGTTTGCTTTTTGTTGAGGTGTAGGAGTTCTCTGTATATTCTGAATAGAAATCTCTTGTCAGATAGATGGCTTTCAAATATTTTTTCCCATCTTGTGGGTTGCCATTTTATTCTGTTTACATTTCTTTGATACACATTTTTTAAAAAAATTATGTACTGCAAATTGTTTATTTTTTTGTTAGCTGTACCTTTGTTGTTCCTTCGTTTCATATTGAGGAAAACACTGCCAAATCCAATGTCGTGAAGCTCTTGTCCTGTGTCTTCTTCTAAGAATTTTTATTTTATTAGGTCTTATATTTAGTTTCTTGATACGTTTTCATTAATTTTTGCATATGATGTCAGGTAAGGGTCCATCTTCCTTCTTTTGCATGTTGACCACAAGACTTCTCAGCACCATTTGTTGAAAATACTATCCTTTCTACTTTGAAAAGTCTTGGCAACTTGACAAAAATCATTTGGCCATATATCAGGGTTTATTTCTGGGTGTTCTATTCTATTCTATTGATCTTGAATAAGGGAGAAAATAGTATAACCTCTCCATGTTGATGAAGAACATAAAGGAAGACCAGGGCTGAGAATTAGGAGGGCAATATAAAACAGCAAGGAGTAAAAGACAGTGTGAGAGAAGATCTTGTATTTGCGAGTTCATGGAAATAGGATCATGCTAAAACCACTAAACGCCTGACTTTGAACAATACGGTAAATGTGCTAGCAAGAAACATAACACTTACCCATCTCTGGGAAATATAGTATGGGCATAAAGATAAACTACACACAAATATATTAAACAGGAAAGGGTTTTCATTGTGTGAAAATGTTGTGGGATTTGAAATACAATTTACTTCTGTTCTACCATTGTCTCTAAAATTTATCAAAGTGTATATACAAGCAATTCCAATTCTGGTAATGTGCTTGACAGGTTTATATATGAAGTTCAGCAGACCAGTAAATGTACATTCATAGTAGGACTGTTCCCTAAACCAAAAAACAAAACACAAAAACTGCAAAGACTAGAGTTCACTTTGTCAACACACATACAGATGCAATGATGGTTAACGGTCCAAAAACAGAAAGTGAGCATGGGTGCAAGAGGTTAATCCCCAGGCTGGGGTGGGGTGCAGAGTTTGACGGTAACACAGGTAGAAAAGGCTTTTGTCCTATCCTTGATTTTTGAGGTATGGAAATTCACAGGTCACTACCTTCATTTCAAACTGAATGAATGCACTATTCAATTTCTTTAAACAGGCGAAGCAAACATGAGTGATAATAAATTTCAAACTGTCGCTAATCAAATAAGATACTAAGAAAAATTGAATAATATGATTTAAGAATGAAGTGGACAGATTGTCCAAGATGGTAGCATTCAAAGACCCAGAGCTTGATGCCTCTCATGGGCACACCAACGTCACAACAGTTTACAGAACAGCAATTGATGAAAAACGCTGGGACTTGCCATAAAAGATGTTTTACAGCTAAAGACATAAGGAAGGCCACTCGACAAGACAGGAAGGAAGGGCAAAATCTCAATAGAGTCAAGACCCATACCACCAAGTGGGTGGCCCACAAATGGGAGAATAATTACAATTTCAGAGGTGCTCCCAGGTAGCAAGGGGTATGAAGCCAATATCAGGCTCACAAGCCCAGGGGTCCTGTTCTGGAAAGAAGAATTCCTAGAAAGTTGGGCTTTGAAGACCAGTAGTGCTTATTTTCCAGAGAGCCAGAGGGTTGTGGGAAATAGAGATTCCACTCTTAAAAGATGCTCACAAAATCCCACATGATCCGAGAGTCAGAACAGAAACAGTCATTTGAAAGGATCCCGGGTCACACCTACCTCCTGATCTTGGAGAGTCTCCCAGAGAGGCAAGAGGCAACTACAGCACAACCTCAGGGACAGAGACACTGGCAGCAGCCATTCAGGGGAGCTCCTTCTACCTCGTGGACACTGGTACCAGCAAGCATAATTTCAGAATCCTCCCTCTAGCTTATCAGCCTCAGGACTGAGCCCCACCCATTTCCACCAGACTATATACACAAGTACTAGGATGCTGCAGGCCAAGCAACTAACTGAGCAGGGGCATAGCCCCATCCACCAGCAAACAGGCTGCCTTCAGATCCTCTCAATGCACAGCTGCCCCTGGACATGGGCCCAGCCACCAAAAGCCCCAGGACCAGCCTCCACACCTCAGTGGACAGGCACCAGCCCCAGAGTCCCTGGCCCCTCTGACAAGTGAGCCTGCTCTGGCCTTGGAGTCAGCCTCACCATCGGGAGGTGACAACTGCACAGGGACTGGATGGAGCTTGGACCTACCCAACAGCAAACCTGCTCGAGCATTGGGATCAGCCTCATACACCAACAGGCACACACCAGCTCCAGGAATACCACAGCCCAGCAGCCTGTGTGACCAGAACACTCACTTGCGGGCCAGAAGCAGCCATGGACTCAGCTGGGTCCTGCCCTGCCCATCAGAATGCCAACACAAGATTAGGGATACCCCCGGCCCTGCAGAGAGCTGTGTCAGGAACAGTGATCCAACACCAACTCTGCGGCTCCTGGGCCCTGCAGCCAGAACGCAGAACCTCTCTCTTCCTCCCAGTAGCCAGCATAGCCCCAGAACCAGTGACTGGGCACTAGCCCTGATATCACCTGGACTGCAATTCTACCCATAAGTGAACCAGCACCACATTTGGTGTCCCCCAGAGCTGTGCAGCCAGCTGCCTTATGATTTAGTCTCACCAAGCAGCACAGACAGCCTCCATACAAGGCAGAGCCTGGCAGACAAGCAGTCTGGGGGCAGCCAAGCCTACCAGACCACCCACAGCAGTCAGCCCACCACAGCAGAAGAGCCCAAGCAGCCCACATAGGGGGTACACCTAGAATATATAGTTCTAGTGACCAGGGGAGAGTGGGCTGCTGGGACCCATAGGACATCTCCTACAAAAGGCCACTTCTCCAAGGTCAGGAAATGTAACGAACCTACTACATACATAGCAATAAAAAAAGCAAGTTAAGAAAAATGAGGTGACACAGAAACACGATCCAAATGAAGGAACAAGATAAGAACTCAGAAGAAAATCTAAGTGAAGTGGAGATAGCCAATCTCCTCAACAAAGGGTTCAAGGTAACGACTGTAAAGATGATCAAAGAACTCAGGAGAATGGACGACCAGAGCAAGAAGTTAGAAGTTTTTTAAAAACAGTTAGACCATTAAAGAACAACAAAACAGAGATGAGGAATGCAATAACTGAAATGAAAAATACACTAAAAGGAAACTACTGTAGACTAAATGATACAGAGGAATGAATCAGAAAACTGAAGGACAGAGTACTGGCAATCACTGAAGATGAATGGTAAAACAATAGATTAAAATGAAATGAGTTAAGTTGAACAGACTTGTGAAACAACATCAAGTGTACTAATATTTGCATTATACTGGTCCCAGAAGCAAAAAGGGAAGAGAAAGCAGTGTAGAACATACCTGAAGTCATAGGAGCTGAAAACTTCCATAACCTGGGAAAGAAAACAGACATCCAAGTCCAGTAAACACAGTAAGGCCAAAACAGGATCAATCCAAAGAGGACCACACCAAGACTCATTGTAATTCAAATGGAAAAAAAATAAAGATAAAAAGACACTCTTAAAAGGAGCCAAGGAAAAGCAACGAGTTACAAACATGGGAACTTGCATGAAGTTATCAGCTGACTTTTCAGGATAACCTCTGCATGCCAGAAGGGAGTGGCAAGGTATATTTAAAGTCATGAAAGGGAAAAGCCCATAACCAAAAATACTCTACCCAGCAAGGCTCTCCTTCAGATTTGATGGTGAGATCTAAAGTTTTACAGAGAAGCAAAACTAAAAGAGGTCAGCATCGCCAAACCAGCTTTATGAGAAATCTTAAAGGGGCTTTTCTAAGTGAAAAAGAAAAGACCACGACTGAAACATAAAAATTAGGAAAGGAAACTTACTAAAGGAAAAACCTCATTGGTTAAGGCAAATATTCTACAAAGGTAGTAAATCAACCATGTACACAGCTAATAGGAAGGATGAAAGAAAACAGTAATAACATCATCTATATTCACAAAAAGAAGTTAAGGGACACACAAAACAAGTAGATGTAAAATATAAGGTCAAATTCAGTAACTGTGGGGGAGGAGAGTAACAATGCAGGCTTGGTAGTGTCCATGTGAAATTAAGAGCTCAGCAACTTAAATAATCACACACACACACACACACACACACATACACAAAACTGAAAGAAATCCAAACATAATATTAAAGATAGTCCTCACATCACAGATGAAGGGAATAAAAGGGGAAGAAAGGAACACTGAAGAAATTAAAGAGGGATTCTAAAAATACCCAAGACAAATGAAAATGAACACACAATGATCCAAAATCTATGGGACACAGCCAACGCAGTTCACGGGAGGAAGTTATAGTGACACAAGCTTATTCTTAGGAAACAAGAAAAATATCAAGTAAACAACCTAACATTACACCTGAAGGAATTAGAAAAAGAAGAAAAAACAAAACCCAAAGCTGTCAGAAAAATTAAGAAAACTATACCATATGCAATCACATCAAAAAGAATAAGATACCTAGGAATAAACACACCTAAGCAGGTAAAAGACATGTGCTCAGAAATCTATCAGCCATTGGTGAAAGAAGTTGAAGGCAACACAAAAAGATGGAAAAACATAGCATGTGCATGGACTGGAAGAATTAATACTCTTAAAATAACCATACTCCCAAAGACAATCTACAGATTTAATGCAATCCCTATCAGAATACCAAAGCATTTGCACAGAACTTGAAAAAGTAATTTTAAAATTTGTATAGGAACACAAAGAGCCCAAATAGCCAAACAATCTTGAGAAAGAACACAGCTGGAGGCATCACGCACCTTGCCTTCAGACTATACTGCAAAGCGACAGTAATCAGAGAGAATCGTACCGGAGCAAAAACAGACACAAAGATCACTGGAATAGAATAGAGATCCCAGAAATAAGCCCACATACTTATATTTAATTGACTTATGACAAAGCAGGCAATATGGAGAAAAAACTGTCTCTTAAATAAGTGGTACTAGGAAAAGTGGTCAGCTACATGGAAAAGAATAAAATTAGATTATTTTAGCACACCATATATAAAATAAATGCAAAACTGAATAAAGACCTAAATGTAGGACCAGAAACCATAAAACCCCTAGAGGAAAATAAAGAACATTCTTCAACATAAATGATAGCAACAGTTTTAGGTTCAGTCTACTAAGGCAAATGAAACAAAAGCAAAAATAAACAAATGGGACTTCACTAAACTTAAAAGATTTTGCACAGCAAAGGAAACCAAAGACAAAATGAAAAGACAACCTGCTGAAGGAGAGACAATATTTGCACATGATAAGAGGTTAACACCAAAAAGATGACCAAGCAAGGGTTCACATCTAAACTACAGAAACAGCACATACAACTCAATATCAAAAAAACACCCAAAATCTTTTTTTTAAAAAAATGAGAAGACCTAAATAGACATTTTTCCACGGAAAAAATACAGATAAAGAGCCAGAACTCACAAAGATGCTAAACATAGCTAATCGGCAGTAAAATGCCAATCAAAACTATGAGATATATCACCTCAGTCTTGTCAGAATGGCTGTCATCAAAAAGATCACCAATAACAAAGGTTAGTGAGGATGTGGAGAAAGGGAAACTCTTGTACACTCTTGATGTGAATGTGAAATAGTCCAGCTACTGTGGAAAGCAGAATGGAGGTTCCACAAAAAACTAAAAATAGAACTACCATAATATCCAGCAATTTCACTGTTGGGTATATCAGAAGAAAACAAAAACACTATTTCAAAAAAAATAACTGCACACCAATGTTCATAACAGTGTTATTTGCCATAGCCAAGATATAGAGTCAAACTAAGTGTTCATCAATAGGTTAGTGGATAAAAAAGATTTCTTATGATGACTTCAGCAAAAAATGAAATTTTGCCATTTGCAAGAACATGGATGGACTTGGAGGGTATTATGCTTAGTAAAATAAGCTGCAGAGAAAACAAGCATGGTATGTTATGAGAAAACAAGCATGGTATGTTATCACTTACACGTGGCATCTAAAAAATTGAATGCAACAACAACAACAAAAAAACAGACTCACAGATTTAAAAACAGACTAGTGGTTACCAGCAGGGAGAGATTGGGTGGAGGAGCAAAATAGTGGTAGGAGATTTTGAGGTACAATCCACTATGTATAAAATCAATAATCTACAGTGGTGTAATGTATAGCATGGGGAATATAGCCACTCTTTTATAATAACTATAAATGGAGAAGAACCTAAACATTTATGAATCACTATGTTGTACCTCTGAAACTAATATAATAATGTAAATTAACTATAGATCAATAAAATATAAAGTAAGAAACAATAAAGGGGAGACACAGATTATTAAATAGAAATCAATTAAATAAACACAAGTTTTGGAAATCAAGGAATTAAAAAACAACGTGTAAGACACAACATTGGCATTTAAAGTGTACAATCTATTCATTTAAAAGAAATCATTTAAGTGGTAAAAAATGGTACCCATTCTCACAATTTTGTATATCTAGGATAAATTATTATCTACAAAAATATGTTACAAATATTCACTCAAAAAGAAAGAAAATTTGGATAAACCCATTTTAGTATACAAATTTAATATCAAAGTCTCTATGTAAAATTGATTTGAATAAGTTCTGTTAGCCACTTCTAGTTTCTTTGTGATGTAAAATCTTTTAAAGCATAAAAATTAGCCTTTCTACATTATCCAGACAAGGGGTGCCGCAACTCCAGCCGGGACTCTGCACTTCCCCCTCCCTGATTCTCCAGAAGAGCAGGTGGCCCCCCTCTGAGGGCAGGGACAAGACCACGGACCAAGTCCCCCTGCACTAAGGCGCTGCTGGAAGCTCTTCCTGAACAGCAGTGCTGGCTTGGAGCGAACCCGTGCACCGCCAAAGCTGGTCTCGTCCTGCAGCTGAGGGATGAAGGCTTTAAGTCAGCTGCCTTGGCTTTAAATCAGTCAGTCCCCCCTTTAAGTCAGGTGACCCGACTTTAAATCACTGTGTGCCCCTCAAGCCTGCCACTTCAAAAGTTGGGAACTTCACTTTGATCCCAGCACCTCACACAGCTGAATGCACACTGGAGTCACCCCCAAGCCTGGCTTAGAGGCAGGATATAAGGTAAGGGGATGGGCTGCACACGTGGTGGGGAGGGTGCACTTCATGTACCAGAAGGGTCCAGGGACTCTGGGTACAGCAAGCAGTGCACGATACAGCAGCTCCCTGGCCAAGCTGGTGATGCACAGGGGGAGCAGGCACACCCAGGCACGCAGAGGTTTCAGGCCGGGAGCTGGGGCACAGCCAGCCGGGAGGGTGTGAAAGCCGAGGACCTGAGCCTTCTTGAGAAAGGCAGACACAGAGGATGGATGAGAAACAAAGACCAGATGAAACATGGATTTGAAAAACACACCCTGCTCTTGAAATTGGGGTGGGGGGCACCCCAGATTTGAGTCTTCTTACTCCCCAGTACCTAGTGCTTTGGCATTTGCCCAATTACTTATAAAATGTGACTGATAATATCTAACACATAGAATACTGCATTTGGAGTGGTTTTGCGTGTTTATGTTTCTATAGTAGAATAATCTTTTCTACAAGAAAAATGTACACAATCTGAAATAAATTAAAACCCCTCTTCAAAAAGTACTATATCGGACTTCCCTGGTGGCACAGTGGTTAAGAATCTGCCTGCCAAGGCAGGGGACATGGGTCAAGCCCTGGTCAGAGAAGATCCCACATGCCGCGGAGCAGCTAAGCCCATGCGCCACAACTACTGAGCCTGCAGGCTACAACTACTGAAGCCCGCGTGCCTAGAGCCGGTGCTCCACAACAAGCGCAGCAAGAGAAGCCACCGCAATGAGAAGCCCGCGCACCACAAGAAAGAGTAGCCCCCGCTTGCCGCAACTAGAGAAAGCCTGCGCATAGCAACGAAGACCCAACGCAGCGAAAAACAAATAAATTAATTAATTAGTTAACTATTTTCAAAAAGTACTATATCCTTCTGTACAACTTCTCTGGGAAGAACAGAGAGATGGCATAGGAGAGTGAGAAAGACCAATACTTAGTGCACATCTCTGATGCAGGTGCTCTGCTGGCTCAGATAGATTTATCCCCACTTTACAAAGGAGGAAATAATCTCAGAGAGGTTTAGTAATTTTCCCAAAGCCAAACAGCTATTGAATGGCAGAACCAAGATCTGAACCAAGTCTGTTACCTTCAAAGCCTAAGTCCTCATCACAACAAAACTCAATTAATATTTACATTTATCGAATTACATTGCAACCTGGGGAGTTCTTGGCACAATCCTGAATAAGAGTGAGAAAGAAAGAAATAGCATTGTTCCTACAGTCAACCCAAATTTTTGGAGCAGCTGCTAGATGCCTTGCCCTTTTTGGGGTTCAGCAGTGATCAAGACAGGAAGAGTCCTGCTTTCATGAACCACGTAGTGGGGAGGAGAGACGGGTGCAACTTGGGTGAGGGATTTCACCTTGCTGGGCCTCTGTTTTCTCATGTGGAAAATGGGATGGGTGTTCCTCATTTTCTGGGATTGTCCAGCCCTCACATTCTCTGATTCCATAAGAAGCATTTGTTTTCCTGTTTCTTTAAAATTCATTCAGGCTGTGAGCTGTGATAAATGTTGCTAGCTGCTCCCCCAAATCACTCTATTCCCACCCTTTTCCTGTGATCAGGTCTTTCCCGAAAGATGACTCACAGTCAGTCAAGTCACAACCTAAGGGGCACCCAGCAGAAAAATGCCAACCCTTGCTTCCCAGGAGCTCTGAGGTCTACCTGCCAGGTAAACTTAGCTCACCTGGCACAAGGTGGCCATCCCTGGTTTCACATCAACATGATCTCAGGCACAAACCTCCTTGTTTTTCCATCTTGTCTTTAAGTTACTTGTTGAAACAACTGCACAAATATGAAAAAGATATAAAATCAGGCATCCTCTGCCCCCAGTGCCTACTAATAAATGATTTTCTGCCACTTTAATGATAAAGATAGAACATTTCAACATTCTGCTGCCCTTATTATTTGTCATTTTGGTTGATATTTCTATTGAATACATCTTTCAATATTTTAACAATAGAACATTTATTTAGGTTGTTCCAGACCCAGCCTTTAGTGGTAAAGGTTTTGTTGTTATATTTCTATTATGTTTCCTTTAAAAATCATTATCCTATTTAAATGGATTAAGTCAATTCTATAGGCATTTATCTTATGATATTGATGAAATTGATACAGAGGGCAGTAGTACAAGTTGATTGGACTTGAGAACCTGTATTAGCACAGCTAAGTATAAACATTATCTATATGTAAACCAAAGTACATGCCGAGTGAGATTCTCCGACTCTTTTTCACTGTCTGCCCCTCAAGCCTGTGAGAAATGGAATATTTCTTGCCATATCAGTAAAAAAAGGATGTCACAGTCGTCAGCACTTGCAGCCCTCCAATGTGAGCCGGCGGGCCCTGAGGCACTCAGGATATGCAAATACGGAATGCAGGCCCCAGAGAGCTGAGGTGCATATCAAAGGAAGGATTTCAGTGAGCCCAGACTCTTGCATCTTCCCATACAAAGAAAAGCGCCACATTCCTCACCTTGGGAGAGCTGGTTTTCCTTAGTTAACAATCACCTTTTGATGTTCCCCATTACCTGCGCCAGTCCCCTGCCCTGTCCCCTCCCCCCCAGTACTTTAGCTCAGGGAGGAAGGAGCGCAGAGGGACTCGGCTGAATAAGGGGCCTGCGCGCCTCGGGAGGAGTTTTCAGCCGCTTTCCCTGTAGTCGGGAGGAGGGGCGCTGACGCTGCAGCCGGACCCTGCGCCTCCCTTGCCCCGTTTCCCCTCAGGACGCTCAGGCCGACCCCCTCCCCACGCCCACCAGGCCCCGCGAGCCAGGCCGAGGGCAGGGGCGAGAGGAGGGACCGAAGTTCCCCGGGACCAGACGCTGGGGGCCGCTCTTCCTGCACAGCAGCGGCGGGTGGCAGCGAACCCCTGCCCCTCAGAAGCTGGTCTTGTGCTGCCGCCCGGGCACCGGACCAGGCGGAGGGTCGGCGCCCACTTACCCGGCCCGCCGTCCCCGCGACTGTCACGGCTTCGGCCGCCGGGGCCCCTCCAGAGCCGGCAGCCTCAGTGAGGTCGCCCTCCCCTCGGGCTCTGGGGCAGTTCCGTGAAGGCGGAGGGAAGAGACCCCGCCCGAGCCGGGAGTTCCAGCTCTGAGGAAACGCGGGCTCCGTTCTGGGCGCAGTGGGTGGGACCGCTCTGCCCCGAGGCCTTCCGGGAGGGAGCGGGGCGCCGGGGGTGGAGCCGCCAGGAGCGCAGGGCCCCTTCGGGGGTCCTGGAGGGGCGGTCCGGCCTGGGGCCACGCCCACTGTGGCCACAGCCCAGGTCTTTTTCCTGGAATCCTACACAAAAAAGTTAGAAAGATACACGGTCTATAGTAAATATTCACAAATGATTGTTGCTGCTGTGCTCACTATTCTATTAAAGGTGTAAAATCCATAAAACACTTTAAGTTCAAAATTAAATATGAATTTTTACCTTTCTAATTATGTCTCTTCTATTCACAATTGTGGTTAATGAATCAGAGACTGTGGCATCACTAGTTAAAAATGAGCTTGTTAAAAAAATAGAACTCAGGCCCACCGGACCTACTGAATCACAATCTGCACTTTTACAATCTCCCCAGTGTACCTGTGTACCCATGAATAGTTGAAAGGTACATTTCTACCTCGACATGTCTTTTCTGTCTGAGAAATACACCCATTTTATCCAGTGTGATATAAATAAAACCCTCAAAAATGCATATGCCTGTGTTGAAACCATCATTTTATCATTTCTTTTCTAGGTAAGTATAGTCTCTATACTGGTTTTGTGGATCACATGCCATACTCTTTTCTGGTAGTTAGAAATAAGGTAGAAAAAGTTACTTTGTAAATATATATATATATATATATATATATATATATATATATATATATATATATATATATATATATATATATATATTAGTGGATAATTGAAGACAGTCTTGTAAATTAAAACCAGTTCTCTTAACCTGCTGTTTTCTTCTTGGGTCACATTATGAACTCTTCCCGTGGCCACATGGCATGTGTACTTTTAATTTCAGGGACTGCTGACATTCCAGGATGTGGCCATAGATTTCTCTCAAGAGGAGTGAGAATGCCTGGACCAAGATCAATGGGAATTGTACAGGGATGTGATGTTAGAGAAGTATAGGAACCTGCTCTCCTTGGGTGAGGATACCTTCCTTCCAGAATTCCTTATCCAACCACAGGGTTTAGAGTCCTTCATTTGTAGAATGTCTCCTGGAATCTTCTGCTTCCTACAATAGGGTTTCAGATTGCAACGTTTCAGGATAGAATGGGAGTTTGTGGGTATAATTTATCTTATTCTTTTAAAATTGCAGCCTCCCTTTTAATATACTTTGTAACTGCTTGGGATGTGTCTATATGAACTGTGTACTATATGCTTCTGTTATAGTCCTTACAATATTTTATTGTTTTATTTTCTGTAACAATTTTCCATGGATTCTTTGGGCTTAAGGTATATTAAATGGGAGACTGCGATTCTGGGACTTCTCTGGTGATGCAGTGGTTAAGAATTCGCCTGCCAATGCAGGGGACCGGGTTCGATCCCCAGTCCGGGAAGATCCCACGTGCCACGGAGCAACTAAGCCAGTGGGCCACAACTACTGAGCCTGTGCGCCACAAGAACTGAAGCCGGTGTACCTTGAGCCAGTGCGCCATTTATTTTTTGGAGAATAAAACCGCCTCTGAGTGATTAAAATTTGACCAGCTAGTCAAAATGCTTTATCACCTGTTCTTCTAAAACACTGATCAACGGAACACGTTTTACTAGGGATAACAGTGTAATTGTATTCTGGAGTTCATATCGGCAATATGGTTTATGACCTTGATGCTGGATCACGACATTTCCATGGTATAACTGCTATTAATTGTCTGTTTGTTCAATGATTAAAGTCTCACGTGATCTGAGTTCAGACTGGAGTCATCCTGGTTGGTTTCTGTCTATTGCAGATTTCTTCCAGTATAAAAGGACAAGAGCAATACGGCTTACTTTACAAACTGTCTTCAAACTAAATGATGATGTAATCTACATTCAATTAATTTATACATACCCTACTGTAGAACAGGGTTTGCTACGGTGGCAGAGCCTGGTAATTATGTAAAACTGAAACCTTTATCTGCACTGGTTCAAGTCCTCTTCCTAAGAATATGTTTATAATCAACATTCTTTCACAAATTACCCAATTTAATTCACCATAGCTTTCCTCATATTAACTAAATGGAGAATCCTAGGCTATATACAAATCCAGAAAGGGCCAAAAATCATCAGCCCCCATGGATTATTACAACCCATTGCTGAGGCATTCAAATTACTTATTAAAGAACCACTATGTCCATCAACATCATCAGTTTATATATTATTGCCCCAATGCTAGCCTTAACCCTGGCTCTCACAACATGAATTCCTCTTCCCATATCTTATCCACTAATTAATATAAATGTAGGCATCTTATTTATATTAGCCATATCCCACCTAGCCATTTATTCCATCCTCAGATCTGGATGAGCTTCACATTCAAAATACTCACTCACTGGAGCTCTAGGGACAGTAGCACAGACAATCTCATATGAAGTAATGTAGCAGTTATTCTATTCTCAGTCTTACTGATAAATGGATCATTTACACTTTCAACAGTAATTATTACACAAGAACACCTATGACTAATTTTCTCCTGACCCCTACCCAGAATTTGATTATCTCCGCAGTAGCAGAAATCCAATGAAGCCCCACTTGATTTAACAGAAGTAGAATCAAAACCTGTATATGTCTTCAATGTAGAAAATGTAGCAGGCCCATTCACCCCGTCCCTCCTAGAGAATATGTCAATTTCCCTATAATAAACATTTCCACAACAATCTATTTTAAGGAGCATTTGACAATCCCTAGGTGCCAGAATTATAGATTATTTCATCTTGTGAATATAGTTTTTTTTAAAAAATATTTTTTATAGTTTTACTACCTTTAAACAAAATGTACTCCGTTGCTGTGGAATATTCCTTCATAGGAGCGTGCATGGTTCATTTCTGCATCCGCTTGTGATGGCCTTCAGGTTCTTTCAGGTTTGGCTCCTGTGGCTGCAGAGTCCATGTCCGTGTGTCCTGGTGCAGGGCTGGTGGGTTTGTGTTCAACTGGGAGGAGCACTGTGGGTCTGTGTGCACGGACTTCGCTATCTGAGGCCCGATTGTTTCAGAAGTGGTTGCATCCCCCCGCTGCGTACCAGGCTTTCCATTGCTCCACATCCTGCTGATATTTGATACTATGTCTTTCATGTCTGCCATTCTGGTAGGTGTATGCACAGTATTTTTCTTATGGCTTTAATCCCTCGGTTGTTAGTGAAGTTGTGCATCTTGTGGTATTCATGGACTATTTCCTGTTGTTTTTAAAAAAGTTTTAAAAATTGTGGTCAAATACACATAACATAAAATTTACTATCTTAACCATTTTTAAGTGCACATTTCAGGGTCAAGAAGTAATTCGCACTGTTGTGCAAACTTGACCGCCATCGTCCTCCAGAACTTTTTCATCTTGCAAAATTGAAACAGTCCCCGTTAAACACTCACTCCCCATTGTCCCTCCCTCAGCCTCTGGCACTCAACATCCTACTTTATGTCTCTATGTTTCCGACTGCTCTAGGGGTCTTGTATGAGTGGATCAAGCACTGTTTGTTTTTTTGTGTCTAGCTTACATCACTGAGCATAATGCCCTCAAGGTTCATCCCTGCTGCAGCCTGTGTCAGAATTGCCTTCCTTTTTAGGCTGAATAGTATCCCCTTGTATTGATGGACCGTGTTTTTCTTCTCCATTCATCCATTAGTGGACACATGTAATATCTACATTCATTTCTCCTGTCATAATATTTGTGGAATAATGTCAGAAAGTCCTATGAATGAAAAGTCATTTGCCATTAACTTTTTTCTTAAACTTTTTGTTGTGAAAAACATCAAGGCTAAGAAAAGGGAAAAATACATGTCAGCTTCACTTGTGTTCAGGAATTAATGCTTTACGGATTCACTTTATTCCCTGTGCGTGTGCTATGCGTGTGCATGTGCCTGTTTGCATACCTATGCTGTGCATGTGCATAGGTGTGTGCACTTGCACACATTAGTGTGTGCATGGGCATATGCGTGCATGTGTGTTCACATGCTAGTGTGTGAATATATTTGTGCTGTGCACGTGCGTATGTTTGTGTGCTGTGCTTGCCTGTGCGCACACCTGCGTGTTTGCTGGAACCACTTGCAAGTTGGTTGCAGACTGAATTGTGCCCCAGATATATCCGCACGCACCTGCTCTAACAATCCTGCGTAGCCACGTAAAGGTCACAGATCTCAGGGTTTTAAATGGATGGAGCAGGATGTCCTGACACAGAGTCTGTCTTCCAATGACTGTCACTGTCTCAGTAACATCCTTCACACCTTCTTTAAACCCCATTCAGGGTCCAGTTTAGACCCCCATTACATTCAGTCGCCTGCCCCAGGTCCCGTAAAGCAACAATGTCACAGTTGGGGAGCCCGGCCAAGGCTGGGGGTGCCCCTCCTGTTGGCCTGGCCTCCAGGCCCTGCCCTTGGCTCCTGTGTTCCCATCTCTCAGCCAGGCCCCGATTTGGATGGGGCCGCCACCTCTTTCCTCACAGGGTCCCATCGCCCAGTCAAGGGGGTTCATTCTCCCCAAACAGAGCATCAGGAGTGGGGGGGTGGCAGTCCCCACTGGGTCTCCTTCATGTGAGACCCTGTGCTGTTGAAAGAGCAGGCGCCCTGCCCTCGGGGGTGGGGGGCTGGGGGGTGACATGCGGCCCATGATGGACAGGCGGGTCCCCGGGTGGGGCGAGCCAGTGTGCAAGGAGTTCCGCGGTGGGTTCTCCTCTCCAACGGCTTCTGTGCCCCTACCTCTCCCCGTGCCTCCCCTCAAAGACAGCGCGGTGCCCGGGACGGGAGCCATGGGAGCCGTCAGCCACCGCCCCCTCTACACACACACACACGCACACGCACACGCACACGCACACGCTGCAGGGAAGCAGGACCTGAGTGCAGGGCTCTCAGCGGCCCTGAGCGCCCCGCCCGGAATCGGCCGGCGGCATGGACAGACCGGATCTCCCGGCCCGGATCATGCAGGACTCTCCTGCCTGGGCTACCAGTGTGGCCGCCTCCTTCTGGAAGCCTGGGAGGCTGGAATCAGGCCACTTCTTGTCTGTCCTGGCAGCAGACTGGGCTGCACTCTAAGAAGTTCGTGGCTTGCCCGTGGATCCTGACCATCACGTGGCCAGAGAAACTGGGAACGTTTCTGTTTTGCCTGTTGAAATGTTTAACGACAAAGATTTTGTTCAGTTTCCTGATGTGGGTGTCCAAAGATGAGAGACCCATGTGTGTGATCTGTACCTCCTATGAGATCAGCCCTAAGCTAGTTTAAACATGATCAGGTTCTGTCTACATGGTAGATTTAGACCTCTGCATGTCCTGTCTACTGATTATGTTTAGAGCTGACCATGTGTTGTCTATAATAAGAAGATTTAGACCTGACCATGTTCTGTGTACGCTGGGACTGTGGGGACCTGGGTAGAGACCCGGCCTGGCCTCAGTACTGGGAAGCTCCGTGCCTGCATCTGAATGTCAGTGCTTAGATGTCTGGGGTCTGGAGCTGAGGTGGGTTTGTCTACGTAACAGCCTCTCTTCTGAGTGTGGTGACCTGGTCCTCCCAAGGGTCAGTGCTATGGTCGGGGCCTTAGTCTTAATGCCTGCAAGGTTCACCTTCCCTGGGGCTCGTGGAGAATCCTCAGGACGGCTACCTGGCAATAATCCCAATTCATCAGCACGTGCATGGTGCGTAGGGAAGCAGGTTTAGCTGGTGAATTGATTGCAGGGCACGCAGATCGGGCAAAAGGCCGATGGGTGACAGCTGAGGCTGCTGCTGAGCTCTCCCTCCAGTCTACCGTCCCTACTCAGCAGCGTCCAGAGCTGCCCCTCGGCTTTCAGCCCTGCTGTCCTGTGAGTTTTCTCAACATGTAAGCGAGACGAGAAAGGACTGAGCATGCCAGCACCAGGGTCGTGTGTTCAACTCTAGTATGAAAGCTTTAAAAACAGTTAAAATCACACAGAACCAAAGTGAGAAGAGGAGGACTCCTCTGGGACAAGTGTGGGGAAAGGAGACCCACCTGACACTTTTTCCCATCCCAGGAGGTCCCAGGAACCTGGCTTGCTTCCGCATTAGGGGGCCAACAAGCAGAGCCATGGTGTCCTGACCAAGGGGACGTGTGACCCCAGGTGCAGGGTCTGGGGAGGTGAGGTCACCCTGGGACTGTGGACATGTGACCCAAGTGGAGGGGTCTGGGGAGGAGGGGTCACCTGGTGAGAGAGAACGTGCGACTTTAGGGGCAGGGTCTGGGGAGGTGGGTCACCCTGGTGAGTGTGGATGTGTGGCCCCAGGTATAGGGTGCGGGGACTGTGTGGGTCTCACCACACCTGCATGGGTCAGGCTCACATGTACAGGGAGACCGCATATGTGCTCTTTGCCTGCAGTGTGTCCTGTCCCCTTTGAGGTTTCCAACCTCTGCATTAAGGGTGTTGCCCTGATTAACCTGTGGTTCCTTTTCTTCTCTTAATCTTGTCACAATCATATGAGGTCAGGCACGTTTGAGTGGGTTGCTGCTCTGTGTTCTGGTGAGTGACAACACTTGGTGGTATCATATTAATACTATAGCATATCATATGTCTAATCTATGGGGGTCACCACTGCCTGGGTCGCCCTGGACAGAGGTCAGGTGAGCACAGACTAGCCCCCCCTAAGAATGGTCTCCCACGTGCTCTGTGAGGGTACCGTGATGGCCCCTAAGGTAGGGGACTGTGTCTGGGCCTCCGACATTTGTGATGAAGGGGAGTAGAACTGGAATCTCAATTAACAAGACATTATTTTAAGAATTTATTTTAAGTGAAATAAAACACACATCACATACCCTTTACCATCATCACCATTTTAAGTGCACGTTTCTGAGGCATCAGATATATTCACTTTCTCGTGGAGCCATCACCACCATCCCTAGAACTTTTCATCTTGCAAAACCAAAATTCCACAACCATGAAAGTCTCATTCCCCATTCCCTCCCACTACCCCTGGCACCGATATCCACTTCAGTCCCTGAGTTGTCGACTCCAGGGCCCCCATGGGGGTGGAATCCTGCAGTGTTTGCTGACGGGTCATTTTGGAAGAGCTGACTTTCAGTCTGAAGCTCTGCCTGTTTGCATCTGAAGAATCTGCATTTAAGGAGAGGGTGTATGAGGAAGGGGGTGTATGCGGGACAAAGGTGTCCGGGGTGCAGGTGAGCCAGGACCTGACCAGCTGCCTTTTGGGTCCTCTGGTCCCATCTCTTGGTCTGTGCCTCATCTGCATCCTCACTGTCCCCGCTGGCACCGCTGGGGTGTTGTTGTCTGAGTGAGAGTCCCCTGGTGCCCCTGCTCTCCTCCCCTCCTCCTGCTGGTGGGGGAGGGAACTGCTTGCTGTGTGGTCTCTACTCCTGAGGCACGAAGGAGCCTGTAGCATGGACCTGCAGAGTGTGGGGTGTGGTCCCAAGAGCATGGGGCCCACATAGGACACAACATCGGGGCGTGACAAGTGCTAGGGCTGCCTCATCACTGACAGGGAATGTTGCCCAGATCCTGCTCGGGAGGGCGTGGTGGGTGGCCTGGGACCCTAGAGGCCCCATTCCTATCCTGGAGCTTGGAGAGTGCATCCCCATGGGCTCCAGATTCACCCCATATCTCAGCCATATCCCTCTGTCCCGTCTTTGAACTCAGGAAAACGAGCTCTCTTGTCCACAACATAGGCCTGGTCCTGTTGGTATTAGGATTCTTTCAGTTAGGCGTCCTGGGATAGCAGCTCTTTTTAGGCCTGAGAAGGAACAACTCAGGAGTGTACAACAATTTCAGATGAAACTAATATTTAATGACTATCTCTAACTACTCGGTTGTTGACTTCTATTAGTCATTATTCTCCTGGTTTTAGCTCTGATGTGGGGATTACAGAGGAGTCAACATTTAAATCTTCATCATCTGTGCAGTTGTAGTTTCAGTATCATTACTGACCCATAGTTTTTTATGGTTTGGGAAGAGTTATTGATTTCATGTATCATGTAAAGGATTCACAATGATGATAGGGCAATTAAGATTACAATAGTGGCTAGTAAATTGTTCACATTTTCTCTACCTGTGCATCTATTGTATGCATATGAGTTAGTTTAGTTGTCAATATTAGGGAAATGATATAGAGGACTAGAGAACTTATTTTAAAAATCACTATTAATGTGTGATGATGAAAATGTAAAAGTTCTTCCATAATCGGTGATGTTGTATCTTGAGAGCCTAGATGAAATTGATATGCCTTAATGATATACAGGATTTTAGCCTATGATTTAACTTTGACAAAGCGACATCACTTTTTACTTTTATCTCATTTATTGAGAAAGACATAATTGTTATGGTGTTGGCTTGAAACTGGTTGAGAAGGACTTGAGTCCTTCCTTATTTTACATTTACATAGGTAGGATCTTGAAACATAGGATATGGTGGAGGGCATCCGTGTAACCATTCTAGGTTAGGAGTAGCAATTTCCACTGCTAAGACTTCTTGTTTAGACACAAATGCTTTTCAAAGTATGAAGATTATTAGCATTACTGCTGCTACTGAGACGAATGAGCCTAAAGACAAAATATTTCACGTTGTGTGTGCCTCAGGGTGCTCAGACTAACGCAGTGACATCCCTGAGAGGCCACGAAAGTGCTGCAGGAAGTCATATTTACTACTACAGATATACTTGTGAAGTGAATTTTTGCTCATGCTGAGTTAACTGTATAACCTGAGAATAGTGGGAATCAGTGCAGGAAGCCTCCTATAATAGTGAAGACTGCTCCCATGGACATTAGGTCATGGAAGTGTGCTACTACATAGTATGTATCCTGGAGGACAATGTCTGGGGATGAGTTGGCTAAGATGATTCCTGTCAAACCACCTACTGTAAAAAGAAAAACTAAAGCCTAAAACTCATAATATAGTGGGAGGTCATATAGTATTACCTCCGTGAACAGTTGCTAACCAGGGACTTCCCTGGTGATACAGTGGTTAAGAATTCGCCTGCCAATGCAGGGGACACGGGTTCGAGCCCTCGTCTGGGAAGATCCCACATGCCGCAGAGCAAAAAGCCCGTGTGCCACAACTACTGAAGCTCACGCGCCTAGAGGCTGTGCTCTGCAACAAGAGAAGCCACTGCAATGAAAAGGCCGCGCACTGCAATGAAGAGTAGCTGCTGCTCACCGCAACCAGAGAAAGCCCACGTGCAGCAAACAAGACCCAACGCAGCCAAAAAAAAAAGAAAAGAGAAAGAAAAATAAAGAGTTGCTAATCAGCTAGATACTTTTACTCCTGTAGGGATAGAAGTAATTACGGTAGCTGAAGCAAAGTATGCTCCTGAGTCGACAGCTATCCCTATGGTAAACATATGATGGGCCCACAAGAGAACTCCTAAAAAGCCAGTGGACATGACTCATACTATTCCCAGATAGCTGAAAGGCACTTTTTGTCCTAAATAGTATGTAATGATATGTGAGTTTATAACAAACCCTGGTAGGCCATGAATACAGACTTCAGGGTGAGCAAAGAATCAAAATAGGTGTTGGTATAGGATTCGGTCTCCTCCTGCAGGGTCAAAGAAAGTAGTGTTTAGATTTCTATCTCTTAACAGTATGGCAATTCTGACTGCTCGGACTGAGATTGGTAATTATAGTAATATGGCTATAGTTGGGGAAGATTAAACAAATAATGGTGTTTGGTATTGGGATATGACTGCTGGTTTTGTATTAAAGACTATAGTAATAAAAGTAATAGCACCAAGAATTGAAGAGACACCTGCTAAATGTAAGGAGAAAATGGTTAGGTCGACAGAGGCTCCTTCATGGGCCAGATTGCAGGCTAGAGCTGAATACATGGTTCCACTGGTACCAGAACCAGCTTCTACTACTGGTGATATGAGTAGGAGTAAGAATGATAAGGGAAGTAGTCAAAAGTTTATATGATTTATTTGGGGAAATGCTACTTCAGGTGTCCGAGTTATTAGTGGACCAAGTCAGTTTTCAAAGCCTGCAATCATAACGGGTACAGCTATAAAGAAAATTATTACAAGTGCAGGGACTGTTATGACTACCTTACAGATTTGGGCATCTCCAAGTAGCGCTCCAGGTCAGCATAGCTCAGCCTGGATTAATATAATTAAGGTGCTGCCTGCTACTCCAGCTCAAGCACCAAACAGTAAATATAAAATGCCGATATCTTTGTGATTTGTTGAAAATAATCAGCAGTGTATGAACAGAGGTAAAATGACTGAGTTAGCATTAGACTGTAAATCTAAAGACAGAGATTGAGCCCTCTTTCTGGCAAACCCTGTGGTGAATCAACAAATTGAATTGTAACTTCAGAGAAACAGCTTCAATTCTGCCGGTGATTTTCCTGCCTTTTTTTTCCTTTTTTTCTTTCTCAAATGAAGGAGAAGTAGACTGAAGCCAGTTGACTAGAGGATTTGCCTGTTAACTAAAGTTTCCTGGGGTTAAAACTCATCAATCTCGTAAAGATTTGGCTTAAATACAATGTTTGCTTTACATTCAATTGCTGTAGAATAAAGTCTTGCAATCCTTATTTTTAGGAATTAAGTAAATTTTACTTGTTTAGGGTTTTGAAAGCTCTTGGTCTGAACTAACCTAAATTCCTAGTCCAGCACCGATAGAATGAATGTTGTGTGTAGTAATCGTGTGGGTATTATGATTGGTAATGATAGGAAGTTTATTTCTTTGTATGTTCAAATTGTTTTGTGTTTGTGTTGTTTAATGAAGGGAATATAGTTAGTGATGTGGAGTATGTTAGCTGCAAGTAGAAATATATGCTGAGGACTGCTATGATGGCTATTAGTGTTGGTAGAATGATGTTGTCATTTTTGTTATCTCTTGGATAATTATTCATTTGGGTAAAAACCTTGATAGTGATGGGCGATGTCCTAATGATACTATAATGGTGAGGAAAAGGATTGTGATGGGAGGTGTTTTATCACATGTGTGTGATAATGATACTCTTGTAGTACATGATCTGGGCATAAATAAGAAGATAGTGTTGTTATGATATAAATTAGTATGTTTAGGATTGTTATAATCTGAATATACATTATAATAGCTGTTATTCATCCTATATGGGCAATTGATGAGGAGGGTGTAATTTTTTCCAGGTGAGTATGGCGAAGTCTGCCTCAGCCTCCAGCTATGATTTATAATATCACTATGATTAATAGTATATTTAGGTTGATGGATGGTGACATGTGGTATAAAACTGATAGGGGTGCAATTTTGTGATGTTGATAGCATCAGGTCTGCTGTTCACGGGATGCCTTGTGTGACTTCAGGTACTCAGAAGTGAAATGGGGAAAGTCCTACTTTTGTGACAAGGGCGATTTTCATGAGGGTGGATGCTGCTGGATTAAATATTTTTGTTATTCATTGTGTTCTTTGACCAGAGTATATTAGATTAATGATAATAGCCATTATAAGTAGTATTGATGTGGTGGATTGTTTTAGGAAATATTTGTTGGATGCTTCTGTAGCTTATGGGTTCATGTTTTTTATTAGAATGGGGATACCATTAACCAGTGTGAGCTTGTTATACAATTATATTTCCTGAGAAAATGGTCAGTAGAATGATAGTAAAAACAATGAGAGTTTATTAGCACAGGAAGGATATACAAAAACATTTTGGGGGTATGGACCTGAAGCTTACTTAGAGAACCTTACTATATAGCTAGCATGTGGTGTAATGTGGTAGCATGGAGAATGTAAAATTCTTAGGAAGAATTCAATTCCAGGAATAAGAGCATTGAAACCTCTATGATTTACTCTATCAAAGTAACTCTTTTGTCAGACATATTTCTTAAGTTTGTGGTGGGTGGCCTGGTATGAGGACAAGTAGTGAAAACTCTCATATACATAGGGTTAATGTTAGTCGTAAAAAAACTTTTTATAAGAGATGTATGCGTTGATCATATCAAAATTGTGGGCAGGATGCTCAAATTCATAGAAAGGAGATTGTTAGATGTGTTTTAATGATGACTTGGGCTGTATATAATTCTGGCACCTAGGGATTGTCGAATGCTCCTAAAAATAGATTGTGGTAGAAATGTTTATTATAGGGAAATTGACATATTCTCTAGGAAGGACGGGGTGAATGGGCCTGCTACATTTTCTACATTGAAGACATATACAGGTTTTGATTCTACTTCTGTTAAATCAAGTGGGGCTTCATTGGATTTCTGCTACTGCGGAGATAATCAAATTCTGGGTAGGGGTCAGGAGAAAATTAGTCATAGGTGTTCTTGTGTAATAATTACTGTTGAAAGTGTAAATGATCCATTTATCAGTAAGACTGAGAATAGAATAACTGCTACATTACTTCATATGAGATTGTCTGTGCTACTGTCCCTAGAGCTCCAGTGAGTGAGTATTTTGAACGTGAAGTTCATCCAGATCTGAGGATGGAATAAATGGCTAGGTGGGATATGGCTAATATAAATAAGATGCCTACATTTATATTAATTAGTGGATAAGATATGGGAAGAGGAATTCATGTTGTGAGAGCCAGGGTTAAGGCTAGCATTGGGGCAATAATATATAAACTGATGATGTTGATGGACATAGTAGTTCTTTAATAAGTAATTTGAATGCCTCAGCAATGGGTTGTAATAATCCATGGGGGCTGATGATTTTTGGCCCTTTCTGGATTTGTATATAGCCTAGGATTCTCCATTTAGTTAATATGAGGAATGCTATGGTGAATTAAATTGGGTAATTTGTGAAAGAATGTTGATTATAAACATATTCTTAGGAAGAGGACTTGAACCAGTGCAGAAAAAGGTTTGAGTTTTACATAATTACCGGGCTCTGCCACCGTAGCAAACCCTGTTCTACAGTAGGGTATGTATAAATTAATTGAATGTAGATTATATCATCATTTAGTTTGAACACATTTTGTAAAGTAAGCCGAATTGCTCTTGTCCTTTCATACTGGAAGAAATCTGCAATAGACAGAAACCAACCAGGATGACTCCAGTCTGAACTCAGATCACATGAGACTTCAATCGTTGAACAAACAGACAATTAATAGCAGTTATACCATGGAAATGTCGTGATCCAGCATCAAGGTCATAAACCATATTGCCGATATGAACTCTAGAATACAATTACACTGTTATCCCTAGTAAAACTTGTTCCATTGATCAGTGTTTTAGAAGAACAGGTGATAAAGCATTTTGACTAGCTGGTCTAAATTTTAATCACTCAAAGGTGGTTTTCTCCAAAAAATAAATGGCGCACGGGCTCAAGGCACACTGGCTTCAGTAGTTGTGGCATGCACGCTCAGTAGTTGTGGCCCACTGGCTTAGTTGCTCCGTGGCGAATTCTTAATCACTGCATCACCAGGGAAGTCCCAGAATTGCAGTCTCCCTTTTAATATACCTTAAGCCCAAAGAATCCATGGAAAATTGTTACAGAAAATAAGACAATAAAATATTGTAAGGACTATAACAGAAGCATATAGTACACAGTTCATATAGACACATCCCAAGCAGTTACAAAGTATATTAAAAGGGAGGCTGCAATTTTAAAAGAATAAGAAAAATTATACCCACAAACTCCCAATCTTTCCTGAAACGTTGCAATCTGAAACCCTATTGTAGGAAGCAGAAGATTCCAGGAGACATTCTACAAATGAAGGACTCTAAACCCTGTGGTTGGATAAGGAATTCTGGAAGGAAGGTATCCTCACCCAAGGAGAGCAGTTTCCTATACTTCTCTAACATCACATCCCTGTACAATTCCCATTGATCTTGGTCCAGGCATTCTCACTCCTCTTGAGAGAAATCTATGGCCACATCCTGGAATGTCAGCAGTCCCTGAAATTAAAAGTACACATGCCATGTGGCCACGGGAAGAGTTCATAATGTGACCCAAGAAGAAAACAGCAGGTTAAGAGAACTGGTTTTAATTTAGAGAAGTGTCTTCAATTATCCACTAATATATATATATATATATTTTTTTTTTTTTTAACAAAGTAACTTTCTTTACCTTATTTCTAACTACAAGAAAAGAGTATGGCATGTGATCCACAAAACCAGTATAGAGACTATACTTGTCTGGAAAAGAAATGATAAAATGATGGTTTCACACAGGCATATGCATTTTTGAGTGTTTTATTTATATCAAACTGGATAAAATGGGTGTATTTCTCAGACAGAAAAGACATGTCGAGGTAGAAATGTACCTTTCAACTATTCATGGGTACACAAGTACACTGGGGAGATGATAAAAGTGCAGATTGTGATTCAGTAGGTCCGGTGGGCCTGAGTTCTATTTTTTTAACAAGCTCATTTTTAACTAGTGATGCCACAGTCTCTGATTCATTAACCACAATTGTGAATAGAAGAGACATAATTAGAAAGGTAAAAATTCATATTTAATTTTGAACTTAAAGTGTTTTATGGATTTTACACCTTTAATAGAATAGTGAGCACAGCAGCAACAATCATTTGTGAATATTTACTATAGACCGTGTATCTTTCTAACATTTTTGTGTAGGATTCCAGGAAAAAGGCCTGGGCTGTGGCCACAGTGGGCGTGGCCCCAGGCCGGACCGCCTCTCCAGGACCCCCGACAGGGCCCTGCGCTCCTGGCGGCTCCACCCCCGGCGCCCCGCTCCCTCCCAGAAGGCCTCGGGGCAGAGCGGTCCCACCCCCTGCGCCCAGAACGGAGCCCGCGTTTCCTCAGAGCTGGAAATCCTGGCTCGGGGTCTCTTCCCTCCGCCGTCACGGAACCGCCCCGGAGCCCGAGGGGAGGGCGACCTCACTGAGGCTGCCGGCTCTGGAGGGGCCCCGGCGGCCGAAGCCGTGACAGTCGCGGGGACGGCGGGCCGGGTAAGTGGGCGCCGACCCTCCGCCTGGTCCGGTGCCCGGGCGGCAGCACAAGACCAACTTCTGAGGGGCAGGGGTTCGCTGCCACCCACCGCTGCTGTGCAGGAAGAGCGGCCCCCAGCGTCTGGTCCCCGGGAACTTCGGTCCCTCCTCTCGCCCCTGCCCTCGGCCTGGCTCGCGAGGCCTGGTGGGCGTGGGGAGGGGGTCGGCCTGAGCGTCCTGAGGGGAAACGGGGCAAGGGAGGCGCAGGGTCCGGCTGCAGCGTCAGCGCCCCTCCTCCTGACTGCGGGGAAAGCGGCTGAAAACTCCTCCCGAGGCGCGCAGGCCCCTTATTCAGCCGAGTCCCTCTGCGCTCCTTCCTCCCTGAGCTAAAGTACCGGGGGGAGGGGACAGGGCAGGGGACTGGCGCAGGTAATGGGGAACATCAAAAAGTGATTGTTAACTAAGGAAAACCAGCTCTCCCAAGGTGAGGAATGTGGCGCTTTTCTTTGTATGGGAAGATGCAAGAGTCTGGGCTCACTGAAATCCTTCCTTTGATATGCACCTCAGCTCTCTGGGGCCTGCATTCTGTATTTGCATATCCTGAGTGCCTCAGGGCCCGCCGGCTCACATTGGAGGGCTGCAAGTGCTGACGACTGTGACATCCTTTTTTTACTGATATGGCAAGAAATATTCCATTTCTCACAAGCTTGAGGGGCAGACAGTGAAAAAGAGTCGGAGAATCTCACTCGGCATGTACTTTGGTTTACATATAGATAATGTGTATACTTAACTGTGCTAATACAGGTTCTCAAGTCCAATCAACTTGTACTACTGCCCTCTGTGTATCAATTTCATCAATATCATAAGATAAATGCCTATAGAATTGACTTAATCCATTTAAATAGGATGATTTTTAAAGGAAACATAATAGAAATATAACAACAGAACATTTACCACTAAAGGCTGGGTCTGGAACAACCTAAATAAATGTTCCATTGTTAAAATATTGAAAGATGTATTCAATAGAAATATCAACCAAAATGACAAATAATAAGGGCAGCAGAATGTTGAAATGTTCTATCTTTATCATTAAAGTGGCAGAAAATCATTTATTAGTAGGCACTGGGGGCAGAAGATGCCTGATTTTATATCTTTGTCATATTTGTGCAGTTGCTTCAACAAGTAACTTAAAGACAAGATGGAAAAACAAGGAGGTTTGTGCCTGAGATCATGTTGATGTGAAACCAGGGATGGCCACCTTGTGCCAGGTGAGTTAAGTTTACCTGGCAGGTAGACCGCAGAGCTCCTGGGAAGCTAGGGTTGGAATTTTTCTGCTGGGTGCCCCTTAGCTTCTGTGACTTGACTGACTGTGAGTCCTGTTTCGGGAAAGACCTGATCACAGGAAAAGGGTGGGAATAGAGTGATTTGGGGAGCAGCTAACAACATTCATCACAGCTCACGGCCTGAATGAATTTTAGAGAAACAGGAAAACAAATACTTCTTATGGAATCAGAGAATGTGAGGGCTGGACAATCCCAGAAAATGAGGAACACCCATCCCATTTTCCAGATGAGAAAACAGAGGCCAAACAAGGTGAAATCCCTCACCCAAGTTGCACCGTCTCTCCTCCCCACTACGTGGTTCATGAAAGCAGGACTCTTCCTGTCTTGATCACTGCTGAACCCCAAAAAGGGCCAGGCATCTAGCAGCTGCTCCAAAAATTTGGGTTGACTGTAGGAACAATGCTATTTCTTTCTTTCTCACTCCTATTCAGGATTGTGCCAAGAACTCCCCAGGTTGCAATGTAATTCGATAAATGTAAATATTAATTGAGTTTTGTTGTGATGAGGACTTAGGCTTTGAAGGTAACAGACTTGGTTCAGATCTTGGTTCTGCCACTCCATAGCTGTTTGGCTTTGGGAAAATTACTAAACCTCTCTGAGATTATTTCCTCCTTTGTAAAGTGGGGATAAATCTATCTGAGCCAGCAGAGCACCTGCATCAGAGATGTGCACTAAATATTGGTCTTTCTCACTCTCCTACGCCATCTCTCTGTTCTTCCCAGAGAAGCTGTACAGAAGGATATAGTACTTTTTAAAAATAGTTAATTAATTAATTAGTTTTTGGCTGCGTTGGGTCTTCGTTGCTATGCGCAGGCTTTCTCTAGTTGCGGCAAGCGGGGGCTACTCTTTGTTGTGGTGCGCGGGCTTCTCATTGCAGTGACTTCTCTTGCTGCGCTTGTTGTGGAGCACCGGCTCTAAGCGCGCGGGCTTCAGTAGTTGTGGCCTGCAGGCTCAGTAGTTGTGGCGCATGGGCTTAGCTGCTCCGTGGCATGTGGGATCTTCCCTGACCAGGGCTCGACCCATGTCCCCTGCCTTGGCAGGCAGATTCTTAACCACTGCGCCACCAGGGAAGTCCGATATAGTACTTTTTAAAGAGGGGTTTTAATTTATTTCAGATTGTGTACATTTTTCTTGTAGAAAAGATTATTCCACTATAGAAACATAAACACGCAAAACCACTCCAAATGCAGTATTCTATGGGTTAGATATTATCCGTCACATTTTATAAGTAATTGGGCAAATGCCAAAGCACTAGCTACTGGGTAGTAAGAAGACTCAAATCTGGGGTGACTCCCACCCCAATTTCAAGAGCAGGGTGTGTTTTTCAAATCCATGTTTCATCTGGTCTTTGTTTCTCATCCATCCTCTGTGTCTGCCTTTCTCAAGAAGGCTCAGGTCCTCGGCTTTCACACCCTCCCGGCTGGCTGTGCCCCAGCTCCCGGCCTGGAACCTCTGCGTGCCTGGGTGTGCCTGCTCCCCCTGTGCATCACCAGCTTTGCCAGGGAGCTGCTGTATCGTGCACTGCTTGCTGTACCCAGAGTCCCTGGACCCTTCTGGTACATGAAGTGCACCCTCCTCACCACGTGTGCAGCCCATCCCCTTACCTTATATCCTGCCTCTAAGCCAGGCTTGGGGGTGACTCCAGTGTGCATTCAGCTGTGTGAGGTGCTGGGATCAAAGTGAAGCTCCCAACTTTTGAAGTGGCAGGCTTGAGGGGCACACAGTGATTTAAAGTCGGGTCACCTGACTTAAAGGGGGGACTGACTGATTTAAAGCCAAGGCAGCTGACTTAAAGCCTGCATCCCTCAGCTGCAGGACGAGACCAGCTTTGGCGGTGCACGGGTTCGCTCCAAGCCAGCACTGCTGTTCAGGAAGAGCTTCCAGTAGCGCCTTAGTGCAGGGGGACTTGGTCCGTGGTCTTGCCCCTGCCCTCAGAGGGGGGCCACCTGCTCTTCTGGAGAATCAGGGAGGGGGAAGTGCAGAGTCCCGGCTGGAGTTGCGGCACCCCTTGTCTGAATAATGTAGAAAGGCTGATTTTTATGCTTTAAAAGATTTTACATCACAAAGAAACTAGAAATGGCTAGCAGAACTTATTCAAATCAATTTTACATAGAGACTTTGATATTAAATTTGTATACTAAAATGGGTTTATCCAAATTTTCTCTTTCTTTTTGAGTGAATATTTGTAACATTTTTGTAGATAATAATTTATCCTAGATATACAAAATTGTGAGAATGGTTACCATTTTTTACCACTTAAATGATTTCTTTTAAATGAGTAGATTGTACACTTTAAATGCCAATGTTGTCTTACGTGTTGTTTTTTAATTCCTTGATTTCCAAAACTTGTGTTTATTTAATTGATTTCTATTTAATAATCTGTCTCCCCTTTATTGTTTCTTACTTTATATTTTATTGATCTATAGTTAATTTACATTATTATATTAGTTTCAGAGGTACAACATAGTGATTCATAAATGTTTAGGTTCTTCTCCATTTATAGTTATTATAAAAGAGTGGCTATATTCCCCCTGCTATACAGTACACCACTGTAGATTATTGATTTTATACACAGTGGATTGTACCTGAAAACCTCCTCCCACTATTTTGCTCCTCCACCCTATGTCTCCCTGCTGGTAACCACTAGTCTGTTCTTTAATCTGTGAGTCTGTTTTTTTTTTGTTGTTGTTGTTGTTGTATTCAATTTTTTAGATGCCACGTGTAAGTGATAACATACCATGCTTGTTTTCTCATAACATACCATGCTTTTTTTCTCATAACATACCATGCTTGTTTTCTCTGCGGCTTATTTTTACTAAGCATAATACCCTCCAAGTCCATCCATGTTCTTGCAAATGGCAAAATTTCATTTTTTGCTGAAGTCATCATAAAAAATCTTTTTTATCCACTAACCTATTGATGAACACTTAGTTTGACTCTATATCTTGGCTATGGCAAATAACACTGTTATGAACATTGGTGTGCAGTTATTTTTTTTGAAATAGTGTTTTTGTTTTCTTCTGATATACCCAACAGTGAAATTGCTGGATATTATGGTAGTTCTATTTTTAGTTTCTTGTGGAACCTCCATTCTGCTTTCCACAGTAGCTGCACTACTTCACATTCACATCAAGAGTGTACAAGAGTTTCCCTTTCTCCACATCCTCACTAACCTTTGTTATTGGTGATCTTTTTGATGACAGCCATTCTGACAAGACTGAGGTGATATATCTCATAGTTTTGATTTGTATTTTCCTGCCGATTAGCTATGTTTAGCATCTTTGTGAGTTCTGGCTGTCTATATGTAGTTTTTCCTTGGAAAAATGTCTATTTAGGTCTTCTCATTTTTTAAAAAAAGATTTTGGGTGTTTTTTTGATATTGAGTTGTATGTGCTGTTTCTGTAGTTTAGATGTGAACCCTTGCTTGGTCATCTTTTTGGTGTTAACCTCTTATCATGTGCAAATATTGTCTCTCCTTCAGCAGGTTGTCTTTTCATTTTGTCTTTGGTTTCCTTTGCTATGCAAAATCTTTTAAGTTTAGTGAAGTCCCATTTGTTTATTTTTGCTTTTGTTTCATTTGCCTTAGTAGACTGAACCTAAAACTGTTGCTATCATTTATGTTGAAGAATGTTCTATATTTTCCTCTAGGGGTTTTATGGTTTCTGGTCCTACATTTAGGTCTTTATTCAGTTTTGCATCTATTTTATATATGGTGTGCTAAAATAATCTAATTTTATTCTTTTCCATGTAGCTGACCAGTTTTCCTAGTACCACTTATTGAAGAGACAGTTTTTTCTCCATATTGCCTGCTTTGTCATAAATCAATTAAATATAAGTGTGTGGGCTTATTTCTGGGATCTCTATTCTCTTCCAGTGATCTTTGTGTCTGTTTTTGCTCCGGTACGATTCTCTCTGATTACTGTCGCTTTGCAGTATAGTCTGAAGGCAAGGCGCGTGATGCCTCCAGCTGTGTTCTTTCTCAAGATTGTTTGGCTGTTTGGGGTCTTTGTGTTTCTATACAAATTTTAAAATGACTTTTTCAAGTTCTGTGCCAATGCTTTGCTATTCTGATAGGGACTGCATTAAATCTGTAGATTGTCTTTGGTAGTATGGTTATTTTAACAGTATTAATTCTTCCAGTCCATGCACATGCTATGTTTTTCCATCGTTTTGTGTTGCCTTCAACTTCTTTCACCAATGGCTGATAGATTTCTGGGCACATGTCTTTTACCTGCTTAGGTGTGTTTATTCCTAGGTATCTTATTCTTTTTGATGTGATTGCATATGGTATAGTTTTCTTAATTTTTCTTTCTGACAGCTTTGAGTTTTGTTTTTTCTTCTTTTTCTAATTCCTTCAGGTGTAATGTTAGGTTATTTATTTGACATTTTTCTTGTTTCCTAAGAATAAGCTTGTGTCACTATAATTTCCCCCCGTGAACTGCGTTGGCTGTGTCCCATAGATTTTGGATCATTGTGTGTTCATTTTCATTTGTCTTGGGTATTTTTAGAATCCCTCTTTAATTTTTTCAGAGTTCCTTTCTTCCGCTTTTATTCCCTTCATCTGTGATGTGAGGACTATCTTTAACGTTATGTTTGGATTTCTTTCAGTTTTGTGTATACGTGTGTGTGTGTGTGTGTGTGTGTGTGTGTGTGATTATTTAAGTTGCTGAGCTCTTAATTTCACATGGACACTACCAAGCCTGCATTGTTACTCTCCTCCCCCACAGTTACTGAATTTGACCTTATATTTTACATCTACTTGTTTTGTGTGTCCCTTAACTTCTTATTGTGAATATAGATGATGATTTTATCAGTGTTTTCTTTCATCCTTCCTATTAGCTGCGTACATGGTTGATTTACTACCTTTGTTGAATATTTGCCTTAATCAATGAGGTTTTTCCTTTAGTAAATTTCCTTTCCTAATTTTTATGTTTCAGTCGTGGCCTTTTCTTTTTCACTTAGAAAAGCCCCTTTAATATTTCTCATAAAGCTGGTTTGGCGATGCTGAGCCCTTTTAGTTTTGCTTCTCTGTAAAACTTTAGATCTCACCATCAGATCTGAAGGAGAGCCTTGCTGGGTAGAGTATTTTTGGTTATAGGCTTTTCCCTTTCATGACTTTAAATATACCATGCCACTCCCTTCTGGCATGCAGAGGTTATCCTGAAAAGTCAGCTGATAACTTTATGCAAGTTCCCATGTTTGTAACTTGTTGCTTTTCCTTTGCTCCTTTTAATAGTGTCTTTTTGTCTTTATTTTTTTGCCATTTGAATTACAGTGAGTCTTGGTGTGGTCCTCTTTGGGTTGATTCTGTTTTGGCCTTACTGTGTTTACTGGACTTGGATGTCTGTTTTCTTCCCCAGGTTAGGGAAGTTTTCAGCTCTTATGTCTTCAGGTATGTTCTACACTGCTTTCTCTTCCCTTTTTGCTTCTGGGACCAGTATAATGCAAATATTAGTACACTTGATGTTGTTTCACAAGTCTGTTCAACTTTCCTCATTTCATTTTAATCTATTGTTTTACCGTTCATCTTCAGTGATTGCCAGTACTCTGTCCTTCAGTTTTCTGATTCATTCCTCTGTATCATTTAGTCTACAGTAGTTTCCTTTAATGTATTTTTCATTTTGGTTATTGTATTCCTCATCTCTGTTTTGTTGTTCTTTAATGGTCTAACTCTTTAAAAAACTTCTAATTTCTTGCTCCGGTCGTCCATTCTTCTCCTGAGTTCTTTGATCATCTTTACAGTCATTACCTTGAACTCTTTCTTGAGTAGATTGGCTATCTCCAGTTCACTTAGGTCTTCTTCTGAGTTCTTATCTTGTTCCTTCATTTGGATCGTGTTTCTGTGTCACCTCATTTTTCTTAACTTGCTGTTTTTATTGCTACGTATGTAGTAGGTTCGTTACATTTCCTGACCTTGGGGAAGTGGCCTTTTGTAGGAGCTGTCCTATGGGTCCCAGCAGCCCCCTCTCGCCTGGTCACTAGAGCTATATATTCTAGGTGTACGCCCTATGTGGGCTGCTTGGGCTCTTCTGCTGTGGCGGGCTGACTACTGTGGGTGGTCTGGTAGGCTTGGCTGCCCCCAGACTGCTTGTCTGCCAGGCTCTGCCTTGTATGGAGGCTGTCTGTGCTGCTTGGTGAGACTAAATCATAAGGCAGCTGGCTGCACAGCTCTGGGGGACACCAAATCTGGTGCTGGTTCACTTATGGGTAGAATTGCAGTCCAGGGGATATCAGACCTAGTGCCCAGTCACTGGTTCTGGGGCTATGCTGGCTACTGGGAGGAAGAGACAGGTTCTGCGTTCTGGCTGCAGGGCCCAGGAGCCGCAGAGTTGGTGTTGGATCACTGTTCCTGACACAGCTCTCTGCAGGGCCGGGGGTGTCCCTAATCTTGTGTTGGCATTCTGATGGGCAGGGTCAGGACCCAGCTGAGTCCATGGCTGCTTCTGGCCCGCAAGTGAGTGTTCTGGTCACACAGGCTGCTGGGCTGTGGTATTCCTGGAGCTGGTGTGTGCCTGTTGGTGTATGAGGCTGATCCCAATGCTCGAGCAGGTTTGCTGTTGGGTAGGTCCAAGCTCCATCCAGTCCCTGTGCAGTTGTCACCTGCCGATGGTGAGGCTGACTCCAAGGCCAGAGCAGGCTCACGTGTCGGAGGGGCCGGGGACTCCGGGGCTGGTGCCTGTCCACTGAGGTGTGGAGGCTGGTCCTGGGGCTTTTGGTGGCTGGACCCATGTCCAGGGGCAGCTGTGCACTGAGAGGATCTGAAGGCAGCCTGTTTGCTGGTGGATGGGGCTATGCCCCTGCTCAGTTAGTTGCTTGGCCTGCAGCATCCTAGTACTTGTGTCTATAGTCTGGTGGAAATGGGTGGGGCTCAGTCCTGAGGCCGATAAGCTACAGGGAGGATTCTGAAATTATGCTTGCTGGTACCAGTGTCCACGAGGTAGAAGGAGCTCCCCCGAATGACTGCTGCCAGTGTCTCTGTCCCTGAGGCTGTGCTGTAGTTGCCTCTTGCCTCTCTGGGAGACTCTCCAAGATCAGGAGGTAGGTGTGACCCGGGATCCTTTCAAATGACTGCTTCTGTTCTGATTCTCGGATCATGTGGGATTTTGTGAGCATCTTTTAAGAGTGGAGTCTCTATTTCCCACAACCCTCTGGCTCTCTGGAAAATAAGCACTACTGGTCTTCAAAACCAAAGTTTCTAGGGACTCTTCTTTCCAGCACAGGATCCCTGGGCTTGGGAGCCTGATGTTGGCTTCATACCCCTTGCTACCTGGGAGCACCTCTGAAATTGTAATTATTCTCCCATTTGTGGGCCACCCACTTGGTGGTATGGGTCTTGACTCTATTGAGATTTTGCCCTTCCTTTCTGTCTTGTCAAGGTGCCTTCCTTATATCTTTAGCTGTAAAACATCTTTTATGGTAGGTCCCGGCCTTTTTCATCAATAGCTGTTCTGTAAACAGTTGTGACTTTGGTGTGCCCATGAGAGGCATCAAGCTCTGGGTCTTTGAATGCTACCGTGTTGGACAATCTCTGCACTTCATTCTTAAATCATATTATTTAAGTTTTCTTAGTATCTTATTTGATTAGCGACCGTTTGAAATTTATTATCACTCATGTTTACTTCGCCTGTTTAAAAAAATTTAATAGTGCATTCATTCAGTTTGAAATGAAGGTAGTGACCTGTGAATTTCCATACCTCAAAAATCAAGGATAGGACAAAAGCCTTTTCTACCTGTGTTACCCTCAAACTCTGCACCCCACCCCAGCCTGGGGATTAACCTCTTGCACCCATGCTCACCTTCTGTTTTCGGACCGTTAACCATCATTACATCTGTATGTGTGTTGACAAAGTGAACTCTAGTCTTTGCAGTTTTTGTGTTTTGTTTTTTGGTTTAGGGAACAGTCCTACTATGAATGTACATTTACTGGTCTGCTGAAGTTCATATATAAACTTGTCAAGCACATTACCAGAATTGGAATTACTTGTATATACACTTTGATAAATTTTAGAGACAATGGTAGAACAGAAGTAAATTGTATTTCAAACCCCACAATATTCTCACACCATGAAAACCCTTCCCTTTTTAATATATTTGTGTGTAGTTTATCTTTATGCCCATACTATATTTCCCAGAGATGGGTAAGTGTTATGTTTCTTGCTGGCACATTTACCGTATTGTTCAAAGTCAGGCGTTTAGTGGTTTTAACATGATCCTATTTCCATGAACTCGCAAATACAAGATCTTCTCTCACACTGTCTTTTACTCCCTGCTGTTTTATATTGCCCTCCTAATTCTCAGTCCTGGTCTTTCTTTATGTTCTTCATCAACCTGGATAGGTTATACTATTTTCTCCCTTATTCAAGACCAATAGAATAGAATAGAACACCCAGAAATAAACCCTGATATATGGCCAAATGATTTTTGACAAGTTGCCACGACTTTTCAAAGTAGAAAGGATAGTATTTTCAACGAATGGTGCTGAGAAGTCTTGTGGTCAACATACAAAAGAAGGAAGATGGACCCTTACCTAACATCATATGCAAAAATTAATGAAAACGTATCAAGAAACTAAATATGAGACCTAATAAAATAAAAAGTCTTAGAAGAAGACACAGGACAAGAGCTTCATGACATTGGATTTGGTAGCGTTTTCCTCAATATGAAACGAAGGAACAACAAAGGTACAGCTAACAAAAAAATAAACAATTTGCAGTACATAATTTAAAAAAAAATGTGTATCAAAGAAATGTAAACAGAATAAAATGGCAACCCACAAGATGGGAGAAAATATTTGAAAGCCATCTATCTGACAAGAGATTTCTATTCAGAATATACAGAGAACTCCTACAACTGAACAAAAAGCAAACACCCTGATTCAAAAATGGATAAAAGACTTGAATAGATGGTTCTTCAAAAAGATGTACAAATGACTAAGCACTTGAATAGATGCTCCATATCACTAAATGCATGTTTATATATTCGTGTGCGTGCATACACACACAAGCACACACACACATACACAAGCATAAAACAAGTATCAGTGAGGATGTGAGGGAGTTGGAACCATTGTGCTATGTCAGAGGGAATGTAGAATGATACAGCTGCTTTGCAAAAGAGTATGGCAATTTTTCAGATATTGAAAAATAGAATTACTACATGATCCAGGAATTTTACTATGAGGTATACCCAAAGGTATTGAAATCAGGGTCTTAAAGAAATATTTGTACTCCAGTGTTTAGAGCAGTAATAATGACAGTAGCTAAAATATGAAAGCAACCTAAGTGTTCATCCACTAGTTCCTGGATAAGCAAAGTGTGGTATACCCATATAATACAATATTATTCAGTGTTAAGAAGGAAAAGATCTAGGAATATGCTACAACATGGATGAATCTTGAGGAAATTTAGCTACCCAAAATGCCATTTTTGTGACTTTTAGTGAGTCATAACAATACAACTACTTATTTCAATTATATGGGGTACTTAGTGTAGTCAAAACCATAGAAATTGGGAGGGTAATGATGCTTTTCAGGTGGTTATGGAACAAAAAGGAAAGTTATGTTTAAAGGACATAGAGTTACAGTTTTAAAACGTAGAAAAGAATTAGAAAGATAAATGGTGATGTTGATCGCCCAATAATATGAATGTATTTAATATCACTGAACGGTGCACTTTATAGTAATTAACATGTTATATTTTATGTTATTTGATTTTACCAACATACAAAATTGGGAAAGAATGTAATATCAGGAAAGGGAGTGGACCTGGGATAGAGCAGAGAGTAATCAGAAGGGTGAGACACTGCATATGTTGAAGAAGAAGAGCTGAGAGTCTTCATTGGCCAGAAGAGACTTTATAAAAAAGAAAAAAAATTACTCTGAGGGTGTATTAGATAGATATCTGTGGGTGTACTGCTATCTCCCATGGGTTATCTTAAAGAGTCTTTAATAAAGTCCATAAGGCTTGCTGAGGCTTTTTTAAAAACTGGATTCCCTAGGAGATAATTAGAGGGTGGTACTTAAGTCTATGTCTAGGTTGACAGATTTTGCAGGGAAGACGAACCTGAGAACAGTGGAGGTCTTAAGAGTGTAAGTACATGGAAATTAGAAAAAAAATAATAAAGGGAAGTAGGAAAACTTTTGACTTCGAAGGTCATGTATTATTACTGAGTCAGACCTGAGGTTTTTAAGGAGTTATATACACAGTTGCTATTTGGATTACTTGTTGATAAAGATAAGTGGAACAACTAGAGTCGTTCCCAAGTGTAGGTAAGATATAATGAGAGGATGGAGGTGGAAAGTAGGGAGGCCCAGAGAGAAGTGGGAAGGTCATATTGGGCCAAGATGGTGGTAATATCCAGCAGAACAGATGGCAGGACAGACTATGGATTCATCTTTTTTATTTCGGCTCCCCCCTCATCCTTAATAATTCTTTGGGAATATTTCATGGCTCTGTGATGCAGGTACAGAATTCGAGTGAGGAGACTACACCCTCAGTGTCCAGCTGTCTGAGTCCTCAGTGTGCTTCAAATGATGGAGAACTATTGCTTCTTTATGAGAAGAGTTAGTACCTCGTAGCTAAGCTTAAGCTGGAGCTTATGCAATATTGATTCCATTTTATATATACTGTTGGCATGGAGGTTCCTCCTCCTCTTTTCTTGACCATTATGAAATGAATCTATATTTCTCAATATTTGGGTATATCAGGTAAATACATTAAGTAAAGGAATCTTATATATTGCTCCCTGCATAGTTTGCTCTTTCTTGTTTCTCTTTTACCTTTACTAAATTAGCACAGGGAGAGACCTTGAAATGTTCTAATCAGGAGAGATTAGAACATCATATTTCTAGAGAGGTTGGTTGGACAGAGCAGGGGTCCCAGTGAGAATCCAAGCTCCTGTTTCTACTTGGAAGTAGAACCTGTGTAGAATAGAGGGCTCCAGGAAATATCCTAGAATATCCCAATGTCCCTGCGGGAGATCATTAAGAGAGGCAGGATCTGGTACCAGATCAGTGTACTATGACATGTTTGTCAGTCATCTGATGTGAGATTCTCAGAGCCAATCCCATATGGTAGGGCCGAGTGCAGAGTGATGAAGAACCTGTGAAAGCCTTTGATTGCATGTTAAAGATGAAACTCTGATTTCGGGGAGAATTTTCTTACCTGACTGAATGTCACCCTTTTGTGGGGATGAGATTCTGTGCTTTTCCTCTGTTGATGACCACTGACTGAAAATCATTAGAGGATCATGTCTAGAAAGCGTTCTTTATTTAATTTCTTAAATAAGAAAACATAGAAAACATTTTTATCCACTTTCAAATTGAGGATCAAGGGGATGACATCAGTGAAAATGTCAGAATAGGGAGCTCTGGCTTGTGTCCATCCCCAGAAACACTGACATACGTGGTAAAACCTGTCAAAATGATCTTATCAACACATGTAAGTTTTCTTTTCTTTTCACCCTGTAGATTTATCTTTCATTGAAACTTTACTTACTACAGGATGTGGAGAATAAACAAGGAAGTAGAAACTGTATTTCCTGATGAGAGAATCACTAAGTCACATTAGCTGTTCTGAGCTCTGTCTTACTCATCGTGACTCTAATTAAAACAAACAAACAAACAAAACACTTTTTTTTTGTTAAGTCAGTTCTGACATTTCCTCGTTAAAGACAAGGTAACAGATACAGACTTAGATCTACCAGAATTGAGCAAACTTTTGATTGTGCCTGTGTTGAATATATGAGCATGACCTGCTACAAATCTTCATTATACTTATTGCCACAACTGACAAATTCCCTTTTTCCACTCCTGATATGTTGCATGTAAGGAATGCATAGGTCACTAACCCCAGCTGGTCACAGGAAAACTCCGCCACACGGATTACTGCATGTTTTCCTGCTGGAAGACCACACATTCTCCAGTATCATGCCTGCAGAGTATCTGGGCTCTTCTTTTTTTCTGGATAAAGGTTAGATAATCACCTAATTTTATGAGAAATATATAAATTGTATTTGCATATTGTTCACGTTTTTATTTATCCATTCTCTTTCAAGTCCTAAGTGCAAATATTAAAGTGATTTCCAAGAGGGTGGTAAATAAGACAGCTACGTTTATGCTCCAAAATTAGCAATAAATCATAATACAATTGTAAATGCATTAATGTGTGATTAATATGTAGATACTTATGTAAATGCAAGTTTAGTAATGCTTTGTGGAGAGCTTCAGAATCTAGGTATTAAAAAAAAAAAGAAGAAGGAGTTCTTGAAACTCTCAGGGAATTATAGAGAAGTCTTTGTGTCTATAAATATCATTCTGAAATAATGCATATTCTCAGAAATAAACTAGGCATAATATTGTAGGAAAAAACTTCATGAAATGAAAGAGCATGTGAGATGACCGTACAAGGAAAAGAATATTCTCAGAGAATAATGAACAGTGTGGAGTTCAGCAGAAGGGTCATACACATTCAGAGAGCAAAACTTTGGAGAGCCTAATTGTGAGTTCCTCATATTTCATCTTTGGAGACACGGTAGTCATTTGAAATATGATGTTATAAGATGACGTTAACATACTTAAATACTTTCGTTTAGAAATGACCACTTAGAACCAGAATAAATGAAAGAGAACACAAAATTATGTATATGTTGATTTTTAAAGACCTCAGGTGAGTGCTGATTATTTAAAAATACCTGATGTCTTTCACTGCAAAGTTAAGGAGCTGTTACAGTGGAGGATTACTGGACTGAATGTCAATATTATGACATAGTATGAGTGTGTTTCGTGTTTGGTAATTGCAATCATTGTTGCTTTTGTTGTGGTCATCCATTTACAATGCTTGGTGTCAGTTGATTTATCTCTTGTAAAAATAAAATACAGTCTGTGTGTGTGAAAAAAAACATACATGATGTCTTGACTAAAGTTGTATGGAATTTGAGATCTGGAAAAAAGCATTTCCTTTCTGTAATGCTAGGATGCTAATTGGACATTTTTGCAAGAAAGAGATTTCAGGATGCAAATCTCGTGTCTCGGGAAGTCAGTTCATGGCGGAACATTCTATTAAACTTGTGTGAGTGAAGAAATATTTCTTTGGAAGGAAGAGGTCACGAATCCCTTTTTAATAGTTAGTGGTTTATAGTATACCGAATGAGCAAAATGGCTATTTCTGAACTTTAGAAAAAAAAATATAGTTTTTCTGCATTTATAATATGAAGCTGATGTAAAATATCAAAAATTCTTTATTTTGAAAAGCAATGTAATCAATTTGACATAATTCATATATATTGAACCTGTGGTACACACACACAATAAAACTTACATTCAGAAAATTTTTTGCACTTAAGAAATATTTTCAAGTGCAGTTGATTTACAGTGTTGTGGGTTTTTAAAATACATGTTTATTGGAGTATAATTGCTTTATAACACTGTATTAGTTTCTGCTTTACAACAAAGTGAATCAGCTATATGTATACATATCATATATTCCCCATATCCCCCCCGCTTGAGCCGCCCTCCCTCACTCCCTATCCCACCCCTCTGGGGGACATCAAGCACCGAGCTGATCTCCCTGTGCTATGCGGCAGCTTACCACTAGCTATTTTACATTTGGTAGTGTATATATATCAGTGCTACTCTCTCACTACGTCCCTGTCTCCCCTTCCACCCTGTGTCCTTAAGTCCGTTCTCTACATCTGTGTCTCTATTCCTGCCCTGTCACTAGGTTCGTCAGTACCATTTTTCAAGATTCCATATATATGTGTTAGCGTACGGTATTTGTTTTTCTCTTTGTGACTTACTTCACTCTGTATGACAGGCTCTAGGTCCAACCACCTCACTACAAATAACTCAATTTTGTTCCTTTTTATGGCTGAGTAATACTCCATTGTATAGATGCGCTACATCTTCTTTATATATTCATCTGTCGATGGCCATTTAGGTTGCTTCTATGTCCTGGCTATTGTAAATAGTGCTACAGTGAACATTGTGGTATATGTATCTTTTTGAATTATGGTTTTCTCCGGGTATATGCCCAGTAGTGGGATTGCTGGGTCATATGGTAGTTCTGTTTTTAGCTTTTAAGGAATCTCCATACTGTTCTCCATAGTGACTGTATCAGTTTACATTCCCACCAACAGTTCAGGAGGGTTCCCTTTTCTCCACACCCTCTGCAGCCTTTATACATTGTTGTATTAATTTCTGCTGTGCAGCAAAGTGATTCAGCTTTATATATATATATAGATATTTAGATATATATCTATATCTATCTCCGTCTATATATCTATATATATTCTTTTCCATTATGGTTTATCACAAGATATTGAATATAGTTTCCTGTGCTATACAGTAGGTCTTTGTGGGTTGTCCATCCTATGTAGAATAGTTTGCTTCTGCTATTCCAAAACTCCCAATCTTTCCTTCACTCTCTCCTTGGCAACCACAACTCTGTTTTCTATATCTGTGTGTTTGTTTCTGTTTCGCTGACATGTTCATTTGTGTCCTGTTTTCGATTCCACATATAAGTGATATTATATGGTATTTGTCTTTCTCCCTCTGACTTACTTCACTTAGTATCATTATCTCTAGGTCCATCCATGTTGCTGCAAATGGCATTATTTCATTCTTTTTTATGTCTGAGTAATATCTATTGTATATGTATACCACACCTTCTTTATACATTCATTTTTCAGTGAACATTTAGGTTGTTTCCATGTCTTGGCTATAATAAATAGTGCTGCTATGAACATAGGGTTTCATGTATCTTTTTGAATTATAGTTTTGTCTAGATATATGTCCACAAGTGGGATTGCTAGATCATATGGCAACTCTCTTTATAGTTTTTTTGAGGAACCTCCATACTGTTTTCCATAGTGGCTGCACCAACTTACCTGGCCACCGACAGTGTAGAAGGGTTCCCTTTTCTCCATACCCCCTCCAGCATTTGTTAATTGTAGATTTTTTTAAATGATGCCCATTCTGATCAGTGTGAAGTGATACCTCATTGTAATTTGGATTTGCGTTTCTCTAATAATTAGTGATGATGAGCATCTTTTCATGTGCCTATTGGCTCTCTGTATGTCTTCTTTGGAGAAATGTTTATTTAGATCTTCTACCCATTTTTCCATTGAGTTATTTGTTATTTTGTTATTGAGTTGTATGAGCTGTTTGTATAGTTTGGAAATTAAGTCCTTGTCGGTCTCATCATTTGCTAATATTTTCTCCCAGTCCATAAGTTGTATTTTCATTTTGATTATGGTTTCCTTTGCTGTGCAAAAGCTTATAAGTTTGATTAGTTCCTGTTTCTTTTTTGCTTTTACAGTAAGTCCCCTACATATGAACAAGTTCTGTTCCAAGAGTGTGTTTGTAAGTCCAATTTGTTTGTAAGTCCAACAAAGTTCGCCTAGGTACCCAACTTACACAGTCGGCTATATGGTATGGTACCGTAATAGGTTTATAATACTTTTCACGCAAACAATACATAAAAAACAAGCACAAAAACAAAGAAAACATTTTTAATCTTACAGTACAGTAACTTGAAAAGTACAGTAATACAGTACAACAGCTGGGATACTCGGGCTGGCATCGAGGGAACAGGCGAGAAGAGTTACTGATTGGAGGAGGGAGAGGAGGTGGGAGATGGTAGAGCTGAAGGATTATCAGCAGTAGGAGACAGAGGGCAAGCTGCAATTTCACTCATACCTGACGTTGATGGCAAAGGTTCTGGTTCCTTGCTGGATTTAATTCTACCTACCCTCTTGAAAGAATGATCCATTGATGTCTGGGCAGTAGCTCTTTTTTTCTCATCATAGATGACAAGGTAGCACTGGGTTGCATTCTGAATGGCTGCTGCCACTTTTGGGTTCCATTCTAGTTTCGGGTCCTGTGCCTCAAAAGCTAACAGTGCTTCCTCAAATAACGAAGATTCGCTTGCCATTTTCTGTGTCGTGAATCTCTTCAGTTCTTCAGTTACTTCTTCTTCCTCCCGCCCCTCTTCATCCTTTCTCTGGGCCTCCAATTCCATCAGTAAGCTCCTCATGTTGCACAGCAAGGAGTTCAGTGAAATCGTCCTCTTGCAGATCTAGCTCCAGCTTCTCGCTGAGGGTCACTACGTTGCTGAAGACCTCTTCGGACTTCTGATCTACCTTCTCAAATCCACAAAAATCATGAACAAACTGTGGGCAAAGGTTCTTCCAAACCCCATTCATGGTGACCGCCATACCCTCACACCAAGCAAAGTCAATGTTTTTTATGGTCTTGTAGATGTTATAGTCCTTCCGAAGTTGTCCCTGGGTTGTTCCTGATTTGTCACTTACCTTTACTGCCTGACAAAAAGTGTGACATAAATAATATTTCTTGAAAGTCGCTATAACTCCCTGGTCCATAGGTTGGATGAGCAACGTAGTATTCGGTGACAGATGCAGTACTTTGACGTTGGGATGAAAGTCATCCATGAATGGGGGGTGGCCCAGAGCATAGTCGAGCAGCAAAAGAATGTTTTGCTGGAACGTCCTTCTCCAAGCAATATTTCTCTACATCTGAGATAAAGTGGTGGCAAAACCAGTCCTGGAACGTGGCCTGTGTAATCCAGGATTTGGGGTTACGCTTCCACACAACAGGAAGAGAGCCCTTGGCTATGTTTTTAAGGGTTCTTGGGTTCTGTGAATGATAAACTAAGAGAGGTTTCAGCTTCAATTCACCGGAAGCATTGCCACCAAACAACAGTTAGCCTATCCTTTGCTGCTTTACAGCCCGGCATCAACTTTTCCTCCTTACTGATGTAACTTCGGTCTGGCATCCTCTTCCAGTACAGTTGTGTCTCATCCACATTAAAAACCTGGTTGGGTAAATACACACCATCGTCAATAATTTCTCAAAGTGTTTCTGGAAGTTCCTGGACAGCTACCCTATCTGCACTTGCTGCCTCTCCACTTACTTTTACATTGTGAAGGTTGGCTCTAGCCTTGAAACGATGAAACCAGCCATGGCTGGCATTAAAAGATGTGCCCTCTGATTCTTTGCCGTGTTTCTTCTTCAAGTCTTCGTAAAGGCTTTTAGCTTTCTCTTGAATCAGCGTTAAGTTGAGCAGGACTCAGCACTGATGTTGATCCTGCATCTGCACACTGAGAAGTTTCTCCATCTCATCCATCACTTTTCCATGCTTCTTGGATATTTTGTCAACATCGTTGGCACAGCAGACTTCACATGTTCCATGATCTTGTCCTTGTTCTTTAGATTCGTGCCAATGATTGAATGATTCATGTTATAAGAATGAGCGATGTCTAACATCTTTTTGCCTCGCTCCACCCTCTCAATTACTTTCACTTTTGTTTCCATCATTATCGCTTGGCGCTTCTTAACAGTACCAGCTACATCACCTCTGCTTTTACGCTTGCTTCCAGACATCTTGGGCTTGAAATAAAGGTACTGTACTACTGTACTCTATACAGTACTGTAAAGTACACAAAAGCACAACCACATATAGAGGAAGCACGCACGTGACAATGTATGCCAGACACATGAACTAACTTACATGATTGGACATGGGAATAGACGTTTGCATCTTTGAAAGTTTGCAACTTGAATGTTTGTATGTAGGTGATTTACTGTATTTGTACTGCCTAAGGAGAACTACCTAGGAAAACTTTGGTATGACTTATGTCAGAGAATGTTTTGCTTACGTTCTCTTCTAGGAGTTATAAGGTGTCCTATCTTATATTTAAGCATATAAGCCGTTTTGAGTTTATTTTTGTGTATGGTGTGAGGGTATGTTCTGACTTCACTGATTTGCATACGGCTCTCCAACTTTCAAAACACCACTTGCTGAAGAGACTATCTTTTCCCATTGTATATTCTTGCCTCCTTTGTCGAAGGTTAATTGACCATAGGTGTGTGGGTTTACTTCTTAGCTCTCTATTCTAGTCCATTGATCCATGTGTCTCTTTCTGTGCCAATACCATGTGGCTTTGATTACTGTAACTTTGTAGTATTGTCTGAAGTTTAGGAGGGTTATGCCTCCTGCTTTGTTCTTTTTCCTGGGGATTGTGTTGACATTTCTGACTTCTTATGGTTCCAGATACATTTTAGGATTATTTGTTCTAGTTCTGGGGAAAATGTCATGGGTAATTTGATAGGGATCACATTAAATCTGTAGATTGCTTTGGGTAGTATAGCCATTTTAACAGTATTAATTCTTCCTATCCAAGAGCGTGGGATGTCTTTCCATTCCTTTGAATAATCTTCAGTTTCCTTTACTAATGTTTTGTAGTTCTTAGCATATAAATCTTTCACCTCCTTGGTGAGGTTTATTCCTAAGCATTTTATTTTTTTGATGCCATTTAAAAAAGGATTGCTTTTTTACATTTCCTTTCTGATATTTCATTGTTAGTGTAAAGAAATGCAACCAGGGACTTCCCTGGTGGCTCTGTGGTTGAGAATCCGCCTGCCAATACAGGGGACACGGGTTTGAGCCCTGGTGCAGGAAGATCTCACATGCCGTGGAGCAACTAAACCTGTGTGCCACAACTACTTAGCCTGCACTCTAGAGCCCGTGAGCCACAACTACTGAGCCCATGTGCCACAACTACTTAAGCCCACGTACCTAGAGCCCGTGCTCCGCAAAAAGAGAAGCCACTGCAATGAGAAGCCTGTGCACCACAACGAAGACTAGCTCCCACTGGCCACAACTAGAGAAAGCCCGTGCACAGCAATGAAGACCCAATGCAGCCAAAATAAATTAAAAAAAAAAGAAAACCCAAGAAATACAACCAATTTTTGTATGTTAATCTTGTATCCTGCAACTTTGCTGAACTTGTTTATCAGTTCTAGTAGTGTTTGTGTGGAATTTTTAGGGTTTCCTTTATATATATTAGCATGTCATCTGCATATAATGACAACTAAACCTCTTCCCTTCCAATTTGGTTAGATTTTATTTCTTTTTCTTGTCTGATTGTTGTGGCTAGGACTTCCAATACTATGTTGAAGAGAAGAGGTGAGAGTGGGCATCCTTGTCTTGTTCCAGATTTTAGCGGGAAGGCTTTCAGCTTATGAACATTGAGTATTATATTGGCTGTGGGTTTGTCATAAATAGCTTTTATTATGTTGAGATATGTTTCCTCTATACCCACTTTGGTAAGTGTTTTTATCATGAATGGATGTTGAAGTTTTTCAAATGCTTTTTCGACATCTATTGAGATGATCATTTGTTTTGTGTTTTTCCTTTGTTGATGGGGTGTATCATGTTGACTGATTTGCATATGTTGAAACAACTTTGTGACACTGGGGTGAATCAAATTTGGTCATGGGGTATGATCCTCTTATGTGTTGTCAGATTCGGTTTTCTAATATTCAGTTGAGACTTTTTGCATCTATATTTATGAAAGATATTGGCCTGCAGTTTTCTTTTTTGGTAGTGTCTTTCTCTGTGTTTTTTTTAAAGTCTTTATTGAATTTGTTCCAATATTGCTTCTGTTTTATGTTTTGGTTTCTTGTTTGTGAGGCATGTGGGATCTTAGCTCCACCACCAGGGATCGAACCTGCACGCCCTGCACTGGAAAGCGAAATCTTAACTGCTGGACCACCAGAAAAGTCCCCATCTGTTTTATTTTGTATTTTTTTAAAGTAAATTTCTTTCTTTATTTATTTTTGGATGCATTGGGCGTTCGTTGCTGTGCTCGGGCTCTCTCTAGTTGCAGTGAATGGGGGCTACTCTTCATTGTGGTGTGCAGGCTGTTCATTGCGGTGGCTTCTTTTGTTGCAGATCATGGGCTCTAGGTGCGTGGGCTTCAGCAGTTTTGGCTATCAGGCTCAGTAGTTGTGGCTCATGGGCTGTAGAGCGCAGGCTCAGTAGTTGTGGCACACAGGCTTAGTTGCTCCGCGGCATGTGGGATCTTCCTGGACCAGGGCTCGAACCTATGTCCCCTGCATTGGCAGACGGATTCTTAACCACTGTGTCACCAGGGAAGTCCCCCCCCCCATCTGTTTTTGATATCAGGGTAATGGTGGCGTCATAGAATGTCTTTGGAAGTATTCCTTACTCTTCAATCTTTTTGAAGAGTTTGAGAAGAATCAGTGTAAGTTCTGCTTTGTATATTTGGTAGAATTTGCCTGTGAAACCATCTGATCCTGGACTTTTGTTGGTAGGGAGTTTTTTTTAAATTACAGATTCTATTTTTTAAAAAATTTTATTTATTTATTTATTTATTTTTGTCTGTGTTGGGTCTTCGTTTCTGTGCGAGGGCTTTCTCTAGTTGCGGCGAGTGGGGGCCACTCTTCATCGCAGTGCATGGACCTCTCACTATCGCGGCCTGTCTTGTTGTGGAGCACGGGCTCCAGACGCGCAGGCTCATTAGTTGTGGCTCACGGGCGCAGTTGCTCCGCGGCATGTGGGATCTTCCCAGACCAGGGCTCGAACCCGTGTCCCCTGCATTGGCAGGCAGATTCTCAACCACTGCGCCACCAGGGAAGCCCTCTATTTTGCTTTTAGTGATCAGTATGTTCAAGTTATCTATTTCTTCTTGATTCAGTTTTGTTCGGCTGTTAAAAAACAACATATATTTTTAGGTTATGTTAGCACCTAAATACTTACCATGTATTAGACCACAAAAGAGTGAAGAAAAAAATATTAAAATATTTTTTCAAATAGAAAAAGTATTGAAATATTTTTAAGAAATTGGGATAATAATACTAATTACAATAATGACAAATTGTTCTGAACTTAAAGACTACTTTATCTAAGATGCATATTATATGCTTATTGTTTTATTGTTTTTAAATACATGGAATATTTTCTCCTTTCTAATGTAATTCTTTTATTTTACCTGTATATTGTGAAAAAAGTTTAGTTGCACATAATATAAAAAATTACACTTTAATAGGAGATATTAATCCATTTACATTTACTATAGTACTGAAAATACTTAGGTTTAGAGTTACCATGTCATTGAGTGCTCTTTTTTATTTATTTATTTTTAAAAGAGATTTAATTTGGGGGGCATAAATTATTTATTTATTTATTTATTTTTAACATCTTTATTGGACTATAATTGCTTTACAATGGTGTGTTAGTTTCTGCTTTATAACAAAGTGAATCAGCTATACATATCCATATATCCCCATATCTCCTCCCTCTTGCGTCTCCCTCCCACCCTCCCTGTCCCACCCCTCTAAGTGGTCACAAAGAACTGAGCTGATCTCCCTGTGCTATGCAGCTGTTTCCTACTAGCTATCTATTTTACATTTGGTAGTATATATGTCCATGCCACTCTCTCACTTCGTCCCAGCTTACCCTTCCCCCTCCCCATGTCTTCAAGTCCATTCTCTATGTCTGCGTCTTTATTCCTGTCCTGTCCCTAGGTTCTTCCCAACCATTTTTTTTTCTTTTCTTTTTTAGATTCCATATATATGTGTTAGCATACAGTATTTGTTTTTCTCTTTCTGACTTACTTCACTCTGTATGACAGACTCTAGGTCCGTCCACCTCACTACAAATAACTCAATTTCATTTCTTTTATGGCTGAGTAATATTCCATTTTATATTGAAGATGTGCAATATCTTCTTTATCCATTCATCAGTTGATGGACACTTAGGTTGCTTCCATGTCCTGGCTATGGCAAATAGAGCTGCAATGAACATTGTGGAACATGACTCCTTTTGAATTATAGTTTTCTCCAGGTATATGCCCAGTAGTGGGATTGCTGTGTCATATGGTAGTTCTATTTTTAGTTTTTTAAGGAACCTCCATACTGTTCTCAATAGTGGCTGTATCAATTTACATTCCCACCAATGGTGCAAGAGGGTTCCCTTTTCTCCACACCTCTGCAGCATTTATTCTTTGTAGATTTTTTTGATGATGGCCATTCTTACCTGTGTGTGGTGATACCTCATAGTAATTTTGATTTGCATTTCTCTAATGATCAGTGATGTTGAGCATTCTTTCATGTGTTTGTTGGCAATCTGTATATCTTCTTTGGAGAAATGTCTATTTAGGTCTTCTGCCCATTTATGGATTGAGTTGTTTTTTTTTTTTTGATATTGATCTGCATGAGCTGCTTGTAAAGTTTGGAGATTAATCCTTTGTCAGTTGCTTCGTTGGCAAATATTTTCTCCCATTCTGAGGGTTGTCTTTTCATTTTGTTTACGTTTTCCTTTGCTGTGCAAAAGCTTTTAAGTCTCCTTAGGTCTCATTTGTTTATGTTTTTTTAAAATTTCCATTTCTCTAGGAGGTGGGTCAAAAAGGATCTTGCTGTGATTGATGTCATAGAGTGTTCTGCTTATGTTTTCCTCTAAGAGTTTTATAGTGTCTGGCCTTACATTTAGGTCTTTAATCCATTTTGAGTTTATTTTTGTGTATGGTGTTAGGGATTCTTCTAATTTCATTCTTCTACCTGTAGCTGTCCAGTTTTCCCAGCACCACTTATTGAAGAGGCTGTGGTTTCTCCATTGTATATTCTTGCCTCCTTTATCAAAAATATGGTGACCATATGTGTATGGGTTTATGTCTGGGCTTTCTCTCCTGTTCCACTGATCTATATTTTCTGTTTTTGTGCCAGTACCATACTGTCTTGACTACTGTGGCTTTGTAGTATTGTCTGAAGTCAGGGAGCCTGATTCCTCCAGCTCTGTTTTTCTTCTCAAGATTGCTTTGGCTGTCTGGGGTCTTTTGTGTTTCCATACAAATAGTGAAATTTTTTTGTTCTAGTTCTCTGAAAAATTCCATTGGTAGTTTGATAGGGATTGCACTGAATCTGTAGATTGCTTTGGGTAGTAGAGTCATTTTCACAATGTTTATTCTTCCAATCCAAGAACATGGTGTATCTCTCTATCTGTTTGTGTCATCTTTGATTTCTTTCATCAGTGTCTTATAGTTTGTTGAGTAAACGTCTTTTGTCTCCTTAGGTAGGTTTATTCCTAGGTATTTTATTCTTTTTGTTGCAGTGGTAAATGGGAGTGTTTCCTTAATTTCTCTTTCAGATTTTTCATCTTTAGTATATAGGAATGAAAGAGATATCTGTACATTAATTTTGTATCCTGCAACCTTACCAGATTCATTGATTAACTCTAGTAGGTTTCTGGTAGCATCTTTAGGATTCTCTATGTATAGTATCATGTCATCTGCAAACAGTGAGAGCTTAACTTCTTCTTTTCCGATTTGGATTCCTTTTATTTCTTTTTCTTCTCTGATTGCTGTAGCTAAAAATTCCAAAAGTGTGTGGAATAATAGTGGTGAGAGTGGGCAACCTTGTCTTGTTCCTGATCTTGGTGGAAATAGTTTCACTTTTTCACCATTGAGAACGATGTTGGCTGTAGGTTTGTCATATATGGCCTTTATTATGTTGAGGAAAGTTCCCTCTATGCCGACTTTCTGGAGGGTTTTTATCATAAATGCGTGTTTAATATTGTTGAAAGCATTTTCTGCGTCTATTGAGATGACCATATGGTTTTTATCCTTCAGTTTTTTAATATGGTGTATCACATTGATTTGCATGTATTGAAGAATCCTTGCATCTCTGGGATAAACCCCACTTGATCATGGTGTATGATCCTTTTAAGGTGCTGTTGGATTCTGTTTGCTAGTATTGTGCAGTGGATTTTTGCAGCTATGTTCATCAGTGATATTGTCCTGTAGTTTTCTTTCTTTGTGACATCTTTGTCTGGTTTTGGTGTCAGGGAGATGGTGGTCTCATACAATAAGTTTGGGAGAGTTCCTCCCTCTGCTATATTTTAGAAGAGTTTGAGAAGGATAGGTGTTAACTCTTCTCTAAATGTTTGATAGAATTTGCCTGTGAAGCCATCTGGTCCTGGGCTTTTGTTTGTTGGAAGAGTTTTAATCACAGTCTCAATTTCAGTCCTTGGGATTGGTTTGTTTATAGTTTCTATTTCTTCCTCATTCAGTCTTGGAAGGTTGTGCTTTTCTAAGAATTTGTCCATTTCTTCCAGGTTGTCCATTTTATTGGCATATAGTTGCTTGCAGTAATCTCTCATGATCCTTTGTATTTCTGCAGTGTCAGTTGTTACTTCTCCTTTTTCATTTGTAATTCTATTGAGTTGAGTCTTCTCCTTTTTTTTCTTGATGAGTCTGGCTAATGGTTTATCAATTTTGTTTATCTTCTCAAAGAACCAGCTTTTAGCTTTTTTGATCTTTGCTGTTGTTTCCTTCATTTCTTTTTCATTTATTTCTGATCTGATCTTTATGATTTCTTTCCTCTGCTGACTTCAGGTTTTTTTTTCTTTCTTTCTCTAATTGCTTTAGGTGTAAGGTTAACTTGTTTATTTGAGATGTTTCTTGTTTCTTGGGGTAGGATTGTATTGCTATAAACTTACCTCTTAGAACTGCTTTTGCTGCATCCCATAGGTTTTGGGTCTTCATGTTTTCATTGTCATTTGTTTCTAGGTACTTTTTAAATTTCCTCTTTGATTTCTTCAGTGATGTCTTGGTTATTAAGTAGTGTATTGTTTAGCGTCCATGTGTTTGTATTTTTATACAGATTTTTTCCTGTAATTGATATCTAGTCTGATAGCGTTGTGGTTGGAAAAGATACTTGATACGATTTCAGTTTTCTTAAATTTACCAAGGCTTGATTTGTGACCCAAGATATGATCTATCCTGGAGAATGTTCCACGAGCACTTGAGAAAAAGTGTATTCTGTTGTTTTTGGATGGAATGTCCTATAAATATCAATTAAGTCCATCTTGTTTAATGTATCATTTAAAGCTTGTGTTTCCTTATTTATTTTCATTTTGGATGATCTGTTCATTGGTGAAAGAGGGGTGCTAAAGTCCCCTACTATGATTGTGTTACTGTCAATTTCCCCTTTTATGGCTGTTAGCATTTGCCTTATGTATTGAGGTGCTCCTATGTTGGGTGCATAAATATGTACAATTGTTATATCTTCTTCTTGGATTGATCCCTTGATCATTATGTACTGTCCTTCTTTGTCTCCTGTAATAGTCTTTATTTTAAAGTCTTTTTTGTCTGATATGAGAATTGCTACTCCAGCTTTCTTTTGATTTCCATTTGCATGGAATATCTTATTCCATCCCCTCACTTTCCATTTGTATGTGTCCCTAGGTCTGAAGTGGGTCTCTTGTAGACCGCATATATACCGGTCGTGTTCTTGGATCCATTCAGCCAGTCTATGTCTTTTGGTTGGAGCATTTAATCCATTTACATTTAAGGTAATTATTGATATGTATGTTCTTATTACCATTTTCTTAATTGTTTTGGGTTTGTTATTGTAGGTCTTTTCCTTCTCTTGTGTTTCCTGCCCAGAGAAGTTCCTTTAGCCTTTGTTGTAAAGCGGGTTTGGTGGTGCTGAATTCTCTTAGCTTTTGCTTGTCTGTAAAGGTTTTAATTTCTCTGTCGAATCTGAAAGAGATCCTTGGTGGTTCGAGTGATCTTGGTTGTAGCTTTTCCCCTTTCATCACTTTAAATATGTCCTGCCAGTCCCTTCTGGCTTGCAGAGTTTCTACTGAAAGATCAGCTCTTAACCTTATGGGGATTCCCTTGTATGTTATTTGTTGTTTTTCCCTTGCTGCTTTTAATATTTTTTCTTTGTGTTTAATTTTTGATAATTTGATTAATATATGTTTTGGCATGTTTCTCCTTGGGTTTATCTTGTATGGGACTCTCTGCACTTCCTGGACTTGATTAACGATTTCCTTTCCCATATTAGGGAAGTTTTCAACTGTAATCTCTTCAAATATTTTCTCAGTCTCTTTCTTTTTCTCTTCTACTTCTGGGACCCCTATATTCGAATGTTGGTGCATTTAATGTTGTACCAGAGGTGTCTCAGATTGTCCTCAATTCTTTTCATTCTTTTTTCTTTATTCTGCTCTGCAGTAGTTATTTCCACTATTTTATCTTCCAGGTCATTTATCCATTCTTCTGCCTCAGTTATTCTGCTATTGTTTCCTTCTAGAGAATTTTTATTTCCATTTATTGTGTTGTTCATCATTGTTTGTTTGCTCTTTAGTTCTTCTAGGTCCTTGTTAAACGTTTCTTGTCTATTCTCCATTCCAGTTCCAAGATTTGGGATCATCTTTACTATCATTACTCTGAATTCTTTTTCAGGTAGACTGCCTATTTCCTCTAATTTGTTTGGTCTGGTGGGTTTTTACCTTGCTCCTTCATCTGCTGTGTGTTTCTGTGTCTTCTCATTTGGCTTTGGGGACTGTGTTTGGGGTCTCCTTTTCGCAGCCTGTAGATTCGTAGTTCCCATTGTTTTTGGTGTCTGCCCCCAGTGGCTAAGGTTGGTTCAGTGGGTTGTGTAGGCTTTCTGGTGGAGGGGACTGGTGCCTGTGTTCTGGTGGGTGTGTCTGGATCTTGTCTTTCTGGTGGACAGGTCCGCATCCGGTGGTGTGTTTTGGGGTGTCTGTGACCTTATTATGATTTTAGGCAGCCTCTCTGCTAATGGGTGGGCCTGCATTCCTGTCTTGCTAGTTGTTTGGCATGGGATGTCCAGCACTGGATCTTGCTGGTCTCTGAGTGGAGCTGGGTCTTAGCGTTGAGACAGATATCTCTGGGAGAGCTTTCACCGTTTGCTATTACAAGGTGCCAGAGGTCTCTGGTAGACCAATGTCCTGAACTCGGCTCTCCCACCTCAGAGGCACAGGCTTGACTCCCGGCTGGAGCACCAAGACCCTGTCAGCACATGGCTGGAGGTGAGAGCAAGAGGTAACTTTGATACATCTCAAAGACCACCAATGAGATTCACTGACCATTTTCTCTCCAGAAGTGAAGAAAACAAAATTCAGACTTTGGCTAGTCAGCCACTTTGGTAGCCAGCCTCCAAGACGACCCTAATTATCCCCTAATTATCCCCCAGTCTTCATGTACATGTATGGCTCCTCACACTTGAAAAGGGTTAACTGTTTAACTAATAAGAAATTGCAGAAATGACAAAGTGCAGTTTCCAAAGTTATAAAAGACATTGCAACTTCTGCTTTGGTTTCTGCTAGATCACTCCTCCTGGGGTAAGCCAGCTGCCATGTCATGAGGACACTCAAGCAGCCCTAAGGAGAGATCCATGTGGCAAGGAACTGAGGCCTCTTACCTACAGCCACGTGAGTGAGTCATCTCAGAAGTCAAAAGATTTAATTTTATTTATTTTTGGTTGTATTGAGTCTTCATTGCTGCACAGGGTTTCTCTAGTTGTGTCAAGCAGGGTTACTCATCATTATGGTGCACGGGTTTCCTCCTTGTGGTGGTTTCTCTTCTTGTGGAGTATGGGCTCTAGGTGCATGGGCTTCAGTAGTTGTGTCATGCAGGCTCAATAGTTGTTGCTTGCAGGCTCTAGAGCACAGGCTCAGTAGTTGTGGCACACGGGCTTAGTTGCTCTGCGACATGTGGGATCTTCCCAGACCAGGAATTGAACCCCTGTTCCCTGCATTGGCAGGCAAATTCTTACCCACTGTGCCACCAGGGAAATCCAGTGTGCTCTTTTTTAAACCTAGTCTGTTTTCATTATTTTCTATCTTAACGATTCTGTATTAAAGAAAAAAAATAATACTCCTTTCTGCTCTTCCTCTTTGAGGATTATATATGAAGAAGTATGTCTTATTTATTAATCTCAAATTTTCACCTTACTTTTAAGAAGTTATCACAATGTCAAGTATTTAATACCTTTCACTTCTACCTTGAAAAGCATGGATATTAAAGTGCTAATATAATTACCTTCCCTAGTCTATCTTTTTTACTTTTTGTTATGTATAAAAAACAACTAAAAACATGCATGGTTTGTAAGGAAATGACAAATTTCAGAAAATTCAGCATCTGAATACACTCTATACATAGCTTCTAGATAAAGACACAGAAAATTGCCAGATACTCAGAGGCCCCCCCTGGTCCCATTCTAGTGACTCCCCTTAAGGTTTAATATTGTTCTGGTATCTAACAAAAAGATCACTTTACCTGTATTTTGTATTTTATATAAATGTTATGGCACAGTAAAATCACTTTTGGATTGGGCTTTTTTATTTTATGTTGTTTGTGAATATGCCTATATGGTTGCCTGTTGTGATCATGCATTGCCACTGTTGCATAGGATTCCATAGTGTAAATATATAACTATTAATTAATTTATTCCAATGTGTATTACAATATGAGTGATTTTCAGTTTGTGTCTATTGAGAACAGCACTGATATATAAATTCTAGAACTTGAGCTTTGGTGGTGTGTGTATAAATTATTGTTCAGTATACATGTAGTAGTAAAACTTTCGAGTCATAGCTTTTGTGTGTTTATCTTTTTAGATATTTCTAAATATTTTCAAAACATTTGTATGATTTTTCATCCTCAGCAGCAGTGAATGAGATTCAAGGATTATACACATTATTGTCAAACTTGATAATACTTGTCCTTTTCATTTGAACTTTCTGGTTGGTGAGTGATAATTCCAGGTATCACGTTTTTGCATTTAATTGACTACTAAGAAGCCAAGCATCTTTTGATATGTTTACTTAACATTCTGTACTCTCTTTTTTGAAATATCTTTTGGTATATTTTCCCCATTTTGCTACTCCATTATCTTCTTATTGAAGACTTCCTTTTTTTTTTAACATCTGAAGACTTCTTATTTAAGAGTTTTTAATATATGCTTGATATGAGTTCTTCTCTCTTTCTGTCTCTCCTTCTCTTTCTTTAGATGAGTGTCAGTTTTTAATGTTAATAACATCTAATTTGTTATTTTCCTCTTTATTTATTTATTTTAGTCTTATTTCTATTTATTTATGTAGTCTTCTTATCTATAGCAGAACACATTATTTATTCTAAACCAGAAATATGTTTTCGTTTCTTTAATAAATCTAATTATTAAACTTTAAAATTAAGTTAACTTTCTAAACTAAATATGTTGTATCATAGTGAGTATTAATTTTTCTATGACAGCTGAAAGGTTACATTTATTCAGAAAATGTTGTATTCAGCTTTCTTCTCATTTGCTCCTACTTCTCATTGATTCACAGTGGTAAACATCACTTCATCCATGGATCTGACTTTTCTCTGATTTCTCATGGTCATTCTCACTAATTCGTCTTGCCTCCTGAAATCTTTAGCAATCCCATTATTCCACAGAAGCAAAAACCTTCCTTGGGCCTTTTTCCTCAGAAGATTGATTATTCCCACATTGTAAATGGGAGATTGCAATAAGTTAGGAGAAAATGCCACAAGGGTCTCTCTCTTTTTTTTTTCACATCTTGTATCAGCCTCTGCTTGCACTCTCTGTTGAAAGATTTTTGTAGAACACATTGATGGAAGATGCCAGTTGTTTCTCTCCTTGGGGAAAAGACAGATTAATTACCTGACAAATAAAATAAAGAGAGTGTCTTGCTCTGTTCAAATGTTGGACAGGATTGCTTGCATCCTAATTTAAATGTTTCAGGTGACTGAAGCGTAAGATTCCTAAGCTTTAATCCATACTTGCACCATGCACAGCACCCAACAGGAGTGCTTTACATAACCCCATGAGACACTTGTGTGCAAGTGGGACAGATAAAAATATAAAACTATTGCTGTCTTTTTGTGTCATAAAAATGATTTTTTGTCTCATTAAAAATATTTTTTTCTAAAATCCAAAAACGTGTCAGGCTAAAATATTGTTATTTCAAATATGGTAAAATCGAAGACCCTTCAAATTTCTTGCCAGTTTTGTTGATGATGGAATGCCGTCAGAGATATGACTTCATTAAACACAATAGGTAAGATTCCTTCATAGACCTGATTGGGGAATATGAAAATAATCCCCAGAAAAATCTGGACATTTTCTAGTTCACAAATATTGGTTAAGATGGTAGAAAGGGCCCTTCATTGTCCTATATGTTAATGCAGATCAATTGTGAGAGGTGGGGATAAAACAAGCAGCCTAAATATCCTTTATGTTTGTTGTACTACTAGTAGAAAGAGGAAGGGTCAACATGTCACCATGGTTGATATAGCAAATAAGCTGCTTGAAACTACACAGAAATGTACCTGCTTGTATTTTCTGTGCAGTTACCCTCTCTTTTGGTGTGCCCTGATACCTCCCTCAACTTATGTACCAACTCCAGCAGCATTAAGCAGAAATCCAAAGAAATCTATTCTTTGGAATTATGAGGAAGGGAAGAGTCGAAAATTTTATAGCATGCTCTATACAAGGATACACGTCACCATCCTTATCTATGTCATGCCATGCATGGAGGGTCAGTAGGTTCAGGGGCTTCTGGAAGCACCAAGTTCTGTGGGGTTAATCACAGCTGCATTCATGGGGAGTAAAAGAGAAGGGCCTTATCTTGGTCACTTTCTCAATGCTAGTAGCTACAAAAAGAAGAGGACAGCAGACATCTTAGGGAGAAGAGCCAACATTAAATGAAATGTCCTAATTACTCTAGGCAACCTCTCATGATAGCCTCCCATAGCTCCTCAAATCCCTACATACTTGCACAAGGGATAGTGTAATATTACTGGAGTGTCTGACTGCAGATTAACATTATTTTTTTTGAAAAAAATAAAAATAGGTTCAAGTGATAGGGTTTGAAAAGGGTTCACAGTGCGAGGGAAACTGTTGTAACAACGTGGACAGAACCCTTTGGATGGATTCATCATTTTTTTTTTTGCTGCTTCAGAATCTGTAGTAGAGGTTGGTGTGTTCCATGATGGATTCCCGCTTCTTATAAGTTTTAGATGGAATACCCCATTAGGAAGAAGTGCACGTAAGGAAGATTAGTGAGTCAAACTCCTCTGCCCTCTGTCAGCAGTGGGTGCAAAGGCATTTAGACCAAGTGCTTTCATCCTTTGATGTGCAAAGTTTTCACTATATGAATGATGTTTTGTTTGTTTGCAGGTCAGGAGCCTTGGTCTCCATATCCTTGTTTAAAAAGTGTTATCTTGTGTCTGCCAGAAAGAATTGCTGATGATACTGGAAAAAATTGAGAGTTATCCTTAACAATTAAGGGTTTTGTAGCAACATGGATGGACCTAGATATTGTTATACTGAGTGAACAAAGTCAGACACAGAAAGACAGATATCATATGATATTTCTTATATGAGGAATCTAAAAAAGAAATAAAAGGTACAAATGAACTTATTTACACAACAGAAATAGTCATGGATATAGAAAACAAACTTATGGTTACCAGGGGATAAGTGGGGAAGGGATAAATTGGGAGATTGTGACTGACATATACACACTACTATATATAAAATAGGTAAGTATTGATAAAGACCTCCTTTATAGCACAGGGAACTCTACTCAATGGTCTGTACTGGCGTATATGGAAAAAGAATCTTAAAAAAAAAAACAAGGGTTTTGGGATTATATAATAAATGTAAATGTGCAAACCTTTAACATGAAAGAAAAAATCAGTTAACTCTGTTGTCCCTGTTATGGTGTAAATATTTTGTACCTCTAATTTAAAAATTTTGAAACCCAGCTCCCATATTGATGGTATTAGGAGGTGGGGCTTTTGGGAGGTGATTAGGTCATGATGCCAGAGACCTCAAACATGGGATTAGTGACCTAATAAATGTAGCACACAGAAGATCTTATGCCCGTTCCATGATTTCATTGCCGAGCGAGAAGACCCACATTATGAACCAGAAATTGGTCCCTCTCCAGACACTAAGTCAGATGGCAACTTGTTCTCTTTTTTTTTTAAATTAATTAGATAATTAATTAATTTTTTGGCTGTGTTGGGTCTTTGTTGCGGTGCACGGGCTTCTCATTGGGTGACTTCTCTTGTTGCAGAGCACGGGCTCTAGGCATGCGGGTTTCAGTAGCTGTGGTTCACGGGCTCAGTAGTTGTGGCCTGTGGGCTCTAGAGCACAGGCTCAGTATTTGTGGTGCACAGGCTTAGTTGTTCCATGGCATGTGCGATCTTCCCAGACCAGGGCTCGAACCCTTGTCCCCTTTATTGGTAGGCAGATTCTTGACCACTGCACCACCAGGGAAGCCCCTGGTAACTTGTTCTTGAACTTTTCAGCCTCAGCAATTATGAGAAAACAAAAATATTCTGTTGTTTATAAAATACCAAGTCTCTCGTATTTTGTTTTCGTAGTCAAAGAGATGGCTGAGGAGAAATATCTGTGAGCTTGAAGACATATCAAGAGAAACCTTTAAATCTCAAAAGAAAAGAGAAAATGGGCAGGAAAGAAATCAACAGAACAGAGTAATCAATAATTGTGGAACAATGAAAAATGCTGTGACCTATACATAACGGGTATAGCAGGAGGAGAATAAAGATAACAAAGAACAGAAAATATTTTTAAAAAATGACTGAGAATCCCCCAAATGAATGTCTGTCACTAAATCCACAACATCCAAACTTAGAGGAACATATGAATAGTAAAGAAAACTGACCAATATCTCTCAGGAACATCAATGCAAAAATCCTCAACAAAATATTACCAAATCGAATCCAACAATATTTTGAGAGAATTTTATATCATGAATGAGAGGGAATAATTCCAGGTATGCAAGGCTGGTTCAACATTCTAAAATCAAATAATTATATCCATCATATCAACACCCTAAAGACAATCATTAGCATATCGGTAGATTCAGAAGACCTTTGAAAAAATCTAACACCCATTCTTCATAAAAACTCTCAGTTAAAGAAATAGACTGGAGCTTTCTCAAGTTGATAACAAAGATGTACAGGAAACTTTTATCTTACATCATGATTAATGGTCAAAAACATGAAGCTTTTCCACTCAGTTCAGGTAAAAGCAAGGATGTCCCCTTTCATGACTCCTCTTCCATATTTTACTCCAAGTCCTTGCTAATGCACTAAGGCACGAAAATAAATAAAACAAATACAGATTGGGTAGAAAAAAATGAAAGCAACCTAAATAAAATGTGGGCCAATATACTGTATGGACACCTCACCAAAGAAAATAGACACTATGCATATAAGTATACAGAAGAATAATCCAGATTACATGCTGCCATGAAAAAGCAAATTAAAAATACAATTACATACCACTATGTAACACTTAGAATGGCTAAAATGTGAACAATGACAAGAACAAATTCTGTAGGAGATGTGGAACAATAGGAAATGTCATTTGTTATTGGTGGAAATGAAAAATAATACAGCTACTTTGGTAGTCTGATTGACACTTGCTATAATATTGAACATTCCCTTACTGTACAATCTGGCAAGTGTTCTCATGGATATTTACTGAAAGTAGTTTAAAACATACTTCCAGACGAAAACCTGCATATGGATATTTATAGCACCTAATTCAATATTGCCAAAATGTGAATGAAACTAAGGTGTCCTCCAATAGGTGAATGAAATGATATGGTATTAATATATTCTGGGAATGGGATAATATTGAGCACTAAAAAAGTAAGCTATCAAGCCATAAAAATAGATGGGAATTCTTTTTTTTTCTTTTGAAATATAGGTGATTTTCTTTATTTTGTAATTTAAATTTTATTGGAGTATAGTTGATTTACAATGTTGTGTTCATTTCAGCTGCACAGCAAGTGATTCAGTTACACATATGCATATATTCATTCTTTTTCAGATTCTTTTCTGATAAAGGTATTCCCAGAATATTAAGTAGAGTTCCCTGTGCTATACAGTAGGTCCTTGTTGCTTATCTATGTTATATATAGTAGTATTCGTATGTTTACCCCAAGTTCCTGATTTATCCCTACCCCCCACCTTTCCCCTTTGGTAACCATAAGTTTGTTTTCCAAGTCTGTGAGCCTGCCTCTGTTTTGTAAGTTAGTTCATTTGTATCAATTTTTACCTTCCACCTAGAAGTGATATCATACAATATTTGTCTTACTCTGTCTGACTTCACTTAGTACAGTCATCTCTAGGTCCATCCATGTTACTGCAATTGGCATTATTTTCTTCTATTTTATGGCTGAGTCATATTCCATTATATATATGTATCACATATTCTTTACCTATATTCATATGTTGATGGACATTTTGGTTGCTTCCATGTCTTCGCTATTGTAAAGAGTGTTGCAGTGAACATTGGGGAAGATGTGTCTTTTCGATTTATGCTTTCCTCCAGATATGCGCACAGGAGTGAACTTGCTGGATCATCTGGTAGCTCTATTTTATTTTATTTTATTTCATTTCACTTCAATTTCAATTTTTTTGGAGTATAGTTGATTACAATGTTGTGTTACTTTCTGCTGCACAGCAGAGTGAAGCAGTTATACATATATCCAATCCTTTTTGTATTCCTTTCCCATACAGGTCATTACAGAGTATTGGATAGAGTTCCCTGTGCTATACAGTAAGCCCTTATTTGTTATCTCTTTTATATATAGTGGTGTGTATATGTCAATCCCAATTTCCAATTTATCCCTCCCGCCTCCCCTTACTCTGGTAACCTCCATTCTGTGCTCCATAGTGGCTGTTACCAATTGGCGTTGCCACTGATAGCACAGTATTGGTGGCGCAATGGTTAAGAATCTGCCTGCCAGTTCAGGGGACACAGGTTCGAGCCCTGGCCCGGGAAGATCTCACATGCCACAGAGAAAGTAAGCCTGTGCACCACAACTACTGAGTCTGTGATCTAGAGCCCACGAGCCACAACTACTGAAGCCTGTGTACCTAGGGCCTGTGCTCCACAACAAGAGAAGCCACCGCAAAGAGAAGGCTTCATACTACAACGATGAGTAGCCCCCGCTTGCTGCAGCTAGAGAAAAGCAACGTGCAGCAATGAAGACCCAACGCAGATTAAAAATAATAATAATAAGTAGTAGGTTTCTCTTTTTCTCACACCATCTGAAGCATTTCGTGTTTGTAGACATTGTGATGATGGCTATTCTGAGTGGTTCCAGGTGATAGTTCTTTGTACATCTGATTTGCATTTGTCTAACATAAAGCAATGGTGAGCATCTTCATATGTGCTTTTTTTTTTGAACAGTGTGAGTAAAATTTACCCCTTGAAAAAGGGTTATTGAAAGGTTGCCTTGTTTTGAAGTCTATTCCGATTACCTACCCCAAGACATTTTTTGAGGGCTGTTGTCATTTACAGCTCCCCAGGCATTGTGAATATGAAGTGCCTATAAGGTCCAGTTTTTAGAGTTGTTGTTATGGGAAACAGAAGGTGGCAGGATTTCTACTGTCCCTGTCTGGTTACTGACAGAACCTTAGATGTAGGGAAAGTCCTTTTCCTGTGTTTTAAATTAGAGTGGAATGTGCCTGACCAAACATGTAAGGGCTTCTGTCCCATTCCTTCTTCCCCCTTACCCTTCATCCCCCAAACAAATACAAACCCCTGCAAAAATCACCTGTTGAGGGTGCTGTCTTGCAGAGTGGGATGACCCTAATGAAGAAGTCTGGAGGTCGGAACCCAAACACCAGGATATGTTGAGAGCAGGTGATTTTCCAAATGTCATCCGGCGCAGAGAGTCCAGCATCCTTTGGGTGTCAGAGGGTTGGTTTAGTAGTATGAGGGCACACTTCGATCTGGAGATTGTGATCCCATGCAGAGGGGACCAGGTATTACATGTTCAAGGGGGGGGGGGGAATTAGCTGGCATATACTCCCTAGGTCCTCAGGCCCACAACCGTCCAGCCTTGGGACCAAATTGGGTCTGTGTCCAGGGATGTGACACTAGCACGTTCACTGCGACTAAACAAATTTAGTGATCATTTTTCTTTTCTGTAATTTAATTTTAAATTTATAATGGAGTATAGTTGATTTACCATGTTGTGTTTGTTTTTGATATACACCAACATGATTCATTTATACAGAGATGACTATATATTCTTTTTAGAATTATTTTCCCATTGAGGTTACTAAAGTGTGTTGAGAAGAGTTCCAAGTGCTCTACAGCAGGTCCATGTTGATTACAAGTTTTCTCTCTGTAAATATGTATATACTAACTCCAACCTCATGATTTATGCCTCCAACACACCTTTCCAGTTTGGTAACCATAAGTTTGTGTTCTAAGTCTGGGACTCTGTTTCTGTGTTGTAGGATAGTACCTTTGTATCAATTTTTAGATTCCACCAATAAGTAATATCATATGATAGTTATCATTGTCTGATTTATAACACTTAGTATGAATGTATAAAGGTCCTTCCAAGTGGCTGCAAATGGCCTTATTTCATTCATTTCATGGCTGAGTAATATTCCCTGGTACATATGCACCATAATTTCTTTATCCAGTTTTCCTTCCAAGGACTTTTAGGTAGCTTCCAAGTAGAGGCTCTTGTAAACAGGGCTGCATAAAGGTTGGAGTGCCTGGGTTCTGTCAGTGTATGTTTTTTCCAAGATACAGGCCCAGGAGTGGAAGCGCCATATGCTCTGAAGCTCTGATTTTAGATTTTTAAGGAATCACCATCCACTTCTTCAGAGTGGCTGTTAGCAATTTACATTCCCACCATCAGCTTGTCAGGGTTCCCTTTTCTCCTCGCCCTGTCCTGCATTTCAGGTTTTACACTTTGTGAGGTTGGCCATTCTGACTGGTGCGAAGTGATACCTCTTTGTAGTACTGATTTGCATTGCCTGCCTGTTTTGTTGGCCAAAAAGCGAGTAAGGGTTTTTCCTGAATATATTAAGGAATAACGCATACGACCTTTTTGGCCAACTGCATCATTGGCGATGTTCAGCAGCTTTGCATGTGCTTTAATGGCGAGAGCAAACTACCTCTTGAAATCCCTTTCCTGCAAATCTGCCTTGCTTACAAGTCCTTTAGGAATACTTGGCTGAAAAAATGACGCCATTAGAGGTGTCAATTACAACCCTGCATGTCTGTGAATTGCAGTGCCCCTGAGCACCGGTTTTCACCTTGTTGTTTAGGGAGGCAGCCACAAAGGGGCAGGATTTCTACAGACCCATTCCGGTTACTGGGGCACCTGAAGGATAGGGAAATTCTTCTTCCAGATTGGGAAACTAGAGTGGCATATGCCTGTCCAAACATCTAGGGCTTGTGTCTCATTCCATCCCCCCATTCCCCTTCTTCACCCGGAAAATTCCAAGCTGTGCAAAACTGGCTGTTGAGTGTGCTGCCTTCCCAAAGTGGGGAGACTCTAAGGAAAGGAGTTGGAGGGGGGACCCGAATACCAGGAGACGTGGAGATGAGGTGACTTTTCCAAACTCTTCCCGATCAGAAGGTGTACCATCCTCTGGATGTGCCATGCATGTTTTAGCTGTAGGAAGGGTCCCCTGCACCTGGAGATATGGGAACCATGGAATGGGGGCCAGGCAGTATTACTGTAAAAGGGCTGAATTTGCTGTCCCATGCTCACCAAGCCTCTCAGACTGAAGAGTGTAGAGCCTTAGGTCCCATCCAGCTGTGTGTCTAGATGTGGTCAGTCCAGGTTGCATCACAGCCCCTGAACAAATTTTGTAAGAATTTCTCTCTCTCTCACTGTCTTTTTTTTTGTTCTTGGTATTTAATTTTATAATGGGGTATAGCTAATTTTCAATACTGTGTTTCTTGCTGCTCTACATCTATTCAGTTGACTCACTTAAAGAGAGACATCAATAAATTCTTTTACAGATCCTAAATAGTCTTGTATATTCTTTTCCAGTGACAACAGTGTGCTGAGCCCAGTTCTGTGAGCTATACAGTAGGTCCTGTCGATCACTTATTTTGTTTATGGAACAGTATCTGTGCAAATTTCAACCTCCTGATTTATGCATCACCCCACCCCACCTTTCTCCTTTAGCAGATATAACTGTGTTTTTTAAACGTGTGACTCTGTTCTGTTTTGTAATTCAGTTCATGTGTAGCGATTTTTACATTCCCTCTATAAGTGATAGCTTATGATAAGTGTCTTTTTCTGTGTGACTTATTTCACTTAGAATCGTCGTACCTAAATCGACTCATTATGCTGCTACTAGCCTTATGACATTGATTTCATGGCTGAGAGATATTCCATTGTACATAAGTACCACAACTTCTTTATCCATTTTTCTCTTTCCTGGGATATTTAAGGTGTACCGAAGTCGAGGTTCTTGTAAACAGAGAAGCCTTAAAATTTGGGGTGCCTGTGTCCTGTCGATTTTTGGTTTTCTCACGATATACGAACATGAGTGGAAGTGCATTATGCTCTGTAGCTCTGTTTTTCAAATGTTTGAGGAAAAAACACACACTTCTCCGGAGTGGCCCTTGGCAAATTACATCCCTCCCATCAGCATAACAGGGCACCCTTTTCGCAATGGCCTGTCCTGCATTTCTGGTTTTGACACTTTTTTCAGCATGGCCCTTTTGACCGATGGGAAGCGAGACTTCTTTGTAGCGCTGATTTGCCTTTCCAGGTTGCTTGGTTGGCCAAAAAGGTATTATTCAGGAAAAATATATTAAGGAAAAAACACATACGCCCTTTTTGGCCAAGGGCATCATTGTCGACGTTTTGCCGCTTTTCATGTGCTTTAAAGGCGATTCGAATCTACCTCCTGAAATTTGTTTCCTGCAATTCTGTCTTGCTTTCAAATCCTCTTCGTTGCCTTCCCTCAATATATTTGTGGACGAGAGTTATCATTTATAACTCTGCAGGTTTGTGAATTGCAGTGCCCCTGAGCTCCATTTTTTTTTTTAAATTATTCGCAGAGCGAGAAGCACTCTCCAAATCTAGTTTTTTTTTTTTTTTTTAAGAAATTCACGTTCCTTTATTTATTTATTTATGACTTTGTTGAGTCTTCGTTTCTGTGCGAGGGCTTTCTCTAGTTGCGGCAAGCGCGGACCACTCTTCATCGCGGTGCGCGGGCCTCTCACCATCGCGGCCTCTCTTGTTGCGGAGCACAGGCTCCAGACGCGCAGGCTCAGCAATTGTGGCTCACGGGCCCAGTTGCTCCGCGGCATGTGGGATCTTCCCAGACCAGGGCTCGAACCCGTGTCCCCTGCACTGGCAGGCAGACTCCCAACCACTGCGCCACCAGGGAAGCCCTGAGCTCCATTTTTCAACTCGCTTTTTTGGGAGCTGGCCACAAAAGCGCAGGATTGCCTCAGGCCCTATTCTGCTTCCGGGCGGCAGGCTGAGCCTGTGGTTAATTCTTCTTCCTGATGGGAAAATAGAGTGACCTGTGCCTGTCCCAACACCTAGAGCTAGTCTCTCATTGGCTCCCCCTCTTCCCGTTCATCCTCAGGACAAATTGCAAGCTGTACGGAAGGGGAGGTTACAGGTGCTGATTCTCCAAGGAGGGAGATTGCTAGTAAAGCGGCTGGAATGGCGAACCCGAGCACAAGGAGATGAGAAATGAGGTGCGTTTTAGAAACCTTTCCCGATCACACGGTGTACCACCTTCTGGGTTTCTCATGCATGTTTTTGAGGTAGGAAGATGCCCTTGAACCTGGAGATTTGGGACCCATGGGATGGGTAACAGGCAGTATTACTTTAAAGGCTCTGCGTTTGCTCCCCCAACCTCACCAAACCTCTCAGCCCCGAGAGTGTCCACCCTTATGTCTCATCCAGCTGTGGGTCTAGATATGGTCAATCCAGGTTGCATCACAGCCCCTGAACGAATTTTGTAAGAATTTCTCTCTCTTTCACTGTCTTTGTTTCACGGGTTTTTAAAAGTAATTCATTTTTATAATGGGGTTTAGCCGCTTTTTACGGCTGTGTTTATGCCGCTTTACACCCACTTGACTCACTTCCAGAGAGATATCAATACATAGGTTTTAAGATTCTTACTAGTCAGATATATTCTTGTGCGGTGAATAGGGGGTGTTGAGTCCAGTTCACTGAGCAAGGAGTAGGTCTTTCTATTACATATTGGGTTTATGGAACGGTATCTGAGCTCATTTGAAACCCTTGTTTTATGCATCACCCCACCCCACCTTTCCCGTTAAGCAGCCATAGTGTGTTTCGTAAACGTGTGACTCTGTTCTGTTTTGTAATTCAGTCCAAGTGTAGCGGTTTTTACATTCCCTCTATAAGTGATAGGTTATGATAAGTGTCTTTTTCTGTGTGACTTATTTCACTTAGAATCGTCATAGCTAAAGCCACTCATCATGCTGCTACTAGCCTTATGACATTGATTTCATGGCTGAGTGATATTCCATTGTACATAAGGACCACCACTTCTTTATCCATTTTTCTCTTTCCTGGGATATTTGAGGTGTCATGAAGTGGAGGTTCTTGTCAACAGAGCAGCCCTAAACTTTGGGGTGCCTGTGTCTTGCTGATTTTTAGTTTTCCCCATTTATACGCCCATGAGTGGAAGTGCCCTATGCGCTCTAAGCTGTGTTTTTTCGATGTTTCAGGACACACCGTACACTTCTCCAGAGTGGCTGTTGGCAATTTACATCCCGCCCATCAGCGTAGCAAGGCTCCCATTTCTCCATGGCCTGTCCTGCATTTCTGGTTTTGACACTTTTTTCCGCATGGCCCTTTTGACCGATGGGAAGCGAGACTTCTTTGTAGCGCTGATTTGCCTTTCCAGGTTGCTTGGTTGGCCAAAAAGGGCGTATGCGTTTTTTCCTGAATATATTCAGGAAAAAACGCATACGCCCTTTTTGGCCAAGGGCATCATTGTCGACGTTTTGCCGCTTTTCATGTGCTTTAAAGGCGATTCGAATCGACCTCCTGAAATCTGTTTCCTGCAATTCTGCCTTGCTTTCAGATCCTCTTCGTTGCCTTCCCTCAATATATTTGTGGACGAGAGTTATCATTTATAACTCTGCAGGTTTGTGAATTGCAGTGCCCCTGAGCTCCATTTTTCAACTCGCTTTTTTGGGAGCTGGCTGCAAAAGCGCAGGATTGCCTCAGGCCCTATTCTGGTTCCGGGCGGCAGGCTGAGCCTGTGGTTAATTCTTCTTCCTGATGGGAAAATAGAGTGACCTGTGCCTGTCCCAACACCTAGAGCTAGTCTCTCATTGGCTCCCCCTCTTCCCGTTCATCCTCAGGACAAATTGCAAGCTGTACGGAACGGGAGGTTACAGGTGCTGATTCTCCAAGGAGGGAGATTGCTAGTAAAGCGGCTGGAATGGCGAACCCGAGCACAAGGAGATGAGAAATGAGGTGCGTTTTAGAAACCTTTCCCGATCACACGGTGTACCACCTTCTGGGTTTCTCATGCATGTTTTCGAGGTAGGAAGATGCCCTTGAACCTGGAGATTTGGGACCCATGGGATGGGTAACAGGCAGTATTACTTTAAAGGCTCTGCGTTTGCTCCCCCAACCTCACCAAACCTCTCAGCCCCGAGAGTGTCCACCCTTATGTCTCATCCAGCTGTGGGTCTAGATATGGTCAATCCAGGTTGCATCACAGCCCCTGAACGAATTTTGTAAGAATTTCTCTCTCTTTCACTGTCTTTGTTTCACGGGTTTTTAAAAGTAATTCATTTTTATAATGGGGTTTAGCTGCTTTTCACGGCTGTGTTTCTGCTGCTTTACACCCACTTGACTCACTTCCAGAGAGATAGCAATACATAGGTTTTAAGATTCTTACTAGTCAGATATATTCTTGTGCGGTGAATAGGGGGTGTTGAGTCCAGTTCACTGAGCAAGGAGTAGGTCTTTCTATTACATATTGGGTTTATGGAACGGTATCTGAGTTCATTTGAAACCCTTGTTTTATGCATCACCCCACCCCACCTTTCCCGTTAAGCAGCCATAGTGTGTTTTCTAAACGTGTGACTCTGTTCTGTTTTGTAATTCAGTTCAAGTGTAGCGGTTTTTACATTCCCTCTATAAGTGATGGCTTATGATAAGTGTCTTTTTCTGTGTGACTTATTTCACTTAGAATCGTCGTAGCTAAAGCCACTCATCATGCTGCTACTAGCCTTATGACATTGATTTCATGGCTGAGTGATATTCCATTGTACATAAGGACCACCACTTCTTTATCCATTTTTCTCTTTCCTGGGATATTTGAGGTGTCATGAAGTGGAGGTTCTTGTCAACAGAGCAGCCCTAAACTTTGGGGTGCCTGTGTCTTGCTGATTTTTAGTTTTCCCAATTTATACGCCCATGAGTGGAAGTGCCCTATGCGCTCTAAGCTGTGTTTTTTCGATGTTTCAGGACACACCGTACACTTCTCCAGAGTGGCTGTTGGCAATTTACATCCCGCCCATCAGCGTAGCAAGGCTCCCATTTCTCCATGGCCTGTCTTGCATTTCTGGTTTTGACACTTTTTTCCGCATGGCCCTTTTGACCGATGGGAAGCGAGACTTCTTTGTAGCGCTGATTTGCCTTTCCAGGTTGCTTGGTTGGCCAAAAAGGGCGTATGCGTTTTTTCCTGAATATATTCAGGAAAAAACGCATACGCCCTTTTTGGCGAAGGGCATCATTGTCGACGTTTTGCCGCTTTTCATGTGCTTTAAAGGCGATTCGAATCGACCTCCTGAAATCTGTTTCCTGCAATTCTGCCGTGCTTTCAGATCCTCTTCGTTGCCTTCCCTCAATATATTTGTGGACGAGAGTTATCATTTATAACTCTGCAGGTTTGTGAATTGCAGTGCCCCTGAGCTCCATTTTTCAACTCGCTTTTTTGGGAGCTGGCCGCAAAAGCGCAGGATTGCCTCAGGCCATATTCTGCTTCCAGGCGGCAGGCTGAGCCTGTGGTTAATTCTTCCTGATGGGAAAATAGAGTGACCTGTGCCTGTCCCAACACCTAGAGCTAGTCTCTCATTGGCTCCCCCTCTTCCCGTTCATCCTCAGGACAAATTGCAAGCTGTACGGAACGGGAGGTTAAAGGTGCTGATTCTCCAAGGAGGGAGATTGCTAGTAAAGCGGCTGGAATGGCGAACCCGAGCACAAGGAGATGAGAAATGAGGTGCGTTTTAGAAACCTTTCCCGATCACACGGTGTACCACCTTCTGGGTTTCTCATGCATGATTTCGAGGTAGGAAGATGCCCTTGAACCTGGAGATTTGGGACCCATGGGATGGGTAACAGGCAGTATTACTTTAAAGGCTCTGCGTTTGCTCCCCCAACCTCACCAAACCTCTCAGCCCCGAGAGTGTCCACCCTTATGTCTCATCCAGCTGTGGGTCTAGATATGGTCAATCCAGGTTGCATCACAGCCCCTGAACGAATTTTGTAAGAATTTCTCTCTCTTTCACTGTCTGTGTTTCACGGGTTTTTAAAAGTAATTTATTTTTATAATGGGGTTTAGCTGCTTTTCACGGCTGTGTTTCTGCCGCTTTACACCCACTTGACTCACTTCCAGAGAGATATCAATACATAGGTTTTATGATTCTTACTAGTCAGATATATTCTTGTGCGGTGAATAGGGGGTGTGGAGTCCAGTTCACTGAGCAAGGAGTAGGTCTTTCTATTACATATTGGGTTTATGGAACGGTATCTGAGCTCATTTGAAACCCTTGTTTTATGCATCACCCCACCCCACCTTTCCCGTTAAGCAGCCATAGTGTCTTTCGTAAACGTGTGACTCTGTTCTGTTTTGTAATTCAGTCCAAGTGTAGCGGTTTTTACATTCCCTCTATAAGTGATAGGTTATGATAAGTGTCTTTTTCTGTGTGACTTATTTCACTTAGAATCGTCATAGCTAAAGCCACTCATCATGCTGCTACTAGCCTTATGACATTGATTTCATGGCTGAGTGATATTCCATTGTACATAAGGACCACCACTTCTTTATCCATTTTTCTCTTTCCTGGGATATTTGAGGTGTCATGAAGTGGAGGTTCTTGTCAACAGAGCAGCCCTAAACTTTGGGGTGCCTGTGTCTTGCTGATTTTTAGTTTTCCCAATTTATATGCCCATGAGTGGAAGTGCCCTATGCGCTCTAAGCTGTGTTTTTTCGATGTTTCAGGACACACCGTACACTTCTCCAGAGTGGCTGTTGGCAATTTACATCCCGCCCATCAGCGTAGCAAGGCTCCCATTTCTCCATGGCCTGTCCTGCATTTCTGGTTTTGACACTTTTTTCCGCATGGCCCTTTTGACCGATGGGAAGCGAGACTTCTTTGTAGCGCTGATTTGCCTTTCCAGGTTGCTTGGTTGGCCAAAAAGGGCGTATGCGTTTTTTCCTGAATATATTCAGGAAAAAACGCATACGCCCTTTTTGGCCAAGGGCATCATTGTCGACGTTTTGCCGCTTTTCATGTGCTTTAAAGGCGATTCGAATCGACCTCCTGAAATCTGTTTCCTGCAATTCTGCCTTGCTTTCAGATCCTCTTCGTTGCCTTCCCTCAATATATTTGTGGACGAGAGTTATCATTTATAACTCTGCAGGTTTGTGAATTGCAGTGCCCCTGAGCTCCATTTTTCAACTCGCTTTTTTGGGAGCTGGCCGCAAAAGCGCAGGATTGCCTCAGGCCCTATTCTGCTTCCGGGCGGCAGGCTGAGCCTGTGGTTAATTCTTCTTCCTGATGGGAAAATAGAGTGACCTGTGCCTGTCCCAACACCTAGAGCTAGTCTCTCATTGGCTCCCCCTCTTCCCGTTCATCCTCAGGACAAATTGCAAGCTGTACGGAACGGGAGGTTACAGGTGCTGATTCTCCAAGGAGGGAGATTGCTAGTAAAGCGGCTGGAATGGCGAACCCGAGCACAAGGAGATGAGAAATGAGGTGCGTTTTAGAAACCTTTCCCGATCACACGGTGTACCACCTTCTGGGTTTCTCATGCATGATTTCGAGGTAGGAAGATGCCCTTGAACCTGGAGATTTGGGACCCATGGGATGGGTAACAGGCCGTATTACTTTAAAGGCTCTGCGTTTGCTCCCCCAACCTCACCAAACCTCTCAGCCCCGAGAGTGTCCACCCTTATGTCTCATCCAGCTGTGGGTCTAGATATGGTCAATCCAGGTTGCATCACAGCCCCTGAACGAATTTTGTAAGAATTTCTCTCTCTTTCACTGTCTTTGTTTCACGGGTTTTTAAAAGTAATTCATTTTTATAATGGGGTTTAGCTGCTTTTCACGGCTGTGTTTCTGCTGCTTTACACCCACTTGACTCACTTCCAGAGAGATAGCAATACATAGGTTTTAAGATTCTTACTAGTCAGATATATTCTTGTGCGGTGAATAGGGGGTGTTGAGTCCAGTTCACTGAGCAAGGAGTAGGTCTTTCTATTACATATTGGGTTTATGGAACGGTATCTGAGTTCATTTGAAACCCTTGTTTTATGCATCACCCCACCCCACCTTTCCCGTTAAGCAGCCATAGTGTGTTTTCTAAACGTGTGACTCTGTTCTGTTTTGTAATTCAGTTCAAGTGTAGCGGTTTTTACATTCCCTCTATAAGTGATAGCTTATGATAAGTGTCTTTTTCTGTGTGACTTATTTCACTTAGAATCGTCGTAGCTAAAGCCACTCATCATGCTGCTACTAGCCTTATGACATTGATTTCATGGCTGAGTGATATTCCATTGTACATAAGGACCACCACTTCTTTATCCATTTTTCTCTTTCCTGGGATATTTGAGGTGTCATGAAGTGGAGGTTCTTGTCAACAGAGCAGCCCTAAACTTTGGGGTGCCTGTGTCTTGCTGATTTTTAGTTTTCCCAATTTATATGCCCATGAGTGGAAGTGCCCTATGCGCTCTAAGCTGTGTTTTTTCGATGTTTCAGGACACACCGTACACTTCTCCAGAGTGGCTGTTGGCAATTTACATCCCGCCCATCAGCGTAGCAAGGCTCCCATTTCTCCATGGCCTGTCCTGCATTTCTGGTTTTGACACTTTTTTCCGCATGGCCCTTTTGACCGATGGGAAGCGAGACTTCTTTGTAGCGCTGATTTGCCTTTCCAGGTTGCTTGGTTGGCCAAAAAGGGCGTATGCGTTTTTTCCTGAATATATTCAGGAAAAAACGCATACGCCCTTTTTGGCCAAGGGCATCATTGTCGACGTTTTGCCGCTTTTCATGTGCTTTAAAGGCGATTCGAATCGACCTCCTGAAATCTGTTTCCTGCAATTCTGCCTTGCTTTCAGATCCTCTTCGTTGCCTTCCCTCAATATATTTGTGGACGAGAGTTATCATTTATAACTCTGCAGGTTTGTGAATTGCAGTGCCCCTGAGCTCCATTTTTCAACTCGCTTTTTTGGGAGCTGGCCGCAAAAGCGCAGGATTGCCTCAGGCCCTATTCTGCTTCCGGGCGGCAGGCTGAGCCTGTGGTTAATTCTTCTTCCTGATGGGAAAATAGAGTGACCTGTGCCTGTCCCAACACCTAGAGCTAGTCTCTCATTGGCTCCCCCTCTTCCCGTTCATCCTCAGGACAAATTGCAAGCTGTACGGAACGGGAGGTTACAGGTGCTGATTCTCCAAGGAGGGAGATTGCTAGTAAAGCGGCTGGAATGGCGAACCCGAGCACAAGGAGATGAGAAATGAGGTGCGTTTTAGAAACCTTTCCCGATCACACGGTGTACCACCTTCTGGGTTTCTCATGCATGTTTTCGAGGTAGGAAGATGCCCTTGAACCTGGAGATTTGGGACCCATGGGATGGGTAACAGGCCGTATTACTTTAAAGACTCTGCGTTTGCTCCCCCAACCTCACCAAACCTCTCAGCCCCGAGAGTGTCCACCCTTATGTCTCATCCAGCTGTGGGTCTAGATATGGTCAATCCAGGTTGCATCACAGCCCCTGAACGAATTTTGTAAGAATTTCTCTCTCTTTCACTGTCTTTGTTTCACGGGTTTTTAAAAGTAATTCATTTTTATAATGGGGTTTAGCTGCTTTTCACGGCTGTGTTTCTGCTGCTTTACACCCACTTGACTCACTTCCAGAGAGATAGCAATACATAGGTTTTAAGATTCTTACTAGTCAGATATATTCTTGTGCGGTGAATAGGGGGTGTTGAGTCCAGTTCACTGAGCAAGGAGTAGGTCTTTCTATTACATATTGGGTTTATGGAACGGTATCTGAGTTCATTTGAAACCCTTGTTTTATGCATCACCCCACCCCACCTTTCCCGTTAAGCAGCCATAGTGTGTTTTCTAAACGTGTGACTCTGTTCTGTTTTGTAATTCAGTTCATGTGTAGCGATTTTTACATTCCCTCTATAAGTGATAGCTTATGATAAGTGTCTTTTTCTGTGTGACTTATTTCACTTAGAATCGTCGTACCTAAATCGACTCATTATGCTGCTACTAGCCTTATGACATTGATTTCATGGCTGAGAGATATTCCATTGTACATAAGTACCACAACTTCTTTATCCATTTTTCTCTTTCCTGGGATATTTAAGGTGTACCGAAGTCGAGGTTCTTGTAAACAGAGAAGCCTTAAAATTTGGGGTGCCTGTGTCCTGTCGATTTTTGGTTTTCTCACGATATACGAACATGAGTGGAAGTGCATTATGCTCTGTAGCTCTGTTTTTCAAATGTTTGAGGAAAAAACACACACTTCTCCGGAGTGGCCCTTGGCAAATTACATCCCTCCCATCAGCATAACAGGGCACCCTTTTCGCAATGGCCTGTCCTGCATTTCTGGTTTTGACACTTTTTTCAGCATGGCCCTTTTGACCGATGGGAAGCGAGACTTCTTTGTAGCGCTGATTTGCCTTTCCAGGTTGCTTGGTTGGCCAAAAAGGTATTATTCAGGAAAAATATATTAAGGAAAAAACACATACGCCCTTTTTGGCCAAGGGCATCATTGTCGACGTTTTGCCGCTTTTCATGTGCTTTAAAGGCGATTCGAATCTACCTCCTGAAATTTGTTTCCTGCAATTCTGTCTTGCTTTCAAATCCTCTTCGTTGCCTTCCCTCAATATATTTGTGGACGAGAGTTATCATTTATAACTCTGCAGGTTTGTGAATTGCAGTGCCCCTGAGCTCCATTTTTTTTTTTAAATTATTCGCAGAGCGAGAAGCACTCTCCAAATCTAGTTTTTTTTTTTTTTTTAAGAAATTCACGTTCCTTTATTTATTTATTTATGACTTTGTTGAGTCTTCGTTTCTGTGCGAGGGCTTTCTCTAGTTGCGGCAAGCGCGGACCACTCTTCATCGCGGTGCGCGGGCCTCTCACCATCGCGGCCTCTCTTGTTGCGGAGCACAGGCTCCAGACGCGCAGGCTCAGCAATTGTGGCTCACGGGCCCAGTTGCTCCGCGGCATGTGGGATCTTCCCAGACCAGGGCTCGAACCCGTGTCCCCTGCACTGGCAGGCAGACTCCCAACCACTGCGCCACCAGGGAAGCCCTGAGCTCCATTTTTCAACTCGCTTTTTTGGGAGCTGGCCACAAAAGCGCAGGATTGCCTCAGGCCCTATTCTGCTTCCGGGCGGCAGGCTGAGCCTGTGGTTAATTCTTCTTCCTGATGGGAAAATAGAGTGACCTGTGCCTGTCCCAACACCTAGAGCTAGTCTCTCATTGGCTCCCCCTCTTCCCGTTCATCCTCAGGACAAATTGCAAGCTGTACGGAAGGGGAGGTTACAGGTGCTGATTCTCCAAGGAGGGAGATTGCTAGTAAAGCGGCTGGAATGGCGAACCCGAGCACAAGGAGATGAGAAATGAGGTGCGTTTTAGAAACCTTTCCCGATCACACGGTGTACCACCTTCTGGGTTTCTCATGCATGTTTTTGAGGTAGGAAGATGCCCTTGAACCTGGAGATTTGGGACCCATGGGATGGGTAACAGGCAGTATTACTTTAAAGGCTCTGCGTTTGCTCCCCCAACCTCACCAAACCTCTCAGCCCCGAGAGTGTCCACCCTTATGTCTCATCCAGCTGTGGGTCTAGATATGGTCAATCCAGGTTGCATCACAGCCCCTGAACGAATTTTGTAAGAATTTCTCTCTCTTTCACTGTCTTTGTTTCACGGGTTTTTAAAAGTAATTCATTTTTATAATGGGGTTTAGCCGCTTTTTACGGCTGTGTTTATGCCGCTTTACACCCACTTGACTCACTTCCAGAGAGATATCAATACATAGGTTTTAAGATTCTTACTAGTCAGATATATTCTTGTGCGGTGAATAGGGGGTGTTGAGTCCAGTTCACTGAGCAAGGAGTAGGTCTTTCTATTACATATTGGGTTTATGGAACGGTATCTGAGCTCATTTGAAACCCTTGTTTTATGCATCACCCCACCCCACCTTTCCCGTTAAGCAGCCATAGTGTGTTTCGTAAACGTGTGACTCTGTTCTGTTTTGTAATTCAGTCCAAGTGTAGCGGTTTTTACATTCCCTCTATAAGTGATAGGTTATGATAAGTGTCTTTTTCTGTGTGACTTATTTCACTTAGAATCGTCATAGCTAAAGCCACTCATCATGCTGCTACTAGCCTTATGACATTGATTTCATGGCTGAGTGATATTCCATTGTACATAAGGACCACCACTTCTTTATCCATTTTTCTCTTTCCTGGGATATTTGAGGTGTCATGAAGTGGAGGTTCTTGTCAACAGAGCAGCCCTAAACTTTGGGGTGCCTGTGTCTTGCTGATTTTTAGTTTTCCCCATTTATACGCCCATGAGTGGAAGTGCCCTATGCGCTCTAAGCTGTGTTTTTTCGATGTTTCAGGACACACCGTACACTTCTCCAGAGTGGCTGTTGGCAATTTACATCCCGCCCATCAGCGTAGCAAGGCTCCCATTTCTCCATGGCCTGTCCTGCATTTCTGGTTTTGACACTTTTTTCCGCATGGCCCTTTTGACCGATGGGAAGCGAGACTTCTTTGTAGCGCTGATTTGCCTTTCCAGGTTGCTTGGTTGGCCAAAAAGGGCGTATGCGTTTTTTCCTGAATATATTCAGGAAAAAACGCATACGCCCTTTTTGGCCAAGGGCATCATTGTCGACGTTTTGCCGCTTTTCATGTGCTTTAAAGGCGATTCGAATCGACCTCCTGAAATCTGTTTCCTGCAATTCTGCCTTGCTTTCAGATCCTCTTCGTTGCCTTCCCTCAATATATTTGTGGACGAGAGTTATCATTTATAACTCTGCAGGTTTGTGAATTGCAGTGCCCCTGAGCTCCATTTTTCAACTCGCTTTTTTGGGAGCTGGCTGCAAAAGCGCAGGATTGCCTCAGGCCCTATTCTGGTTCCGGGCGGCAGGCTGAGCCTGTGGTTAATTCTTCTTCCTGATGGGAAAATAGAGTGACCTGTGCCTGTCCCAACACCTAGAGCTAGTCTCTCATTGGCTCCCCCTCTTCCCGTTCATCCTCAGGACAAATTGCAAGCTGTACGGAACGGGAGGTTACAGGTGCTGATTCTCCAAGGAGGGAGATTGCTAGTAAAGCGGCTGGAATGGCGAACCCGAGCACAAGGAGATGAGAAATGAGGTGCGTTTTAGAAACCTTTCCCGATCACACGGTGTACCACCTTCTGGGTTTCTCATGCATGTTTTCGAGGTAGGAAGATGCCCTTGAACCTGGAGATTTGGGACCCATGGGATGGGTAACAGGCAGTATTACTTTAAAGGCTCTGCGTTTGCTCCCCCAACCTCACCAAACCTCTCAGCCCCGAGAGTGTCCACCCTTATGTCTCATCCAGCTGTGGGTCTAGATATGGTCAATCCAGGTTGCATCACAGCCCCTGAACGAATTTTGTAAGAATTTCTCTCTCTTTCACTGTCTTTGTTTCACGGGTTTTTAAAAGTAATTCATTTTTATAATGGGGTTTAGCTGCTTTTCACGGCTGTGTTTCTGCTGCTTTACACCCACTTGACTCACTTCCAGAGAGATAGCAATACATAGGTTTTAAGATTCTTACTAGTCAGATATATTCTTGTGCGGTGAATAGGGGGTGTTGAGTCCAGTTCACTGAGCAAGGAGTAGGTCTTTCTATTACATATTGGGTTTATGGAACGGTATCTGAGTTCATTTGAAACCCTTGTTTTATGCATCACCCCACCCCACCTTTCCCGTTAAGCAGCCATAGTGTGTTTTCTAAACGTGTGACTCTGTTCTGTTTTGTAATTCAGTTCAAGTGTAGCGGTTTTTACATTCCCTCTATAAGTGATGGCTTATGATAAGTGTCTTTTTCTGTGTGACTTATTTCACTTAGAATCGTCGTAGCTAAAGCCACTCATCATGCTGCTACTAGCCTTATGACATTGATTTCATGGCTGAGTGATATTCCATTGTACATAAGGACCACCACTTCTTTATCCATTTTTCTCTTTCCTGGGATATTTGAGGTGTCATGAAGTGGAGGTTCTTGTCAACAGAGCAGCCCTAAACTTTGGGGTGCCTGTGTCTTGCTGATTTTTAGTTTTCCCAATTTATACGCCCATGAGTGGAAGTGCCCTATGCGCTCTAAGCTGTGTTTTTTCGATGTTTCAGGACACACCGTACACTTCTCCAGAGTGGCTGTTGGCAATTTACATCCCGCCCATCAGCGTAGCAAGGCTCCCATTTCTCCATGGCCTGTCTTGCATTTCTGGTTTTGACACTTTTTTCCGCATGGCCCTTTTGACCGATGGGAAGCGAGACTTCTTTGTAGCGCTGATTTGCCTTTCCAGGTTGCTTGGTTGGCCAAAAAGGGCGTATGCGTTTTTTCCTGAATATATTCAGGAAAAAACGCATACGCCCTTTTTGGCGAAGGGCATCATTGTCGACGTTTTGCCGCTTTTCATGTGCTTTAAAGGCGATTCGAATCGACCTCCTGAAATCTGTTTCCTGCAATTCTGCCGTGCTTTCAGATCCTCTTCGTTGCCTTCCCTCAATATATTTGTGGACGAGAGTTATCATTTATAACTCTGCAGGTTTGTGAATTGCAGTGCCCCTGAGCTCCATTTTTCAACTCGCTTTTTTGGGAGCTGGCCGCAAAAGCGCAGGATTGCCTCAGGCCATATTCTGCTTCCAGGCGGCAGGCTGAGCCTGTGGTTAATTCTTCCTGATGGGAAAATAGAGTGACCTGTGCCTGTCCCAACACCTAGAGCTAGTCTCTCATTGGCTCCCCCTCTTCCCGTTCATCCTCAGGACAAATTGCAAGCTGTACGGAACGGGAGGTTAAAGGTGCTGATTCTCCAAGGAGGGAGATTGCTAGTAAAGCGGCTGGAATGGCGAACCCGAGCACAAGGAGATGAGAAATGAGGTGCGTTTTAGAAACCTTTCCCGATCACACGGTGTACCACCTTCTGGGTTTCTCATGCATGATTTCGAGGTAGGAAGATGCCCTTGAACCTGGAGATTTGGGACCCATGGGATGGGTAACAGGCAGTATTACTTTAAAGGCTCTGCGTTTGCTCCCCCAACCTCACCAAACCTCTCAGCCCCGAGAGTGTCCACCCTTATGTCTCATCCAGCTGTGGGTCTAGATATGGTCAATCCAGGTTGCATCACAGCCCCTGAACGAATTTTGTAAGAATTTCTCTCTCTTTCACTGTCTGTGTTTCACGGGTTTTTAAAAGTAATTTATTTTTATAATGGGGTTTAGCTGCTTTTCACGGCTGTGTTTCTGCCGCTTTACACCCACTTGACTCACTTCCAGAGAGATATCAATACATAGGTTTTATGATTCTTACTAGTCAGATATATTCTTGTGCGGTGAATAGGGGGTGTGGAGTCCAGTTCACTGAGCAAGGAGTAGGTCTTTCTATTACATATTGGGTTTATGGAACGGTATCTGAGCTCATTTGAAACCCTTGTTTTATGCATCACCCCACCCCACCTTTCCCGTTAAGCAGCCATAGTGTCTTTCGTAAACGTGTGACTCTGTTCTGTTTTGTAATTCAGTCCAAGTGTAGCGGTTTTTACATTCCCTCTATAAGTGATAGGTTATGATAAGTGTCTTTTTCTGTGTGACTTATTTCACTTAGAATCGTCATAGCTAAAGCCACTCATCATGCTGCTACTAGCCTTATGACATTGATTTCATGGCTGAGTGATATTCCATTGTACATAAGGACCACCACTTCTTTATCCATTTTTCTCTTTCCTGGGATATTTGAGGTGTCATGAAGTGGAGGTTCTTGTCAACAGAGCAGCCCTAAACTTTGGGGTGCCTGTGTCTTGCTGATTTTTAGTTTTCCCAATTTATATGCCCATGAGTGGAAGTGCCCTATGCGCTCTAAGCTGTGTTTTTTCGATGTTTCAGGACACACCGTACACTTCTCCAGAGTGGCTGTTGGCAATTTACATCCCGCCCATCAGCGTAGCAAGGCTCCCATTTCTCCATGGCCTGTCCTGCATTTCTGGTTTTGACACTTTTTTCCGCATGGCCCTTTTGACCGATGGGAAGCGAGACTTCTTTGTAGCGCTGATTTGCCTTTCCAGGTTGCTTGGTTGGCCAAAAAGGGCGTATGCGTTTTTTCCTGAATATATTCAGGAAAAAACGCATACGCCCTTTTTGGCCAAGGGCATCATTGTCGACGTTTTGCCGCTTTTCATGTGCTTTAAAGGCGATTCGAATCGACCTCCTGAAATCTGTTTCCTGCAATTCTGCCTTGCTTTCAGATCCTCTTCGTTGCCTTCCCTCAATATATTTGTGGACGAGAGTTATCATTTATAACTCTGCAGGTTTGTGAATTGCAGTGCCCCTGAGCTCCATTTTTCAACTCGCTTTTTTGGGAGCTGGCCGCAAAAGCGCAGGATTGCCTCAGGCCCTATTCTGCTTCCGGGCGGCAGGCTGAGCCTGTGGTTAATTCTTCTTCCTGATGGGAAAATAGAGTGACCTGTGCCTGTCCCAACACCTAGAGCTAGTCTCTCATTGGCTCCCCCTCTTCCCGTTCATCCTCAGGACAAATTGCAAGCTGTACGGAACGGGAGGTTACAGGTGCTGATTCTCCAAGGAGGGAGATTGCTAGTAAAGCGGCTGGAATGGCGAACCCGAGCACAAGGAGATGAGAAATGAGGTGCGTTTTAGAAACCTTTCCCGATCACACGGTGTACCACCTTCTGGGTTTCTCATGCATGTTTTCGAGGTAGGAAGATGCCCTTGAACCTGGAGATTTGGGACCCATGGGATGGGTAACAGGCCGTATTACTTTAAAGGCTCTGCGTTTGCTCCCCCAACCTCACCAAACCTCTCAGCCCCGAGAGTGTCCACCCTTATGTCTCATCCAGCTGTGGGTCTAGATATGGTCAATCCAGGTTGCATCACAGCCCCTGAACGAATTTTGTAAGAATTTCTCTCTCTTTCACTGTCTTTGTTTCACGGGTTTTTAAAAGTAATTCATTTTTATAATGGGGTTTAGCTGCTTTTCACGGCTGTGTTTCTGCTGCTTTACACCCACTTGACTCACTTCCAGAGAGATAGCAATACATAGGTTTTAAGATTCTTACTAGTCAGATATATTCTTGTGCGGTGAATAGGGGGTGTTGAGTCCAGTTCACTGAGCAAGGAGTAGGTCTTTCTATTACATATTGGGTTTATGGAACGGTATCTGAGTTCATTTGAAACCCTTGTTTTATGCATCACCCCACCCCACCTTTCCCGTTAAGCAGCCATAGTGTGTTTTCTAAACGTGTGACTCTGTTCTGTTTTGTAATTCAGTTCAAGTGTAGCGGTTTTTACATTCCCTCTATAAGTGATAGCTTATGATAAGTGTCTTTTTCTGTGTGACTTATTTCACTTAGAATCGTCGTAGCTAAAGCCACTCATCATGCTGCTACTAGCCTTATGACATTGATTTCATGGCTGAGTGATATTCCATTGTACATAAGGACCACCACTTCTTTATCCATTTTTCTCTTTCCTGGGATATTTGAGGTGTCATGAAGTGGAGGTTCTTGTCAACAGAGCAGCCCTAAACTTTGGGGTGCCTGTGTCTTGCTGATTTTTAGTTTTCCCAATTTATATGCCCATGAGTGGAAGTGCCCTATGCGCTCTAAGCTGTGTTTTTTCGATGTTTCAGGACACACCGTACACTTCTCCAGAGTGGCTGTTGGCAATTTACATCCCGCCCATCAGCGTAGCAAGGCTCCCATTTCTCCATGGCCTGTCCTGCATTTCTGGTTTTGACACTTTTTTCCGCATGGCCCTTTTGACCGATGGGAAGCGAGACTTCTTTGTAGCGCTGATTTGCCTTTCCAGGTTGCTTGGTTGGCCAAAAAGGGCGTATGCGTTTTTTCCTGAATATATTCAGGAAAAAACGCATACGCCCTTTTTGGCCAAGGGCATCATTGTCGACGTTTTGCCGCTTTTCATGTGCTTTAAAGGCGATTCGAATCGACCTCCTGAAATCTGTTTCCTGCAATTCTGCCTTGCTTTCAGATCCTCTTCGTTGCCTTCCCTCAATATATTTGTGGACGAGAGTTATCATTTATAACTCTGCAGGTTTGTGAATTGCAGTGCCCCTGAGCTCCATTTTTCAACTCGCTTTTTTGGGAGCTGGCCGCAAAAGCGCAGGATTGCCTCAGGCCCTATTCTGCTTCCGGGCGGCAGGCTGAGCCTGTGGTTAATTCTTCTTCCTGATGGGAAAATAGAGTGACCTGTGCCTGTCCCAACACCTAGAGCTAGTCTCTCATTGGCTCCCCCTCTTCCCGTTCATCCTCAGGACAAATTGCAAGCTGTACGGAACGGGAGGTTACAGGTGCTGATTCTCCAAGGAGGGAGATTGCTAGTAAAGCGGCTGGAATGGCGAACCCGAGCACAAGGAGATGAGAAATGAGGTGCGTTTTAGAAACCTTTCCCGATCACACGGTGTACCACCTTCTGGGTTTCTCATGCATGTTTTCGAGGTAGGAAGATGCCCTTGAACCTGGAGATTTGGGACCCATGGGATGGGTAACAGGCCGTATTACTTTAAAGACTCTGCGTTTGCTCCCCCAACCTCACCAAACCTCTCAGCCCCGAGAGTGTCCACCCTTATGTCTCATCCAGCTGTGGGTCTAGATATGGTCAATCCAGGTTGCATCACAGCCCCTGAACGAATTTTGTAAGAATTTCTCTCTCTTTCACTGTCTTTGTTTCACGGGTTTTTAAAAGTAATTCATTTTTATAATGGGGTTTAGCTGCTTTTCACGGCTGTGTTTCTGCTGCTTTACACCCACTTGACTCACTTCCAGAGAGATAGCAATACATAGGTTTTAAGATTCTTACTAGTCAGATATATTCTTGTGCGGTGAATAGGGGGTGTTGAGTCCAGTTCACTGAGCAAGGAGTAGGTCTTTCTATTACATATTGGGTTTATGGAACGGTATCTGAGTTCATTTGAAACCCTTGTTTTATGCATCACCCCACCCCACCTTTCCCGTTAAGCAGCCATAGTGTGTTTTCTAAACGTGTGACTCTGTTCTGTTTTGTAATTCAGTTCAAGTGTAGCGGTTTTTACATTCCCTCTATAAGTGATAGCTTATGATAAGTGTCTTTTTCTGTGTGACTTATTTCACTTAGAATCGTCGTAGCTAAAGCCACTCATCATGCTGCTACTAGCCTTATGACATTGATTTCATGGCTGAGTGATATTCCATTGTACATAAGGACCACCACTTCTTTATCCATTTTTCTCTTTCCTGGGATATTTGAGGTGTCATGAAGTGGAGGTTCTTGTCAACAGAGCAGCCCTAAACTTTGGGGTGCCTGTGTCTTGCTGATTTTTAGTTTTCCCAATTTATACGCCCATGAGTGGAAGTGCCCTATGCGCTCTAAGCTGTGTTTTTTCGATGTTTCAGGACACACCGTACACTTCTCCAGAGTGGCTGTTGGCAATTTACATCCCGCCCATCAGCGTAGCAAGGCTCCCATTTCTCCATGGCCTGTCTTGCATTTCTGGTTTTGACACTTTTTTCCGCATGGCCCTTTTGACCGATGGGAAGCGAGACTTCTTTGTAGCGCTGATTTGCCTTTCCAGGTTGCTTGGTTGGCCAAAAAGGGCGTATGCGTTTTTTCCTGAATATATTCAGGAAAAAACGCATACGCCCTTTTTGGCGAAGGGCATCATTGTCGACGTTTTGCCGCTTTTCATGTGCTTTAAAGGCGATTCGAATCGACCTCCTGAAATCTGTTTCCTGCAATTCTGCCTTGCTTTCAAATCCTCTTCGTTGCCTTCCCTCAATATATTTGTGGACGAGAGTTATCATTTATAACTCTGCAGGTTTGTGAATTGCAGTGCCCCTGAGCTCCATTTTTCAACTCGCTTTTTTGGGAGCTGGCCGCAAAAGCGCAGGATTGCCTCAGGCCATATTCTGCTTCCAGGCGGCAGGCTGAGCCTGTGGTTAATTCTTCCTGATGGGAAAATAGAGTGACCTGTGCCTGTCCCAACACCTAGAGCTAGTCTCTCATTGGCTCCCCCTCTTCCCGTTCATCCTCAGGACAAATTGCAAGCTGTACGGAACGGGAGGTTAAAGGTGCTGATTCTCCAAGGAGGGAGATTGCTAGTAAAGCGGCTGGAATGGCGAACCCGAGCACAAGGAGATGAGAAATGAGGTGCGTTTTAGAAACCTTTCCCGATCACACGGTGTACCACCTTCTGGGTTTCTCATGCATGATTTCGAGGTAGGAAGATGCCCTTGAACCTGGAGATTTGGGACCCATGGGATGGGTAACAGGCAGTATTACTTTAAAGGCTCTGCGTTTGCTCCCCCAACCTCACCAAACCTCTCAGCCCCGAGAGTGTCCACCCTTATGTCTCATCCAGCTGTGGGTCTAGATATGGTCAATCCAGGTTGCATCACAGCCCCTGAACGAATTTTGTAAGAATTTCTCTCTCTTTCACTGTCTGTGTTTCACGGGTTTTTAAAAGTAATTTATTTTTATAATGGGGTTTAGCTGCTTTTCACGGCTGTGTTTCTGCCGCTTTACACCCACTTGACTCACTTCCAGAGAGATATCAATACATAGGTTTTATGATTCTTACTAGTCAGATATATTCTTGTGCGGTGAATAGGGGGTGTGGAGTCCAGTTCACTGAGCAAGGAGTAGGTCTTTCTATTACATATTGGGTTTATGGAACGGTATCTGAGCTCATTTGAAACCCTTGTTTTATGCATCACCCCACCCCACCTTTCCCGTTAAGCAGCCATAGTGTGTTTTGTAAACTTGTGACTCTGTTCTGTTTTGTAATTCAGTTCAAGTGTAGCGGTTTTTACATTCCCTCTATAAGTGATAGCTTATGATAAGTGTCTTTTTCTGTGTGACTTATTTCACTTAGAATCGTCGTAGCTAAAGCCACTCATCATGCTGCTACTAGCCTTATGACATTGATTTCATGGCTGAGTGATATTCCATTGTACATAAGGACCACCACTTCTTTATCCATTTTTCTCTTTCCTGGGATATTTGAGGTGTCATGAAGTGGAGGTTCTTGTCAACAGAGCAGCCCTAAACTTTGTGGTGCCTGTGTCTTGCTGATTTTTAGTTTTCCCAATTTATATGCCCATGAGTGGAAGTGCCCTATGCGCTCTAAGCTGTGTTTTTTCGATGTTTCAGGACACACCGTACCCTTCTCCAGAGTGGCTGTTGGGAATTTACATCCCGCCCATCAGCTTAGCAAGGCTCCCATTTCTCCATGGCCTGTCCTGCATTTCTGGTTTTGACACTTTTTTCCGCATGGCCCTTTTGACCGATGGGAAGCGAGACTTCTTTGTAGCGCTGATTTGCCTTTCCAGGTTGCTTGGTTGGCCAAAAAGGGCGTATGCGTTTTTTCCTGAATATATTCAGGAAAAAACGCATACGCCCTTTTTGGCCAAGGGCATCATTGTCGACGTTTTGCCGCTTTTCATGTGCTTTAAAGGCGATTCGAATCGACCTCCTGAAATCTGTTTCCTGCAATTCTGCCTTGCTTTCAAATCCTCTTCGTTGCCTTCCCTCAATATATTTGTGGACGAGAGTTATCATTTATAACTCTGCAGGTTTGTGAATTGCAGTGCCCCTGAGCTCCATTTTTCAACTCGCTTTTTTGGGAGCTGGCCGCAAAAGCGCAGGATTGCCTCAGGCCCTATTCTGGTTCCGGGCGGCAGGCTGAGCCTGTGGTTAATTCTTCTTCCTGATGGGAAAATAGAGTGACCTGTGCCTGTCCCAACACCTAGAGCTAGTCTCTCATTGGCTCCCCCTCTTCCCGTTCATCCTCAGGACAAATTGCAAGCTGTACGGAACGGGAGGTTACAGGTGCTGATTCTCCAAGGAGGGAGATTGCTAGTAAAGCGGCTGGAATGGCGAACCCGAGCACAAGGAGATGAGAAATGAGGTGCGTTTTAGAAACCTTTCCCGATCACACGGTGTACCACCTTCTGGGTTTCTCATGCATGTTTTCGAGGTAGGAAGATGCCCTTGAACCTGGAGATTTGGGACCCATGGGATGGGTAACAGGCCGTATTACTTTAAAGGCTCTGCGTTTGCTCCCCCAACCTCACCAAACCTCTCAGCCCCGAGAGTGTCCACCCTTATGTCTCCTCCAGCTGTGGGTCTAGATATGGTCAATCCAGGTTGCATCACAGCCCCTGAACGAATTTTGTAAGAATTTCTCTCTCTTTCACTGTCTGTGTTTCACGGGTTTTTAAAAGTAATTTATTTTTATAATGGGGTTTAGCTGCTTTTCACGGCTGTGTTTCTGCCGCTTTACACCCACTTGACTCACTTCCAGAGAGATATCAATACATAGGTTTTAAGATTCTTACTAGTCAGATATATTCTTGTGCGGTGAATAGGGGGTGTGGAGTCCAGTTCACTGAGCAAGGAGTAGGTCTTTCTATTACATATTGGGTTTATGGAACGGTATCTGAGCTCATTTGAAACCCTTGTTTTATGCATCACCCCACCCCACCTTTCCCGTTAAGCAGCCATAGTGTGTTTCGTAAACGTGTGACTCTGTTCTGTTTTGTAATTCAGTCCAAGTGTAGCGGTTTTTACATTCCCTCTATAAGTGATAGGTTATGATAAGTTTCTTTTTCTGTGTGACTTATTTCACTTAGAATCGTCATAGCTAAAGCCACTCATCATGCTGCTACTCGCCTTATGACATTGATTTCATGGCTGAGTGATATTCCATTGTACATAAGGACCACCACTTCTTTATCCATTTTTCTCTTTCCTGGGATATTTGAGGTGTCATGAAGTGGAGGTTCTTGTCAACAGAGCAGCCCTAAACTTTGGGGTGCCTGTGTCTTGGTGATTTTTAGTTTTCCCAATTTATATGCCCATGAGTGGAAGTGCCCTATGCGCTCTAAGCTGTGTTTTTTCGATGTTTCAGGACACACCGTACCCTTCTCCAGAGTGGCTGTTGGCAATTTACATCCCGCCCATCAGCGTAGCAAGGCTCCCATTTCTCCATGGCCTGTCCTGCATTTCTGGTTTTGACACTTTTTTCCGCATGGCCCTTTTGACCGATGGGAAGCGAGACTTCTTTGTAGCGCTGATTTGCCTTTCCAGGTTGCTTGGTTGGCCAAAAAGGGCGTATGCGTTTTTTCCTGAATATATTCAGGAAAAAACGCATACGCCCTTTTTGGCCAAGGGCATCATTGTCGACGTTTTGCCGCTTTTCATGTGCTTTAAAGGCGATTCGAATCGACCTCCTGAAATCTGTTTCCTGCAATTCTGCCTTGCTTTCAGATCCTCTTCGTTGCCTTCCCTCAATATATTTGTGGACGAGAGTTATCATTTATAACTCTGCAGGTTTGTGAATTGCAGTGCCCCTGAGCTCCATTTTTCAACTCGCTTTTTTGGGAGCTGGCCGCAAAAGCGCAGGATTGCCTCAGGCCCTATTCTGGTTCCGGGCGGCAGGCTGAGCCTGTGGTTAATTCTTCTTCCTGATGGGAAAATAGAGTGACCTGTGCCTGTCCCAACACCTAGAGCTAGTCTCTCATTGGCTCCCCCTCTTCCCGTTCATCCTCAGGACAAATTGCAAGCTGTACGGAACGGGAGGTTACAGGTGCTGATTCTCCAAGGAGGGAGATTGCTAGTAAAGCGGCTGGAATGGCGAACCCGAGCACAAGGAGATGAGAAATGAGGTGCGTTTTAGAAACCTTTCCCGATCACACGGTGTACCACCTTCTGGGTTTCTCATGCATGTTTTCGAGGTAGGAAGATGCCCTTGAACCTGGAGATTTGGGACCCATGGGATGGGTAACAGGCAGTATTACTTTAAAGGCTCTGCGTTTGCTCCCCCAACCTCACCAAACCTCTCAGCCCCGAGAGTGTCCACCCTTATGTCTCCTCCAGCTGTGGGTCTAGATATGGTCAATCCAGGTTGCATCACAGCCCCTGAACGAATTTTGTAAGAATTTCTCTCTCTTTCACTGTCTGTGTTTCACGGGTTTTTAAAAGTAATTTATTTTTATAATGGGGTTTAGCTGCTTTTCACGGCTGTGTTTCTGCCGCTTTACAGCCACTTGACTCACTTCCAGAGAGATATCAATACATAGGTTTTATGATTCTTACTAGTCAGATATATTCTTGTGCGGTGAATAGGGGGTGTGGAGTCCAGTTCACTGAGCAAGGAGTAGGTCTTTCTATTACATATTGGGTTTATGGAACGGTATCTGAGCTCATTTGAAACCCTTGTTTTATGCATCACCCCACCCCACCTTTCCCGTTAAGCAGCCATAGTGTGTTTCGTAAACGTGTGACTCTGTTCTGTTTTGTAATTCAGTCCAAGTGTAGCGGTTTTTACATTCCCTCTATAAGTGATAGGTTATGATAAGTTTTTTTTTCTGTGTGACTTATTTCACTTAGAATCGTCATAGCTAAAGCCACTCATCATGCTGCTACTCGCCTTATGACATTGATTTCATGGCTGAGTGATATTCCATTGTACATAAGGACCACCACTTCTTTATCCATTTTTCTCTTTCCTGGGATATTTGAGGTGTCATGAAGTGGAGGTTCTTGTCAACAGAGCAGCCCTAAACTTTGGGGTGCCTGTGTCTTGCTGATTTTTAGTTTTCCCAATTTATATGCCCATGAGTGGAAGTGCCCTATGCGCTCTAAGCTGTGTTTTTTCGATGTTTCAGGACACACCGTACCCTTCTCCAGAGTGGCTGTTGGCAATTTACATCCCGCCCATCAGCGTAGCAAGGCTCCCATTTCTCCATGGCCTGTCCTGCATTTCTGGTTTTGACACTTTTTTCCGCATGGCCCTTTTGACCGATGGGAAGCGAGACTTCTTTGTAGCGCTGATTTGCCTTTCCAGGTTGCTTGGTTGGCCAAAAAGGGCGTATGCGTTTTTTCCTGAATATATTCAGGAAAAAACGCATACGCCCTTTTTGGCCAAGGGCATCATTGTCGACGTTTTGCCGCTTTTCATGTGCTTTAAAGGCGATTCGAATCGACCTCCTGAAATCTGTTTCCTGCAATTCTGCCTTGCTTTCAAATCCTCTTCGTTGCCTTCCCTCAATATATTTGTGGACGAGAGTTATCATTTATAACTCTGCAGGTTTGTGAATTGCAGTGCCCCTGAGCTCCATTTTTCAACTCGCTTTTTTGGGAGCTGGGCGCAAAAGCGCAGGATTGCCTCAGGCCCTATTCTGGTTCCGGGCGGCAGGCTGAGCCTGTGGTTAATTCTTCTTCCTGATGGGAAAATAGAGTGACCTGTGCCTGTCCCAACACCTAGAGCTAGTCTCTCATTGGCTCCCCCTCTTCCCGTTCATCCTCAGGACAAATTGCAAGCTGTACGGAACGGGAGGTTACAGGTGCTGATTCTCCAAGGAGGGAGATTGCTAGTAAAGCGGCTGGAATGGTGAACCCGAGCACAAGGAGATGAGAAATGAGGTGCGTTTTAGAAACCTTTCCCGATCACACGGTGTACCACCTTCTGGGTTTCTCATGCATGTTTTCGAGGTAGGAAGATGCCCTTGAACCTGGAGATTTGGGACCCATGGGATGGGTAACAGGCCGTATTACTTTAAAGGCTCTGCGTTTGCTCCCCCAACCTCACCAAACCTCTCAGCCCCGAGAGTGTCCACCCTTATGTCTCCTCCAGCTGTGGGTCTAGATATGGTCAATCCAGGTTGCATCACAGCCCCTGAACGAATTTTGTAAGAATTTCTCTCTCTTTCACTGTCTGTGTTTCACGGGTTTTTAAAAGTAATTTATTTTTATAATGGGGTTTAGCTGCTTTTCACGGCTGTGTTTCTGCCGCTTTACACCCACTTGACTCACTTCCAGAGAGATATCAATACATAGGTTTTAAGATTCTTACTAGTCAGATATATTCTTGTGCGGTGAATAGGGGGTGTGGAGTCCAGTTCACTGAGCAAGGAGTAGGTCTTTCTATTACATATTGGGTTTATGGAACGGTATCTGAGCTCATTTGAAACCCTTGTTTTATGCATCACCCCACCCCACCTTTCCCGTTAAGCAGCCATAGTGTGTTTCGTAAACGTGTGACTCTGTTCTGTTTTGTAATTCAGTCCAAGTGTAGCGGTTTTTACATTCCCTCTATAAGTGATAGGTTATGATAAGTTTCTTTTTCTGTGTGACTTATTTCACTTAGAATCGTCATAGCTAAAGCCACTCATCATGCTGCTACTCGCCTTATGACATTGATTTCATGGCTGAGTGATATTCCATTGTACATAAGGACCACCACTTCTTTATCCATTTTTCTCTTTCCTGGGATATTTGAGGTGTCATGAAGTGGAGGTTCTTGTCAACAGAGCAGCCCTAAACTTTGGGGTGCCTGTGTCTTGGTGATTTTTAGTTTTCCCAATTTATATGCCCATGAGTGGAAGTGCCCTATGCGCTCTAAGCTGTGTTTTTTCGATGTTTCAGGACACACCGTACCCTTCTCCAGAGTGGCTGTTGGCAATTTACATCCCGCCCATCAGCGTAGCAAGGCTCCCATTTCTCCATGGCCTGTCCTGCATTTCTGGTTTTGACACTTTTTTCCGCATGGCCCTTTTGACCGATGGGAAGCGAGACTTCTTTGTAGCGCTGATTTGCCTTTCCAGGTTGCTTGGTTGGCCAAAAAGGGCGTATGCGTTTTTTCCTGAATATATTCAGGAAAAAACGCATACGCCCTTTTTGGCCAAGGGCATCATTGTCGACGTTTTGCCGCTTTTCATGTGCTTTAAAGGCGATTCGAATCGACCTCCTGAAATCTGTTTCCTGCAATTCTGCCTTGCTTTCAGATCCTCTTCGTTGCCTTCCCTCAATATATTTGTGGACGAGAGTTATCATTTATAACTCTGCAGGTTTGTGAATTGCAGTGCCCCTGAGCTCCATTTTTCAACTCGCTTTTTTGGGAGCTGGCCGCAAAAGCGCAGGATTGCCTCAGGCCCTATTCTGGTTCCGGGCGGCAGGCTGAGCCTGTGGTTAATTCTTCTTCCTGATGGGAAAATAGAGTGACCTGTGCCTGTCCCAACACCTAGAGCTAGTCTCTCATTGGCTCCCCCTCTTCCCGTTCATCCTCAGGACAAATTGCAAGCTGTACGGAACGGGAGGTTACAGGTGCTGATTCTCCAAGGAGGGAGATTGCTAGTAAAGCGGCTGGAATGGCGAACCCGAGCACAAGGAGATGAGAAATGAGGTGCGTTTTAGAAACCTTTCCCGATCACACGGTGTACCACCTTCTGGGTTTCTCATGCATGTTTTCGAGGTAGGAAGATGCCCTTGAACCTGGAGATTTGGGACCCATGGGATGGGTAACAGGCAGTATTACTTTAAAGGCTCTGCGTTTGCTCCCCCAACCTCACCAAACCTCTCAGCCCCGAGAGTGTCCACCCTTATGTCTCCTCCAGCTGTGGGTCTAGATATGGTCAATCCAGGTTGCATCACAGCCCCTGAACGAATTTTGTAAGAATTTCTCTCTCTTTCACTGTCTGTGTTTCACGGGTTTTTAAAAGTAATTTATTTTTATAATGGGGTTTAGCTGCTTTTCACGGCTGTGTTTCTGCCGCTTTACAGCCACTTGACTCACTTCCAGAGAGATATCAATACATAGGTTTTATGATTCTTACTAGTCAGATATATTCTTGTGCGGTGAATAGGGGGTGTGGAGTCCAGTTCACTGAGCAAGGAGTAGGTCTTTCTATTACATATTGGGTTTATGGAACGGTATCTGAGCTCATTTGAAACCCTTGTTTTATGCATCACCCCACCCCACCTTTCCCGTTAAGCAGCCATAGTGTGTTTCGTAAACGTGTGACTCTGTTCTGTTTTGTAATTCAGTCCAAGTGTAGCGGTTTTTACATTCCCTCTATAAGTGATAGGTTATGATAAGTTTTTTTTTCTGTGTGACTTATTTCACTTAGAATCGTCATAGCTAAAGCCACTCATCATGCTGCTACTCGCCTTATGACATTGATTTCATGGCTGAGTGATATTCCATTGTACATAAGGACCACCACTTCTTTATCCATTTTTCTCTTTCCTGGGATATTTGAGGTGTCATGAAGTGGAGGTTCTTGTCAACAGAGCAGCCCTAAACTTTGGGGTGCCTGTGTCTTGCTGATTTTTAGTTTTCCCAATTTATATGCCCATGAGTGGAAGTGCCCTATGCGCTCTAAGCTGTGTTTTTTCGATGTTTCAGGACACACCGTACCCTTCTCCAGAGTGGCTGTTGGCAATTTACATCCCGCCCATCAGCGTAGCAAGGCTCCCATTTCTCCATGGCCTGTCCTGCATTTCTGGTTTTGACACTTTTTTCCGCATGGCCCTTTTGACCGATGGGAAGCGAGACTTCTTTGTAGCGCTGATTTGCCTTTCCAGGTTGCTTGGTTGGCCAAAAAGGGCGTATGCGTTTTTTCCTGAATATATTCAGGAAAAAACGCATACGCCCTTTTTGGCCAAGGGCATCATTGTCGACGTTTTGCCGCTTTTCATGTGCTTTAAAGGCGATTCGAATCGACCTCCTGAAATCTGTTTCCTGCAATTCTGCCTTGCTTTCAAATCCTCTTCGTTGCCTTCCCTCAATATATTTGTGGACGAGAGTTATCATTTATAACTCTGCAGGTTTGTGAATTGCAGTGCCCCTGAGCTCCATTTTTCAACTCGCTTTTTTGGGAGCTGGGCGCAAAAGCGCAGGATTGCCTCAGGCCCTATTCTGGTTCCGGGCGGCAGGCTGAGCCTGTGGTTAATTCTTCTTCCTGATGGGAAAATAGAGTGACCTGTGCCTGTCCCAACACCTAGAGCTAGTCTCTCATTGGCTCCCCCTCTTCCCGTTCATCCTCAGGACAAATTGCAAGCTGTACGGAACGGGAGGTTACAGGTGCTGATTCTCCAAGGAGGGAGATTGCTAGTAAAGCGGCTGGAATGGTGAACCCGAGCACAAGGAGATGAGAAATGAGGTGCGTTTTAGAAACCTTTCCCGATCACACGGTGTACCACCTTCTGGGTTTCTCATGCATGTTTTCGAGGTAGGAAGATGCCCTTGAACCTGGAGATTTGGGACCCATGGGATGGGTAACAGGCCGTATTACTTTAAAGGCTCTGCGTTTGCTCCCCCAACCTCACCAAACCTCTCAGCCCCGAGAGTGTCCACCCTTATGTCTCCTCCAGCTGTGGGTCTAGATATGGTCAATCCAGGTTGCATCACAGCCCCTGAACGAATTTTGTAAGAATTTCTCTCTCTTTCACTGTCTTTGTTTCACGGGTTTTTAAAAGTAATTCATTTTTATAATGGGGTTTAGCCGCTTTTTACGGCTGTGTTTATGCCGCTTTACACCCACTTGACTCACTTCCAGAGAGATATCAATACATAGGTTTTAAGATTCTTACTAGTCAGATATATTCTTGTGCGGTGAATAGGGGGTGTTGAGTCCAGTTCACTGAGCAAGGAGTAGGTCTTTCTATTACATATTGGGTTTATGGAACGGTATCTGAGCTCATTTGAAACCCTTGTTTTATGCATCACCCCACCCCACCTTTCCCGTTAAGCAGCCATAGTGTGTTTCGTAAACGTGTGACTCTGTTCTGTTTTGTAATTCAGTCCAAGTGTAGCGGTTTTTACATTCCCTCTATAAGTGATAGGTTATGATAAGTGTCTTTTTCTGTGTGACTTATTTCACTTAGAATCGTCATAGCTAAAGCCACTCATCATGCTGCTACTAGCCTTATGACATTGATTTCATGGCTGAGTGATATTCCATTGTACATAAGGACCACCACTTCTTTATCCATTTTTCTCTTTCCTGGGATATTTGAGGTGTCATGAAGTGGAGGTTCTTGTCAACAGAGCAGCCCTAAACTTTGGGGTGCCTGTGTCTTGCTGATTTTTAGTTTTCCCCATTTATACGCCCATGAGTGGAAGTGCCCTATGCGCTCTAAGCTGTGTTTTTTCGATGTTTCAGGACACACCGTACACTTCTCCAGAGTGGCTGTTGGCAATTTACATCCCGCCCATCAGCGTAGCAAGGCTCCCATTTCTCCATGGCCTGTCCTGCATTTCTGGTTTTGACACTTTTTTCCGCATGGCCCTTTTGACCGATGGGAAGCGAGACTTCTTTGTAGCGCTGATTTGCCTTTCCAGGTTGCTTGGTTGGCCAAAAAGGGCGTATGCGTTTTTTCCTGAATATATTCAGGAAAAAACGCATACGCCCTTTTTGGCCAAGGGCATCATTGTCGACGTTTTGCCGCTTTTCATGTGCTTTAAAGGCGATTCGAATCGACCTCCTGAAATCTGTTTCCTGCAATTCTGCCTTGCTTTCAGATCCTCTTCGTTGCCTTCCCTCAATATATTTGTGGACGAGAGTTATCATTTATAACTCTGCAGGTTTGTGAATTGCAGTGCCCCTGAGCTCCATTTTTCAACTCGCTTTTTTGGGAGCTGGCCGCAAAAGCGCAGGATTGCCTCAGGCCCTATTCTGGTTCCGGGCGGCAGGCTGAGCCTGTGGTTAATTCTTCTTCCTGATGGGAAAATAGAGTGACCTGTGCCTGTCCCAACACCTAGAGCTAGTCTCTCATTGGCTCCCCCTCTTCCCGTTCATCCTCAGGACAAATTGCAAGCTGTACGGAACGGGAGGTTACAGGTGCTGATTCTCCAAGGAGGGAGATTGCTAGTAAAGCGGCTGGAATGGCGAACCCGAGCACAAGGAGATGAGAAATGAGGTGCGTTTTAGAAACCTTTCCCGATCACACGGTGTACCACCTTCTGGGTTTCTCATGCATGTTTTCGAGGTAGGAAGATGCCCTTGAACCTGGAGATTTGGGACCCATGGGATGGGTAACAGGCAGTATTACTTTAAAGGCTCTGCGTTTGCTCCCCCAACCTCACCAAACCTCTCAGCCCCGAGAGTGTCCACCCTTATGTCTCATCCAGCTGTGGGTCTAGATATGGTCAATCCAGGTTGCATCACAGCCCCTGAACGAATTTTGTAAGAATTTCTCTCTCTTTCACTGTCTTTGTTTCACGGGTTTTTAAAAGTAATTCATTTTTATAATGGGGTTTAGCTGCTTTTCACGGCTGTGTTTCTGCTGCTTTACACCCACTTGACTCACTTCCAGAGAGATAGCAATACATAGGTTTTAAGATTCTTACTAGTCAGATATATTCTTGTGCGGTGAATAGGGGGTGTTGAGTCCAGTTCACTGAGCAAGGAGTAGGTCTTTCTATTACATATTGGGTTTATGGAACGGTATCTGAGTTCATTTGAAACCCTTGTTTTATGCATCACCCCACCCCACCTTTCCCGTTAAGCAGCCATAGTGTGTTTTCTAAACGTGTGACTCTGTTCTGTTTTGTAATTCAGTTCAAGTGTAGCGGTTTTTACATTCCCTCTATAAGTGATGGCTTATGATAAGTGTCTTTTTCTGTGTGACTTATTTCACTTAGAATCGTCGTAGCTAAAGCCACTCATCATGCTGCTACTAGCCTTATGACATTGATTTCATGGCTGAGTGATATTCCATTGTACATAAGGACCACCACTTCTTTATCCATTTTTCTCTTTCCTGGGATATTTGAGGTGTCATGAAGTGGAGGTTCTTGTCAACAGAGCAGCCCTAAACTTTGGGGTGCCTGTGTCTTGCTGATTTTTAGTTTTCCCAATTTATACGCCCATGAGTGGAAGTGCCCTATGCGCTCTAAGCTGTGTTTTTTCGATGTTTCAGGACACACCGTACACTTCTCCAGAGTGGCTGTTGGCAATTTACATCCCGCCCATCAGCGTAGCAAGGCTCCCATTTCTCCATGGCCTGTCTTGCATTTCTGGTTTTGACACTTTTTTCCGCATGGCCCTTTTGACCGATGGGAAGCGAGACTTCTTTGTAGCGCTGATTTGCCTTTCCAGGTTGCTTGGTTGGCCAAAAAGGGCGTATGCGTTTTTTCCTGAATATATTCAGGAAAAAACGCATACGCCCTTTTTGGCGAAGGGCATCATTGTCGACGTTTTGCCGCTTTTCATGTGCTTTAAAGGCGATTCGAATCGACCTCCTGAAATCTGTTTCCTGCAATTCTGCCTTGCTTTCAGATCCTCTTCGTTGCCTTCCCTCAATATATTTGTGGACGAGAGTTATCATTTATAACTCTGCAGGTTTGTGAATTGCAGTGCCCCTGAGCTCCATTTTTCAACTCGCTTTTTTGGGAGCTGGCTGCAAAAGCGCAGGATTGCCTCAGGCCATATTCTGCTTCCAGGCGGCAGGCTGAGCCTGTGGTTAATTCTTCCTGATGGGAAAATAGAGTGACCTGTGCCTGTCCCAACACCTAGAGCTAGTCTCTCATTGGCTCCCCCTCTTCCCGTTCATCCTCAGGACAAATTGCAAGCTGTACGGAACGGGAGGTTAAAGGTGCTGATTCTCCAAGGAGGGAGATTGCTAGTAAAGCGGCTGGAATGGCGAACCCGAGCACAAGGAGATGAGAAATGAGGTGCGTTTTAGAAACCTTTCCCGATCACACGGTGTACCACCTTCTGGGTTTCTCATGCATGATTTCGAGGTAGGAAGATGCCCTTGAACCTGGAGATTTGGGACCCATGGGATGGGTAACAGGCAGTATTACTTTAAAGGCTCTGCGTTTGCTCCCCCAACCTCACCAAACCTCTCAGCCCCGAGAGTGTCCACCCTTATGTCTCATCCAGCTGTGGGTCTAGATATGGTCAATCCAGGTTGCATCACAGCCCCTGAACGAATTTTGTAAGAATTTCTCTCTCTTTCACTGTCTGTGTTTCACGGGTTTTTAAAAGTAATTTATTTTTATAATGGGGTTTAGCTGCTTTTCACGGCTGTGTTTCTGCCGCTTTACACCCACTTGACTCACTTCCAGAGAGATAGCAATACATAGGTTTTAAGATTCTTACTAGTCAGATATATTCTTGTGCGGTGAATAGGGGGTGTGGAGTCCAGTTCACTGAGCAAGGAGTAGGTCTTTCTATTACATATTGGGTTTATGGAACGGTATCTGAGCTCATTTGAAACCCTTGTTTTATGCATCACCCCACCCCACCTTTCCCGTTAAGCAGCCATAGTGTGTTTCGTAAACGTGTGACTCTGTTCTGTTTTGTAATTCAGTCCAAGTGTAGCGGTTTTTACATTCCCTCTATAAGTGATAGGTTATGATAAGTTTCTTTTTCTGTGTGACTTATTTCACTTAGAATCGTCATAGCTAAAGCCACTCATCATGCTGCTACTCGCCTTATGACATTGATTTCATGGCTGAGTGATATTCCATTGTACATAAGGACCACCACTTCTTTATCCATTTTTCTCTTTCCTGGGATATTTGAGGTGTCATGAAGTGGAGGTTCTTGTCAACAGAGCAGCCCTAAACTTTGGGGTGCCTGTGTCTTGGTGATTTTTAGTTTTCCCAATTTATATGCCCATGAGTGGAAGTGCCCTATGCGCTCTAAGCTGTGTTTTTTCGATGTTTCAGGACACACCGTACCCTTCTCCAGAGTGGCTGTTGGCAATTTACATCCCGCCCATCAGCGTAGCAAGGCTCCCATTTCTCCATGGCCTGTCCTGCATTTCTGGTTTTGACACTTTTTTCCGCATGGCCCTTTTGACCGATGGGAAGCGAGACTTCTTTGTAGCGCTGATTTGCCTTTCCAGGTTGCTTGGTTGGCCAAAAAGGGCGTATGCGTTTTTTCCTGAATATATTCAGGAAAAAACGCATACGCCCTTTTTGGCCAAGGGCATCATTGTCGACGTTTTGCCGCTTTTCATGTGCTTTAAAGGCGATTCGAATCGACCTCCTGAAATCTGTTTCCTGCAATTCTGCCTTGCTTTCAAATCCTCTTCGTTGCCTTCCCTCAATATATTTGTGGACGAGAGTTATCATTTATAACTCTGCAGGTTTGTGAATTGCAGTGCCCCTGAGCTCCATTTTTCAACTCGCTTTTTTGGGAGCTGGCCGCAAAAGCGCAGGATTGCCTCAGGCCCTATTCTGGTTCCGGGCGGCAGGCTGAGCCTGTGGTTAATTCTTCTTCCTGATGGGAAAATAGAGTGACCTGTGCCTGTCCCAACACCTAGAGCTAGTCTCTCATTGGCTCCCCCTCTTCCCGTTCATCCTCAGGACAAATTGCAAGCTGTACGGAACGGGAGGTTACAGGTGCTGATTCTCCAAGGAGGGAGATTGCTAGTAAAGCGGCTGGAATGGCGAACCCGAGCACAAGGAGATGAGAAATGAGGTGCGTTTTAGAAACCTTTCCCGATCACACGGTGTACCACCTTCTGGGTTTCTCATGCATGTTTTCGAGGTAGGAAGATGCCCTTGAACCTGGAGATTTGGGACCCATGGGATGGGTAACAGGCCGTATTACTTTAAAGGCTCTGCGTTTGCTCCCCCAACCTCACCAAACCTCTCAGCCCCGAGAGTGTCCACCCTTATGTCTCCTCCAGCTGTGGGTCTAGATATGGTCAATCCAGGTTGCATCACAGCCCCTGAACGAATTTTGTAAGAATTTCTCTCTCTTTCACTGTCTTTGTTTCACGGGTTTTTAAAAGTAATTCATTTTTATAATGGGGTTTAGCCGCTTTTTACGGCTGTGTTTATGCCGCTTTACACCCACTTGACTCACTTCCAGAGAGATATCAATACATAGGTTTTAAGATTCTTACTAGTCAGATATATTCTTGTGCGGTGAATAGGGGGTGTTGAGTCCAGTTCACTGAGCAAGGAGTAGGTCTTTCTATTACATATTGGGTTTATGGAACGGTATCTGAGCTCATTTGAAACCCTTGTTTTATGCATCACCCCACCCCACCTTTCCCGTTAAGCAGCCATAGTGTGTTTTCTAAACGTGTGACTCTGTTCTGTTTTGTAATTCAGTTCAAGTGTAGCGGTTTTTACATTCCCTCTATAAGTGATGGCTTATGATAAGTGTCTTTTTCTGTGTGACTTATTTCACTTAGAATCGTCGTAGCTAAAGCCACTCATCATGCTGCTACTAGCCTTATGACATTGATTTCATGGCTGAGTGATATTCCATTGTACATAAGGACCACCACTTCTTTATCCATTTTTCTCTTTCCTGGGATATTTGAGGTGTCATGAAGTGGAGGTTCTTGTCAACAGAGCAGCCCTAAACTTTGGGGTGCCTGTGTCTTGCTGATTTTTAGTTTTCCCAATTTATACGCCCATGAGTGGAAGTGCCCTATGCGCTCTAAGCTGTGTTTTTTCGATGTTTCAGGACACACCGTACACTTCTCCAGAGTGGCTGTTGGCAATTTACATCCCGCCCATCAGCGTAGCAAGGCTCCCATTTCTCCATGGCCTGTCTTGCATTTCTGGTTTTGACACTTTTTTCCGCATGGCCCTTTTGACCGATGGGAAGCGAGACTTCTTTGTAGCGCTGATTTGCCTTTCCAGGTTGCTTGGTTGGCCAAAAAGGGCGTATGCGTTTTTTCCTGAATATATTCAGGAAAAAACGCATACGCCCTTTTTGGCGAAGGGCATCATTGTCGACGTTTTGCCGCTTTTCATGTGCTTTAAAGGCGATTCGAATCGACCTCCTGAAATCTGTTTCCTGCAATTCTGCCGTGCTTTCAGATCCTCTTCGTTGCCTTCCCTCAATATATTTGTGGACGAGAGTTATCATTTATAACTCTGCAGGTTTGTGAATTGCAGTGCCCCTGAGCTCCATTTTTCAACTCGCTTTTTTGGGAGCTGGCCGCAAAAGCGCAGGATTGCCTCAGGCCATATTCTGCTTCCAGGCGGCAGGCTGAGCCTGTGGTTAATTCTTCCTGATGGGAAAATAGAGTGACCTGTGCCTGTCCCAACACCTAGAGCTAGTCTCTCATTGGCTCCCCCTCTTCCCGTTCATCCTCAGGACAAATTGCAAGCTGTACGGAACGGGAGGTTAAAGGTGCTGATTCTCCAAGGAGGGAGATTGCTAGTAAAGCGGCTGGAATGGCGAACCCGAGCACAAGGAGATGAGAAATGAGGTGCGTTTTAGAAACCTTTCCCGATCACACGGTGTACCACCTTCTGGGTTTCTCATGCATGATTTCGAGGTAGGAAGATGCCCTTGAACCTGGAGATTTGGGACCCATGGGATGGGTAACAGGCAGTATTACTTTAAAGGCTCTGCGTTTGCTCCCCCAACCTCACCAAACCTCTCAGCCCCGAGAGTGTCCACCCTTATGTCTCATCCAGCTGTGGGTCTAGATATGGTCAATCCAGGTTGCATCACAGCCCCTGAACGAATTTTGTAAGAATTTCTCTCTCTTTCACTGTCTGTGTTTCACGGGTTTTTAAAAGTAATTTATTTTTATAATGGGGTTTAGCTGCTTTTCACGGCTGTGTTTCTGCCGCTTTACACCCACTTGACTCACTTCCAGAGAGATATCAATACATAGGTTTTATGATTCTTACTAGTCAGATATATTCTTGTGCGGTGAATAGGGGGTGTGGAGTCCAGTTCACTGAGCAAGGAGTAGGTCTTTCTATTACATATTGGGTTTATGGAACGGTATCTGAGCTCATTTGAAACCCTTGTTTTATGCATCACCCCACCCCACCTTTCCCGTTAAGCAGCCATAGTGTCTTTCGTAAACGTGTGACTCTGTTCTGTTTTGTAATTCAGTCCAAGTGTAGCGGTTTTTACATTCCCTCTATAAGTGATAGGTTATGATAAGTGTCTTTTTCTGTGTGACTTATTTCACTTAGAATCGTCATAGCTAAAGCCACTCATCATGCTGCTACTAGCCTTATGACATTGATTTCATGGCTGAGTGATATTCCATTGTACATAAGGACCACCACTTCTTTATCCATTTTTCTCTTTCCTGGGATATTTGAGGTGTCATGAAGTGGAGGTTCTTGTCAACAGAGCAGCCCTAAACTTTGGGGTGCCTGTGTCTTGCTGATTTTTAGTTTTCCCAATTTATATGCCCATGAGTGGAAGTGCCCTATGCGCTCTAAGCTGTGTTTTTTCGATGTTTCAGGACACACCGTACACTTCTCCAGAGTGGCTGTTGGCAATTTACATCCCGCCCATCAGCGTAGCAAGGCTCCCATTTCTCCATGGCCTGTCCTGCATTTCTGGTTTTGACACTTTTTTCCGCATGGCCCTTTTGACCGATGGGAAGCGAGACTTCTTTGTAGCGCTGATTTGCCTTTCCAGGTTGCTTGGTTGGCCAAAAAGGGCGTATGCGTTTTTTCCTGAATATATTCAGGAAAAAACGCATACGCCCTTTTTGGCCAAGGGCATCATTGTCGACGTTTTGCCGCTTTTCATGTGCTTTAAAGGCGATTCGAATCGACCTCCTGAAATCTGTTTCCTGCAATTCTGCCTTGCTTTCAGATCCTCTTCGTTGCCTTCCCTCAATATATTTGTGGACGAGAGTTATCATTTATAACTCTGCAGGTTTGTGAATTGCAGTGCCCCTGAGCTCCATTTTTCAACTCGCTTTTTTGGGAGCTGGCCGCAAAAGCGCAGGATTGCCTCAGGCCCTATTCTGGTTCCGGGCGGCAGGCTGAGCCTGTGGTTAATTCTTCTTCCTGATGGGAAAATAGAGTGACCTGTGCCTGTCCCAACACCTAGAGCTAGTCTCTCATTGGCTCCCCCTCTTCCCGTTCATCCTCAGGACAAATTGCAAGCTGTACGGAACGGGAGGTTACAGGTGCTGATTCTCCAAGGAGGGAGATTGCTAGTAAAGCGGCTGGAATGGCGAACCCGAGCACAAGGAGATGAGAAATGAGGTGCGTTTTAGAAACCTTTCCCGATCACACGGTGTACCACCTTCTGGGTTTCTCATGCATGTTTTCGAGGTAGGAAGATGCCCTTGAACCTGGAGATTTGGGACCCATGGGATGGGTAACAGGCCGTATTACTTTAAAGGCTCTGCGTTTGCTCCCCCAACCTCACCAAACCTCTCAGCCCCGAGAGTGTCCACCCTTATGTCTCATCCAGCTGTGGGTCTAGATATGGTCAATCCAGGTTGCATCACAGCCCCTGAACGAATTTTGTAAGAATTTCTCTCTCTTTCACTGTCTTTGTTTCACGGGTTTTTAAAAGTAATTCATTTTTATAATGGGGTTTAGCTGCTTTTCACGGCTGTGTTTCTGCTGCTTTACACCCACTTGACTCACTTCCAGAGAGATAGCAATACATAGGTTTTAAGATTCTTACTAGTCAGATATATTCTTGTGCGGTGAATAGGGGGTGTTGAGTCCAGTTCACTGAGCAAGGAGTAGGTCTTTCTATTACATATTGGGTTTATGGAACGGTATCTGAGTTCATTTGAAACCCTTGTTTTATGCATCACCCCACCCCACCTTTCCCGTTAAGCAGCCATAGTGTGTTTTCTAAACGTGTGACTCTGTTCTGTTTTGTAATTCAGTTCAAGTGTAGCGGTTTTTACATTCCCTCTATAAGTGATAGCTTATGATAAGTGTCTTTTTCTGTGTGACTTATTTCACTTAGAATCGTCGTAGCTAAAGCCACTCATCATGCTGCTACTAGCCTTATGACATTGATTTCATGGCTGAGTGATATTCCATTGTACATAAGGACCACCACTTCTTTATCCATTTTTCTCTTTCCTGGGATATTTGAGGTGTCATGAAGTGGAGGTTCTTGTCAACAGAGCAGCCCTAAACTTTGGGGTGCCTGTGTCTTGCTGATTTTTAGTTTTCCCAATTTATACGCCCATGAGTGGAAGTGCCCTATGCGCTCTAAGCTGTGTTTTTTCGATGTTTCAGGACACACCGTACACTTCTCCAGAGTGGCTGTTGGCAATTTACATCCCGCCCATCAGCGTAGCAAGGCTCCCATTTCTCCATGGCCTGTCTTGCATTTCTGTTTTTGACACTTTTTTCCGCATGGCCCTTTTGACCGATGGGAAGCGAGACTTCTTTGTAGCGCTGATTTGCCTTTCCAGGTTGCTTGGTTGGCCAAAAAGGGCGTATGCGTTTTTTCCTGAATATATTCAGGAAAAAACGCATACGCCCTTTTTGGCGAAGGGCATCATTGTCGACGTTTTGCCGCTTTTCATGTGCTTTAAAGGCGATTCGAATCGACCTCCTGAAATCTGTTTCCTGCAATTCTGCCTTGCTTTCAAATCCTCTTCGTTGCCTTCCCTCAATATATTTGTGGACGAGAGTTATCATTTATAACTCTGCAGGTTTGTGAATTGCAGTGCCCCTGAGCTCCATTTTTCAACTCGCTTTTTTGGGAGCTGGCCGCAAAAGCGCAGGATTGCCTCAGGCCATATTCTGCTTCCAGGAGGCAGGCTAAGCCTGTGGTTAATTCTTCCTGATGGGAAAATAGAGTGACCTGTGCCTGTCCCAACACCTAGAGCTAGTCTCTCATTGGCTCCCCCTCTTCCCGTTCATCCTCAGGACAAATTGCAAGCTGTACGGAACGGGAGGTTAAAGGTGCTGATTCTCCAAGGAGGGAGATTGCTAGTAAAGCGGCTGGAATGGCGAACCCGAGCACAAGGAGATGAGAAATGAGGTGCGTTTTAGAAACCTTTCCCGATCACACGGTGTACCACCTTCTGGGTTTCTCATGCATGATTTCGAGGTAGGAAGATGCCCTTGAACCTGGAGATTTGGGACCCATGGGATGGGTAACAGGCAGTATTACTTTAAAGGCTCTGCGTTTGCTCCCCCAACCTCACCAAACCTCTCAGCCCCGAGAGTGTCCACCCTTATGTCTCATCCAGCTGTGGGTCTAGATATGGTCAATCCAGGTTGCATCACAGCCCCTGAACGAATTTTGTAAGAATTTCTCTCTCTTTCACTGTCTGTGTTTCACGGGTTTTTAAAAGTAATTTATTTTTATAATGGGGTTTAGCTGCTTTTCACGGCTGTGTTTCTGCCGCTTTACACCCACTTGACTCACTTCCAGAGAGATATCAATACATAGGTTTTATGATTCTTACTAGTCAGATATATTCTTGTGCGGTGAATAGGGGGTGTGGAGTCCAGTTCACTGAGCAAGGAGTAGGTCTTTCTATTACATATTGGGTTTATGGAACGGTATCTGAGCTCATTTGAAACCCTTGTTTTATGCATCACCCCACCCCACCTTTCCCGTTAAGCAGCCATAGTGTGTTTTGTAAACTTGTGACTCTGTTCTGTTTTGTAATTCAGTTCAAGTGTAGCGGTTTTTACATTCCCTCTATAAGTGATAGCTTATGATAAGTGTCTTTTTCTGTGTGACTTATTTCACTTAGAATCGTCGTAGCTAAAGCCACTCATCATGCTGCTACTAGCCTTATGACATTGATTTCATGGCTGAGTGATATTCCATTGTACATAAGGACCACCACTTCTTTATCCATTTTTCTCTTTCCTGGGATATTTGAGGTGTCATGAAGTGGAGGTTCTTGTCAACAGAGCAGCCCTAAACTTTGGGGTGCCTGTGTCTTGCTGATTTTTAGTTTTCCCAATTTATATGCCCATGAGTGGAAGTGCCCTATGCGCTCTAAGCTGTGTTTTTTCGATGTTTCAGGACACACCGTACCCTTCTCCAGAGTGGCTGTTGGCAATTTACATCCCGCCCATCAGCTTAGCAAGGCTCCCATTTCTCCATGGCCTGTCCTGCATTTCTGGTTTTGACACTTTTTTCCGCATGGCCCTTTTGACCGATGGGAAGCGAGACTTCTTTGTAGCGCTGATTTGCCTTTCCAGGTTGCTTGGTTGGCCAAAAAGGGCGTATGCGTTTTTTCCTGAATATATTCAGGAAAAAACGCATACGCCCTTTTTGGCCAAGGGCATCATTGTCGACGTTTTGCCGCTTTTCATGTGCTTTAAAGGCGATTCGAATCGACCTCCTGAAATCTGTTTCCTGCAATTCTGCCTTGCTTTCAAATCCTCTTCGTTGCCTTCCCTCAATATATTTGTGGACGAGAGTTATCATTTATAACTCTGCAGGTTTGTGAATTGCAGTGCCCCTGAGCTCCATTTTTCAACTCGCTTTTTTGGGAGCTGGCCGCAAAAGCGCAGGATTGCCTCAGGCCCTATTCTGGTTCCGGGCGGCAGGCTGAGCCTGTGGTTAATTCTTCTTCCTGATGGGAAAATAGAGTGACCTGTGCCTGTCCCAACACCTAGAGCTAGTCTCTCATTGGCTCCCCCTCTTCCCGTTCATCCTCAGGACAAATTGCAAGCTGTACGGAACGGGAGGTTACAGGTGCTGATTCTCCAAGGAGGGAGATTGCTAGTAAAGCGGCTGGAATGGCGAACCCGAGCACAAGGAGATGAGAAATGAGGTGCGTTTTAGAAACCTTTCCCGATCACACGGTGTACCACCTTCTGGGTTTCTCATGCATGTTTTCGAGGTAGGAAGATGCCCTTGAACCTGGAGATTTGGGACCCATGGGATGGGTAACAGGCCGTATTACTTTAAAGGCTCTGCGTTTGCTCCCCCAACCTCACCAAACCTCTCAGCCCCGAGAGTGTCCACCCTTATGTCTCATCCAGCTGTGGGTCTAGATATGGTCAATCCAGGTTGCATCACAGCCCCTGAACGAATTTTGTAAGAATTTCTCTCTCTTTCACTGTCTGTGTTTCACGGGTTTTTAAAAGTAATTTATTTTTATAATGGGGTTTAGCTGCTTTTCACGGCTGTGTTTCTGCCGCTTTACACCCACTTGACTCACTTCCAGAGAGATATCAATACATAGGTTTTATGATTCTTACTAGTCAGATATATTCTTGTGCGGTGAATAGGGGGTGTGGAGTCCAGTTCACTGAGCAAGGAGTAGGTCTTTCTATTACATATTGGGTTTATGGAACGGTATCTGAGCTCATTTGAAACCCTTGTTTTATGCATCACCCCACCCCACCTTTCCCGTTAAGCAGCCATAGTGTCTTTCGTAAACGTGTGACTCTGTTCTGTTTTGTAATTCAGTCCAAGTGTAGCGGTTTTTACATTCCCTCTATAAGTGATAGGTTATGATAAGTGTCTTTTTCTGTGTGACTTATTTCACTTAGAATCGTCATAGCTAAAGCCACTCATCATGCTGCTACTAGCCTTATGACATTGATTTCATGGCTGAGTGATATTCCATTGTACATAAGGACCACCACTTCTTTATCCATTTTTCTCTTTCCTGGGATATTTGAGGTGTCATGAAGTGGAGGTTCTTGTCAACAGAGCAGCCCTAAACTTTGGGGTGCCTGTGTCTTGCTGATTTTTAGTTTTCCCAATTTATATGCCCATGAGTGGAAGTGCCCTATGCGCTCTAAGCTGTGTTTTTTCGATGTTTCAGGACACACCGTACACTTCTCCAGAGTGGCTGTTGGCAATTTACATCCCGCCCATCAGCGTAGCAAGGCTCCCATTTCTCCATGGCCTGTCCTGCATTTCTGGTTTTGACACTTTTTTCCGCATGGCCCTTTTGACCGATGGGAAGCGAGACTTCTTTGTAGCGCTGATTTGCCTTTCCAGGTTGCTTGGTTGGCCAAAAAGGGCGTATGCGTTTTTTCCTGAATATATTCAGGAAAAAACGCATACGCCCTTTTTGGCCAAGGGCATCATTGTCGACGTTTTGCCGCTTTTCATGTGCTTTAAAGGCGATTCGAATCGACCTCCTGAAATCTGTTTCCTGCAATTCTGCCTTGCTTTCAGATCCTCTTCGTTGCCTTCCCTCAATATATTTGTGGACGAGAGTTATCATTTATAACTCTGCAGGTTTGTGAATTGCAGTGCCCCTGAGCTCCATTTTTCAACTCGCTTTTTTGGGAGCTGGCCGCAAAAGCGCAGGATTGCCTCAGGCCCTATTCTGGTTCCGGGCGGCAGGCTGAGCCTGTGGTTAATTCTTCTTCCTGATGGGAAAATAGAGTGACCTGTGCCTGTCCCAACACCTAGAGCTAGTCTCTCATTGGCTCCCCCTCTTCCCGTTCATCCTCAGGACAAATTGCAAGCTGTACGGAACGGGAGGTTACAGGTGCTGATTCTCCAAGGAGGGAGATTGCTAGTAAAGCGGCTGGAATGGCGAACCCGAGCACAAGGAGATGAGAAATGAGGTGCGTTTTAGAAACCTTTCCCGATCACACGGTGTACCACCTTCTGGGTTTCTCATGCATGTTTTCGAGGTAGGAAGATGCCCTTGAACCTGGAGATTTGGGACCCATGGGATGGGTAACAGGCCGTATTACTTTAAAGGCTCTGCGTTTGCTCCCCCAACCTCACCAAACCTCTCAGCCCCGAGAGTGTCCACCCTTATGTCTCATCCAGCTGTGGGTCTAGATATGGTCAATCCAGGTTGCATCACAGCCCCTGAACGAATTTTGTAAGAATTTCTCTCTCTTTCACTGTCTTTGTTTCACGGGTTTTTAAAAGTAATTCATTTTTATAATGGGGTTTAGCTGCTTTTCACGGCTGTGTTTCTGCTGCTTTACACCCACTTGACTCACTTCCAGAGAGATAGCAATACATAGGTTTTAAGATTCTTACTAGTCAGATATATTCTTGTGCGGTGAATAGGGGGTGTTGAGTCCAGTTCACTGAGCAAGGAGTAGGTCTTTCTATTACATATTGGGTTTATGGAACGGTATCTGAGTTCATTTGAAACCCTTGTTTTATGCATCACCCCACCCCACCTTTCCCGTTAAGCAGCCATAGTGTGTTTTCTAAACGTGTGACTCTGTTCTGTTTTGTAATTCAGTTCAAGTGTAGCGGTTTTTACATTCCCTCTATAAGTGATAGCTTATGATAAGTGTCTTTTTCTGTGTGACTTATTTCACTTAGAATCGTCGTAGCTAAAGCCACTCATCATGCTGCTACTAGCCTTATGACATTGATTTCATGGCTGAGTGATATTCCATTGTACATAAGGACCACCACTTCTTTATCCATTTTTCTCTTTCCTGGGATATTTGAGGTGTCATGAAGTGGAGGTTCTTGTCAACAGAGCAGCCCTAAACTTTGGGGTGCCTGTGTCTTGCTGATTTTTAGTTTTCCCAATTTATACGCCCATGAGTGGAAGTGCCCTATGCGCTCTAAGCTGTGTTTTTTCGATGTTTCAGGACACACCGTACACTTCTCCAGAGTGGCTGTTGGCAATTTACATCCCGCCCATCAGCGTAGCAAGGCTCCCATTTCTCCATGGCCTGTCTTGCATTTCTGTTTTTGACACTTTTTTCCGCATGGCCCTTTTGACCGATGGGAAGCGAGACTTCTTTGTAGCGCTGATTTGCCTTTCCAGGTTGCTTGGTTGGCCAAAAAGGGCGTATGCGTTTTTTCCTGAATATATTCAGGAAAAAACGCATACGCCCTTTTTGGCGAAGGGCATCATTGTCGACGTTTTGCCGCTTTTCATGTGCTTTAAAGGCGATTCGAATCGACCTCCTGAAATCTGTTTCCTGCAATTCTGCCTTGCTTTCAAATCCTCTTCGTTGCCTTCCCTCAATATATTTGTGGACGAGAGTTATCATTTATAACTCTGCAGGTTTGTGAATTGCAGTGCCCCTGAGCTCCATTTTTCAACTCGCTTTTTTGGGAGCTGGCCGCAAAAGCGCAGGATTGCCTCAGGCCATATTCTGCTTCCAGGAGGCAGGCTAAGCCTGTGGTTAATTCTTCCTGATGGGAAAATAGAGTGACCTGTGCCTGTCCCAACACCTAGAGCTAGTCTCTCATTGGCTCCCCCTCTTCCCGTTCATCCTCAGGACAAATTGCAAGCTGTACGGAACGGGAGGTTAAAGGTGCTGATTCTCCAAGGAGGGAGATTGCTAGTAAAGCGGCTGGAATGGCGAACCCGAGCACAAGGAGATGAGAAATGAGGTGCGTTTTAGAAACCTTTCCCGATCACACGGTGTACCACCTTCTGGGTTTCTCATGCATGATTTCGAGGTAGGAAGATGCCCTTGAACCTGGAGATTTGGGACCCATGGGATGGGTAACAGGCAGTATTACTTTAAAGGCTCTGCGTTTGCTCCCCCAACCTCACCAAACCTCTCAGCCCCGAGAGTGTCCACCCTTATGTCTCATCCAGCTGTGGGTCTAGATATGGTCAATCCAGGTTGCATCACAGCCCCTGAACGAATTTTGTAAGAATTTCTCTCTCTTTCACTGTCTGTGTTTCACGGGTTTTTAAAAGTAATTTATTTTTATAATGGGGTTTAGCTGCTTTTCACGGCTGTGTTTCTGCCGCTTTACACCCACTTGACTCACTTCCAGAGAGATATCAATACATAGGTTTTATGATTCTTACTAGTCAGATATATTCTTGTGCGGTGAATAGGGGGTGTGGAGTCCAGTTCACTGAGCAAGGAGTAGGTCTTTCTATTACATATTGGGTTTATGGAACGGTATCTGAGCTCATTTGAAACCCTTGTTTTATGCATCACCCCACCCCACCTTTCCCGTTAAGCAGCCATAGTGTGTTTTGTAAACTTGTGACTCTGTTCTGTTTTGTAATTCAGTTCAAGTGTAGCGGTTTTTACATTCCCTCTATAAGTGATAGCTTATGATAAGTGTCTTTTTCTGTGTGACTTATTTCACTTAGAATCGTCGTAGCTAAAGCCACTCATCATGCTGCTACTAGCCTTATGACATTGATTTCATGGCTGAGTGATATTCCATTGTACATAAGGACCACCACTTCTTTATCCATTTTTCTCTTTCCTGGGATATTTGAGGTGTCATGAAGTGGAGGTTCTTGTCAACAGAGCAGCCCTAAACTTTGGGGTGCCTGTGTCTTGCTGATTTTTAGTTTTCCCAATTTATATGCCCATGAGTGGAAGTGCCCTATGCGCTCTAAGCTGTGTTTTTTCGATGTTTCAGGACACACCGTACCCTTCTCCAGAGTGGCTGTTGGCAATTTACATCCCGCCCATCAGCTTAGCAAGGCTCCCATTTCTCCATGGCCTGTCCTGCATTTCTGGTTTTGACACTTTTTTCCGCATGGCCCTTTTGACCGATGGGAAGCGAGACTTCTTTGTAGCGCTGATTTGCCTTTCCAGGTTGCTTGGTTGGCCAAAAAGGGCGTATGCGTTTTTTCCTGAATATATTCAGGAAAAAACGCATACGCCCTTTTTGGCCAAGGGCATCATTGTCGACGTTTTGCCGCTTTTCATGTGCTTTAAAGGCGATTCGAATCGACCTCCTGAAATCTGTTTCCTGCAATTCTGCCTTGCTTTCAAATCCTCTTCGTTGCCTTCCCTCAATATATTTGTGGACGAGAGTTATCATTTATAACTCTGCAGGTTTGTGAATTGCAGTGCCCCTGAGCTCCATTTTTCAACTCGCTTTTTTGGGAGCTGGCCGCAAAAGCGCAGGATTGCCTCAGGCCCTATTCTGGTTCCGGGCGGCAGGCTGAGCCTGTGGTTAATTCTTCTTCCTGATGGGAAAATAGAGTGACCTGTGCCTGTCCCAACACCTAGAGCTAGTCTCTCATTGGCTCCCCCTCTTCCCGTTCATCCTCAGGACAAATTGCAAGCTGTACGGAACGGGAGGTTACAGGTGCTGATTCTCCAAGGAGGGAGATTGCTAGTAAAGCGGCTGGAATGGCGAACCCGAGCACAAGGAGATGAGAAATGAGGTGCGTTTTAGAAACCTTTCCCGATCACACGGTGTACCACCTTCTGGGTTTCTCATGCATGTTTTCGAGGTAGGAAGATGCCCTTGAACCTGGAGATTTGGGACCCATGGGATGGGTAACAGGCCGTATTACTTTAAAGGCTCTGCGTTTGCTCCCCCAACCTCACCAAACCTCTCAGCCCCGAGAGTGTCCACCCTTATGTCTCCTCCAGCTGTGGGTCTAGATATGGTCAATCCAGGTTGCATCACAGCCCCTGAACGAATTTTGTAAGAATTTCTCTCTCTTTCACTGTCTGTGTTTCACGGGTTTTTAAAAGTAATTTATTTTTATAATGGGGTTTAGCTGCTTTTCACGGCTGTGTTTCTGCCGCTTTACACCCACTTGACTCACTTCCAGAGAGATATCAATACATAGGTTTTAAGATTCTTACTAGTCAGATATATTCTTGTGCGGTGAATAGGGGGTGTGGAGTCCAGTTCACTGAGCAAGGAGTAGGTCTTTCTATTACATATTGGGTTTATGGAACGGTATCTGAGCTCATTTGAAACCCTTGTTTTATGCATCACCCCACCCCACCTTTCCCGTTAAGCAGCCATAGTGTGTTTCGTAAACGTGTGACTCTGTTCTGTTTTGTAATTCAGTCCAAGTGTAGCGGTTTTTACATTCCCTCTATAAGTGATAGGTTATGATAAGTTTCTTTTTCTGTGTGACTTATTTCACTTAGAATCGTCATAGCTAAAGCCACTCATCATGCTGCTACTCGCCTTATGACATTGATTTCATGGCTGAGTGATATTCCATTGTACATAAGGACCACCACTTCTTTATCCATTTTTCTCTTTCCTGGGATATTTGAGGTGTCATGAAGTGGAGGTTCTTGTCAACAGAGCAGCCCTAAACTTTGGGGTGCCTGTGTCTTGGTGATTTTTAGTTTTCCCAATTTATATGCCCATGAGTGGAAGTGCCCTATGCGCTCTAAGCTGTGTTTTTTCGATGTTTCAGGACACACCGTACCCTTCTCCAGAGTGGCTGTTGGCAATTTACATCCCGCCCATCAGCGTAGCAAGGCTCCCATTTCTCCATGGCCTGTCCTGCATTTCTGGTTTTGACACTTTTTTCCGCATGGCCCTTTTGACCGATGGGAAGCGAGACTTCTTTGTAGCGCTGATTTGCCTTTCCAGGTTGCTTGGTTGGCCAAAAAGGGCGTATGCGTTTTTTCCTGAATATATTCAGGAAAAAACGCATACGCCCTTTTTGGCGAAGGGCATCATTGTCGACGTTTTGCCGCTTTTCATGTGCTTTAAAGGCGATTCGAATCGACCTCCTGAAATCTGTTTCCTGCAATTCTGCCTTGCTTTCAAATCCTCTTCGTTGCCTTCCCTCAATATATTTGTGGACGAGAGTTATCATTTATAACTCTGCAGGTTTGTGAATTGCAGTGCCCCTGAGCTCCATTTTTCAACTCGCTTTTTTGGGAGCTGGCCGCAAAAGCGCAGGATTGCCTCAGGCCCTATTCTGCTTCCGGGCGGCAGGCTGAGCCTGTGGTTAATTCTTCTTCCTGATGGGAAAATAGAGTGACCTGTGCCTGTCCCAACACCTAGAGCTAGTCTCTCATTGGCTCCCCCTCTTCCCGTTCATCCTCAGGACAAATTGCAAGCTGTACGGAATGGGAGGTTACAGGTGCTGATTCTCCAAGGAGGGAGATTGCTAGTAAAGCGGCTGGAATGGCGAACCCGAGCACAAGGAGATGAGAAATGAGGTGCGTTTTAGAAACCTTTCCCGATCACACGGTGTACCACCTTCTGGGTTTCTCATGCATGTTTTCGAGGTAGGAAGATGCCCTTGAACCTGGAGATTTGGGACCCATGGGATGGGTAACAGGCCGTATTACTTTAAAGGCTCTGCGTTTGCTCCCCCAACCTCACCAAACCTCTCAGCCCCGAGAGTGTCCACCCTTATGTCTCCTCCAGCTGTGGGTCTAGATATGGTCAATCCAGGTTGCATCACAGCCCCTGAACGAATTTTGTAAGAATTTCTCTCTCTTTCACTGTCTGTGTTTCACGGGTTTTTAAAAGTAATTTATTTTTATAATGGGGTTTAGCTGCTTTTCACGGCTGTGTTTCTGCCGCTTTACAGCCACTTGACTCACTTCCAGAGAGATATCAATACATAGGTTTTATGATTCTTACTAGTCAGATATATTCTTGTGCGGTGAATAGGGGGTGTGGAGTCCAGTTCACTGAGCAAGGAGTAGGTCTTTCTATTACATATTGGGTTTATGGAACGGTATCTGAGCTCATTTGAAACCCTTGTTTTATGCATCACCCCACCCCACCTTTCCCGTTAAGCAGCCATAGTGTGTTTTGTAAACTTGTGACTCTGTTCTGTTTTGTAATTCAGTTCAAGTGTAGCGGTTTTTACATTCCCTCTATAAGTGATAGCTTATGATAAGTGTCTTTTTCTGTGTGACTTATTTCACTTAGAATCGTCGTAGCTAAAGCCACTCATCATGCTGCTACTAGCCTTATGACATTGATTTCATGGCTGAGTGATATTCCATTGTACATAAGGACCACCACTTCTTTATCCATTTTTCTCTTTCCTGGGATATTTGAGGTGTCATGAAGTGGAGGTTCTTGTCAACAGAGCAGCCCTAAACTTTGGGGTGCCTGTGTCTTGCTGATTTTTAGTTTTCCCAATTTATATGCCCATGAGTGGAAGTGCCCTATGCGCTCTAAGCTGTGTTTTTTCGATGTTTCAGGACACACCGTACCCTTCTCCAGAGTGGCTGTTGGCAATTTACATCCCGCCCATCAGCGTAGCAAGGCTCCCATTTCTCCATGGCCTGTCCTGCATTTCTGGTTTTGACACTTTTTTCCGCATGGCCCTTTTGACCGATGGGAAGCGAGACTTCTTTGTAGCGCTGATTTGCCTTTCCAGGTTGCTTGGTTGGCCAAAAAGGGCGTATGCGTTTTTTCCTGAATATATTCAGGAAAAAACGCATACGCCCTTTTTGGCCAAGGGCATCATTGTCGACGTTTTGCCGCTTTTCATGTGCTTTAAAGGCGATTCGAATCGACCTCCTGAAATCTGTTTCCTGCAATTCTGCCTTGCTTTCAAATCCTCTTCGTTGCCTTCCCTCAATATATTTGTGGACGAGAGTTATCATTTATAACTCTGCAGGTTTGTGAATTGCAGTGCCCCTGAGCTCCATTTTTCAACTCGCTTTTTTGGGAGCTGGCCGCAAAAGCGCAGGATTGCCTCAGGCCCTATTCTGGTTCCGGGCGGCAGGCTGAGCCTGTGGTTAATTCTTCTTCCTGATGGGAAAATAGAGTGACCTGTGCCTGTCCCAACACCTAGAGCTAGTCTCTCATTGGCTCCCCCTCTTCCCGTTCATCCTCAGGACAAATTGCAAGCTGTACGGAACGGGAGGTTACAGGTGCTGATTCTCCAAGGAGGGAGATTGCTAGTAAAGCGGCTGGAATGGCGAACCCGAGCACAAGGAGATGAGAAATGAGGTGCGTTTTAGAAACCTTTCCCGATCACACGGTGTACCACCTTCTGGGTTTCTCATGCATGTTTTCGAGGTAGGAAGATGCCCTTGAACCTGGAGATTTGGGACCCATGGGATGGGTAACAGGCCGTATTACTTTAAAGGCTCTGCGTTTGCTCCCCCAACCTCACCAAACCTCTCAGCCCCGAGAGTGTCCACCCTTATGTCTCCTCCAGCTGTGGGTCTAGATATGGTCAATCCAGGTTGCATCACAGCCCCTGAACGAATTTTGTAAGAATTTCTCTCTCTTTCACTGTCTGTGTTTCACGGGTTTTTAAAAGTAATTTATTTTTATAATGGGGTTTAGCTGCTTTTCACGGCTGTGTTTCTGCCGCTTTACAGCCACTTGACTCACTTCCAGAGAGATATCAATACATAGGTTTTATGATTCTTACTAGTCAGATATATTCTTGTGCGGTGAATAGGGGGTGTGGAGTCCAGTTCACTGAGCAAGGAGTAGGTCTTTCTATTACATATTGGGTTTATGGAACGGTATCTGAGCTCATTTGAAACCCTTGTTTTATGCATCACCCCACCCCACCTTTCCCGTTAAGCAGCCATAGTGTGTTTTGTAAACTTGTGACTCTGTTCTGTTTTGTAATTCAGTTCAAGTGTAGCGGTTTTTACATTCCCTCTATAAGTGATAGCTTATGATAAGTGTCTTTTTCTGTGTGACTTATTTCACTTAGAATCGTCGTAGCTAAAGCCACTCATCATGCTGCTACTAACCTTATGACATTGATTTCATGGCTGAGTGATATTCCATTGTACATAAGGACCACCACTTCTTTATCCATTTTTCTCTTTCCTGGGATATTTGAGGTGTCATGAAGTGGAGGTTCTTGTCAACAGAGCAGCCCTAAACTTTGGGGTGCCTGTGTCTTGGTGATTTTTAGTTTTCCCAATTTATATGCCCATGAGTGGAAGTGCCCTATGCGCTCTAAGCTGTGTTTTTTCGATGTTTCAGGACACACCGTACCCTTCTCCAGAGTGGCTGTTGGCAATTTACATCCCGCCCATCAGCGTAGCAAGGCTCCCATTTCTCCATGGCCTGTCCTGCATTTCTGGTTTTGACACTTTTTTCCGCATGGCCCTTTTGACCGATGGGAAGCGAGACTTCTTTGTAGCGCTGATTTGCCTTTCCAGGTTGCTTGGTTGGCCAAAAAGGGCGTATGCGTTTTTTCCTGAATATATTCAGGAAAAAACGCATACGCCCTTTTTGGCCAAGGGCATCATTGTCGACGTTTTGCCGCTTTTCATGTGCTTTAAAGGCGATTCGAATCGACCTCCTGAAATCTGTTTCCTGCAATTCTGCCTTGCTTTCAAATCCTCTTCGTTGCCTTCCCTCAATATATTTGTGGACGAGAGTTATCATTTATAACTCTGCAGGTTTGTGAATTGCAGTGCCCCTGAGCTCCATTTTTCAACTCGCTTTTTTGGGAGCTGGCCGCAAAAGCGCAGGATTGCCTCAGGCCCTATTCTGGTTCCGGGCGGCAGGCTGAGCCTGTGGTTAATTCTTCTTCCTGATGGGAAAATAGAGTGACCTGTGCCTGTCCCAACACCTAGAGCTAGTCTCTCATTGGCTCCCCCTCTTCCCGTTCATCCTCAGGACAAATTGCAAGCTGTACGGAACGGGAGGTTACAGGTGCTGATTCTCCAAGGAGGGAGATTGCTAGTAAAGCGGCTGGAATGGCGAACCCGAGCACAAGGAGATGAGAAATGAGGTGCGTTTTAGAAACCTTTCCCGATCACACGGTGTACCACCTTCTGGGTTTCTCATGCATGTTTTCGAGGTAGGAAGATGCCCTTGAACCTGGAGATTTGGGACCCATGGGATGGGTAACAGGCCGTATTGCTTTAAAGGCTCTGCGTTTGCTCCCCCAACCTCACCAAACCTCTCAGCCCCGAGAGTGTCCACCCTTATGTCTCCTCCAGCTGTGGGTCTAGATATGGTCAATCCAGGTTGCATCACAGCCCCTGAACGAATTTTGTAAGAATTTCTCTCTCTTTCACTGTCTGTGTTTCACGGGTTTTTAAAAGTAATTTATTTTTATAATGGGGTTTAGCTGCTTTTCACGGCTGTGTTTCTGCCGCTTTACACCCACTTGACTCACTTCCAGAGAGATATCAATACATAGGTTTTATGATTCTTACTAGTCAGATATATTCTTGTGCGGTGAATAGGGGGTGTGGAGTCCAGTTCACTGAGCAAGGAGTAGCTCTTTCTATTACATATTGGGTTTATGGAACGGTATCTGAGCTCATTTGAAACCCTTGTTTTATGCATCACCCCACCCCACCTTTCCCGTTAAGCAGCCATAGTGTGTTTTGTAAACTTGTGACTCTGTTCTGTTTTGTAATTCAGTTCAAGTGTAGCGGTTTTTACATTCCCTCTATAAGTGATAGCTTATGATAAGTGTCTTTTTCTGTGTGACTTATTTCACTTAGAATCGTCGTAGCTAAAGCCACTCATCATGCTGCTACTAACCTTATGACATTGATTTCATGGCTGAGTGATATTCCATTGTACATAAGGACCACCACTTCTTTATCCATTTTTCTCTTTCCTGGGATATTTGAGGTGTCATGAAGTGGAGGTTCTTGTCAACAGAGCAGCCCTAAACTTTGGGGTGCCTGTGTCTTGCTGATTTTTAGTTTTCCCAATTTATATGCCCATGAGTGGAAGTGCCCTATGCGCTCTAAGCTGTGTTTTTTCGATGTTTCAGGACACACCGTACCCTTCTCCAGAGTGGCTGTTGGCAATTTACATCCCGCCCATCAGCGTAGCAAGGCTCCCATTTCTCCATGGCCTGTCCTGCATTTCTGGTTTTGACACTTTTTTCCGCATGGCCCTTTTGACCGATGGGAAGCGAGACTTCTTTGTAGCGCTGATTTGCCTTTCCAGGTTGCTTGGTTGGCCAAAAAGGGCGTATGCGTTTTTTCCTGAATATATTAAGGAAAACACGCATATGCCCTTTTTGGCCAAGGGCATCATTGTCGACGTTTTGCTGCTTTTCATGTGCTTTAAAGGCGATTCGAATCGACCTCCTGAAATCTGTTTCCTGCAATTCTGCCTTGCTTTCAAATCCTCTTCGTTGCCTTCCCTCAATATATTTGTGGACGAGAGTTATCATTTATAACTCTGCAGGTTTGTGAATTGCAGTGCCCCTGAGCTCCATTTTTCAACTCGCTTTTTTGGGAGCTGGCCGCAAAAGCGCAGGATTGCCTCAGGCCCTATTCTGGTTCCGGGCGGCAGGCTGAGCCTGTGGTTAATTCTTCTTCCTGATGGGAAAATAGAGTGACCTGTGCCTGTCCCAACACCTAGAGCTAGTCTCTCATTGGCTCCCCCTCTTCCCGTTCATCCTCAGGACAAATTGCAAGCTGTACGGAACGGGAGGTTACAGGTGCTGATTCTCCAAGGAGGGAGATTGCTAGTAAAGCGGCTGGAATGGCGAACCCGAGCACAAGGAGATGAGAAATGAGGTGCGTTTTAGAAACCTTTCCCGATCACACGGTGTACCACCTTCTGGGTTTCTCATGCATGTTTTCGAGGTAGGAAGATGCCCTTGAACCTGGATATTTGGGACCCATGAGATGGGTAACAGGCAGTATTACTTTAAAGGCTCTGCGTTTGCTCCCCCAACCTCACCAAACCTCTCAGCCCCGAGAGTGTCCACCCTTATGTCTCCTCCAGCTGTGGGTCTAGATATGGTCAATCCAGGTTGCATCACAGCCCCTGAACGAATTTTGTAAGAATTTCTCTCTCTTTCACTGTCTGTGTTTCACGGGTTTTTAAAAGTAATTTATTTTTATAATGGGGTTTAGCTGCTTTTCACGGCTGTGTTTCTGCCGCTTTACAGCCACTTGACTCACTTCCAGAGAGATATCAATACATAGGTTTTATGATTCTTACTAGTCAGATATATTCTTGTGCGGTGAATAGGGGGTGTGGAGTCCAGTTCACTGAGCAAGGAGTAGCTCTTTCTATTACATATTGGGTTTATGGAACGGTATCTGAGCTCATTTGAAACCCTTGTTTTATGCATCACCCCACCCCACCTTTCCCGTTAAGCAGCCATAGTGTGTTTTGTAAACGTGTGACTCTGTTCTGTTTTGTAATTCAGTTCAAGTGTAGCGGTTTTTACATTCCCTCTATAAGTGATAGCTTATGATAAGTGTCTTTTTCTGTGTGACTTATTTCACTTAGAATCGTCGTAGCTAAAGCCACTCATCATGCTGCTACTAGCCTTATGACATTGATTTCATGGCTGAGTGATATTCCATTGTACATAAGGACCACCACTTCTTTATCCATTTTTCTCTTTCCTGGGATATTTGAGGTGTCATGAAGTGGAGGTTCTTGTCAACAGAGCAGCCCTAAACTTTGGGGTGCCTGTGTCTTGCTGATTTTTAGTTTTCCCAATTTATATGCCCATGAGTGGAAGTGCCCTATGCGCTCTAAGCTGTGATTTTTCGATGTTTCAGGACACACCGTACCCTTCTCCAGAGTGGCTGTTGGCAATTTACATCCCGCCCATCAGCGTAGCAAGGCTCCCATTTCTCCATGGCCTGTCCTGCATTTCTGGTTTTGACACTTTTTTCCGCATGGCCCTTTTGACCGATGGGAAGCGAGACTTCTTTGTAGCGCTGATTTGCCTTTCCAGGTTGCTTGGTTGGCCAAAAAGGGCGTATGCGTTTTTTCCTGAATATATTCAGGAAAAAACGCATACGCCCTTTTTGGCCAAGGGCATCATTGTCGACGTTTTGCCGCTTTTCATGTGCTTTAAAGGCGATTCGAATCGACCTCCTGAAATCTGTTTCCTGCAATTCTGCCTTGCTTTCAAATCCTCTTCGTTGCCTTCCCTCAATATATTTGTGGACGAGAGTTATCATTTATAACTCTGCAGGTTTGTGAATTGCAGTGCCCCTGAGCTCCATTTTTCAACTCGCTTTTTTGGGAGCTGGCCGCAAAAGCGCAGGATTGCCTCAGGCCCTATTCTGGTTCCGGGCGGCAGGCTGAGCCTGTGGTTAATTCTTCTTCCTGATGGGAAAATAGAGTGACCTGTGCCTGTCCCAACACCTAGAGCTAGTCTCTCATTGGCTCCCCCTCTTCCCGTTCATCCTCAGGACAAATTGCAAGCTGTACGGAACGGGAGGTTACAGGTGCTGATTCTCCAAGGAGGGAGATTGCTAGTAAAGCGGCTGGAATGGCGAACCCGAGCACAAGGAGATGAGAAATGAGGTGCGTTTTAGAAACCTTTCCCGATCACACGGTGTACCACCTTCTGGGTTTCTCATGCATGTTTTCGAGGTAGGAAGATGCCCTTGAACCTGGAGATTTGGGACCCATGGGATGGGTAACAGGCCGTATTACTTTAAAGGCTCTGCGTTTGCTCCCCCAACCTCACCAAACCTCTCAGCCCCGAGAGTGTCCACCCTTATGTCTCCTCCAGCTGTGGGTCTAGATATGGTCAATCCAGGTTGCATCACAGCCCCTGAACGAATTTTGTAAGAATTTCTCTCTCTTTCACTGTCTTTGTTTCACGGGTTTTTAAAAGTAATTCATTTTTATAATGGGGTTTAGCCGCTTTTTACGGCTGTGTTTATGCCGCTTTACACCCACTTGACTCACTTCCAGAGAGATATCAATACATAGGTTTTAAGATTCTTACTAGTCAGATATATTCTTGTGCGGTGAATAGGGGGTGTTGAGTCCAGTTCACTGAGCAAGGAGTAGGTCTTTCTATTACATATTGGGTTTATGGAACGGTATCTGAGCTCATTTGAAACCCTTGTTTTATGCATCACCCCACCCCACCTTTCCCGTTAAGCAGCCATAGTGTGTTTCGTAAACGTGTGACTCTGTTCTGTTTTGTAATTCAGTCCAAGTGTAGCGGTTTTTACATTCCCTCTATAAGTGATAGGTTATGATAAGTGTCTTTTTCTGTGTGACTTATTTCACTTAGAATCGTCATAGCTAAAGCCACTCATCATGCTGCTACTAGCCTTATGACATTGATTTCATGGCTGAGTGATATTCCATTGTACATAAGGACCACCACTTCTTTATCCATTTTTCTCTTTCCTGGGATATTTGAGGTGTCATGAAGTGGAGGTTCTTGTCAACAGAGCAGCCCTAAACTTTGGGGTGCCTGTGTCTTGCTGATTTTTAGTTTTCCCCATTTATACGCCCATGAGTGGAAGTGCCCTATGCGCTCTAAGCTGTGTTTTTTCGATGTTTCAGGACACACCGTACACTTCTCCAGAGTGGCTGTTGGCAATTTACATCCCGCCCATCAGCGTAGCAAGGCTCCCATTTCTCCATGGCCTGTCCTGCATTTCTGGTTTTGACACTTTTTTCCGCATGGCCCTTTTGACCGATGGGAAGCGAGACTTCTTTGTAGCGCTGATTTGCCTTTCCAGGTTGCTTGGTTGGCCAAAAAGGGCGTATGCGTTTTTTCCTGAATATATTCAGGAAAAAACGCATACGCCCTTTTTGGCCAAGGGCATCATTGTCGACGTTTTGCCGCTTTTCATGTGCTTTAAAGGCGATTCGAATCGACCTCCTGAAATCTGTTTCCTGCAATTCTGCCTTGCTTTCAGATCCTCTTCGTTGCCTTCCCTCAATATATTTGTGGACGAGAGTTATCATTTATAACTCTGCAGGTTTGTGAATTGCAGTGCCCCTGAGCTCCATTTTTCAACTCGCTTTTTTGGGAGCTGGCCGCAAAAGCGCAGGATTGCCTCAGGCCCTATTCTGGTTCCGGGCGGCAGGCTGAGCCTGTGGTTAATTCTTCTTCCTGATGGGAAAATAGAGTGACCTGTGCCTGTCCCAACACCTAGAGCTAGTCTCTCATTGGCTCCCCCTCTTCCCGTTCATCCTCAGGACAAATTGCAAGCTGTACGGAACGGGAGGTTACAGGTGCTGATTCTCCAAGGAGGGAGATTGCTAGTAAAGCGGCTGGAATGGCGAACCCGAGCACAAGGAGATGAGAAATGAGGTGCGTTTTAGAAACCTTTCCCGATCACACGGTGTACCACCTTCTGGGTTTCTCATGCATGTTTTCGAGGTAGGAAGATGCCCTTGAACCTGGAGATTTGGGACCCATGGGATGGGTAACAGGCAGTATTACTTTAAAGGCTCTGCGTTTGCTCCCCCAACCTCACCAAACCTCTCAGCCCCGAGAGTGTCCACCCTTATGTCTCATCCAGCTGTGGGTCTAGATATGGTCAATCCAGGTTGCATCACAGCCCCTGAACGAATTTTGTAAGAATTTCTCTCTCTTTCACTGTCTTTGTTTCACGGGTTTTTAAAAGTAATTCATTTTTATAATGGGGTTTAGCTGCTTTTCACGGCTGTGTTTCTGCTGCTTTACACCCACTTGACTCACTTCCAGAGAGATAGCAATACATAGGTTTTAAGATTCTTACTAGTCAGATATATTCTTGTGCGGTGAATAGGGGGTGTTGAGTCCAGTTCACTGAGCAAGGAGTAGGTCTTTCTATTACATATTGGGTTTATGGAACGGTATCTGAGTTCATTTGAAACCCTTGTTTTATGCATCACCCCACCCCACCTTTCCCGTTAAGCAGCCATAGTGTGTTTTCTAAACGTGTGACTCTGTTCTGTTTTGTAATTCAGTTCAAGTGTAGCGGTTTTTACATTCCCTCTATAAGTGATGGCTTATGATAAGTGTCTTTTTCTGTGTGACTTATTTCACTTAGAATCGTCGTAGCTAAAGCCACTCATCATGCTGCTACTAGCCTTATGACATTGATTTCATGGCTGAGTGATATTCCATTGTACATAAGGACCACCACTTCTTTATCCATTTTTCTCTTTCCTGGGATATTTGAGGTGTCATGAAGTGGAGGTTCTTGTCAACAGAGCAGCCCTAAACTTTGGGGTGCCTGTGTCTTGCTGATTTTTAGTTTTCCCAATTTATACGCCCATGAGTGGAAGTGCCCTATGCGCTCTAAGCTGTGTTTTTTCGATGTTTCAGGACACACCGTACACTTCTCCAGAGTGGCTGTTGGCAATTTACATCCCGCCCATCAGCGTAGCAAGGCTCCCATTTCTCCATGGCCTGTCTTGCATTTCTGGTTTTGACACTTTTTTCCGCATGGCCCTTTTGACCGATGGGAAGCGAGACTTCTTTGTAGCGCTGATTTGCCTTTCCAGGTTGCTTGGTTGGCCAAAAAGGGCGTATGCGTTTTTTCCTGAATATATTCAGGAAAAAACGCATACGCCCTTTTTGGCGAAGGGCATCATTGTCGACGTTTTGCCGCTTTTCATGTGCTTTAAAGGCGATTCGAATCGACCTCCTGAAATCTGTTTCCTGCAATTCTGCCGTGCTTTCAGATCCTCTTCGTTGCCTTCCCTCAATATATTTGTGGACGAGAGTTATCATTTATAACTCTGCAGGTTTGTGAATTGCAGTGCCCCTGAGCTCCATTTTTCAACTCGCTTTTTTGGGAGCTGGCCGCAAAAGCGCAGGATTGCCTCAGGCCCTATTCTGGTTCCGGGCGGCAGGCTGAGCCTGTGGTTAATTCTTCTTCCTGATGGGAAAATAGAGTGACCTGTGCCTGTCCCAACACCTAGAGCTAGTCTCTCATTGGCTCCCCCTCTTCCCGTTCATCCTCAGGACAAATTGCAAGCTGTACGGAACGGGAGGTTACAGGTGCTGATTCTCCAAGGAGGGAGATTGCTAGTAAAGCGGCTGGAATGGCGAACCCGAGCACAAGGAGATGAGAAATGAGGTGCGTTTTAGAAACCTTTCCCGATCACACGGTGTACCACCTTCTGGGTTTCTCATGCATGATTTCGAGGTAGGAAGATGCCCTTGAACCTGGAGATTTGGGACCCATGGGATGGGTAACAGGCAGTATTACTTTAAAGGCTCTGCGTTTGCTCCCCCAACCTCACCAAACCTCTCAGCCCCGAGAGTGTCCACCCTTATGTCTCATCCAGCTGTGGGTCTAGATATGGTCAATCCAGGTTGCATCACAGCCCCTGAACGAATTTTGTAAGAATTTCTCTCTCTTTCACTGTCTGTGTTTCACGGGTTTTTAAAAGTAATTTATTTTTATAATGGGGTTTAGCTGCTTTTCACGGCTGTGTTTCTGCCGCTTTACACCCACTTGACTCACTTCCAGAGAGATAGCAATACATAGGTTTTAAGATTCTTACTAGTCAGATATATTCTTGTGCGGTGAATAGGGGGTGTGGAGTCCAGTTCACTGAGCAAGGAGTAGCTCTTTCTATTACATATTGGGTTTATGGAACGGTATCTGAGCTCATTTGAAACCCTTGTTTTATGCATCACCCCACCCCACCTTTCCCGTTAAGCAGCCATAGTGTGTTTCGTAAACGTGTGACTCTGTTCTGTTTTGTAATTCAGTCCAAGTGTAGCGGTTTTTACATTCCCTCTATAAGTGATAGGTTATGATAAGTTTCTTTTTCTGTGTGACTTATTTCACTTAGAATCGTCATAGCTAAAGCCACTCATCATGCTGCTACTCGCCTTATGACATTGATTTCATGGCTGAGTGATATTCCATTGTACATAAGGACCACCACTTCTTTATCCATTTTTCTCTTTCCTGGGATATTTGAGGTGTCATGAAGTGGAGGTTCTTGTCAACAGAGCAGCCCTAAACTTTGGGGTGCCTGTGTCTTGGTGATTTTTAGTTTTCCCAATTTATATGCCCATGAGTGGAAGTGCCCTATGCGCTCTAAGCTGTGTTTTTTCGATGTTTCAGGACACACCGTACCCTTCTCCAGAGTGGCTGTTGGCAATTTACATCCCGCCCATCAGCGTAGCAAGGCTCCCATTTCTCCATGGCCTGTCCTGCATTTCTGGTTTTGACACTTTTTTCCGCATGGCCCTTTTGACCGATGGGAAGCGAGACTTCTTTGTAGCGCTGATTTGCCTTTCCAGGTTGCTTGGTTGGCCAAAAAGGGCGTATGCGTTTTTTCCTGAATATATTCAGGAAAAAACGCATACGCCCTTTTTGGCCAAGGGCATCATTGTCGACGTTTTGCCGCTTTTCATGTGCTTTAAAGGCGATTCGAATCGACCTCCTGAAATCTGTTTCCTGCAATTCTGCCTTGCTTTCAAATCCTCTTCGTTGCCTTCCCTCAATATATTTGTGGACGAGAGTTATCATTTATAACTCTGCAGGTTTGTGAATTGCAGTGCCCCTGAGCTCCATTTTTCAACTCGCTTTTTTGGGAGCTGGCCGCAAAAGCGCAGGATTGCCTCAGGCCCTATTCTGCTTCCGGGCGGCAGGCTGAGCCTGTGGTTAATTCTTCTTCCTGATGGGAAAATAGAGTGACCTGTGCCTGTCCCAACACCTAGAGCTAGTCTCTCATTGGCTCCCCCTCTTCCCGTTCATCCTCAGGACAAATTGCAAGCTGTACGGAACGGGAGGTTACAGGTGCTGATTCTCCAAGGAGGGAGATTGCTAGTAAAGCGGCTGGAATGGCGAACCCGAGCACAAGGAGATGAGAAATGAGGTGCGTTTTAGAAACCTTTCCCGATCACACGGTGTACCACCTTCTGGGTTTCTCATGCATGTTTTCGAGGTAGGAAGATGCCCTTGAACCTGGAGATTTGGGACCCATGGGATGGGTAACAGGCCGTATTACTTTAAAGGCTCTGCGTTTGCTCCCCCAACCTCACCAAACCTCTCAGCCCCGAGAGTGTCCACCCTTATGTCTCCTCCAGCTGTGGGTCTAGATATGGTCAATCCAGGTTGCATCACAGCCCCTGAACGAATTTTGTAAGAATTTCTCTCTCTTTCACTGTCTTTGTTTCACGGGTTTTTAAAAGTAATTCATTTTTATAATGGGGTTTAGCCGCTTTTTACGGCTGTGTTTATGCCGCTTTACACCCACTTGACTCACTTCCAGAGAGATATCAATACATAGGTTTTAAGATTCTTACTAGTCAGATATATTCTTGTGCGGTGAATAGGGGGTGTTGAGTCCAGTTCACTGAGCAAGGAGTAGGTCTTTCTATTACATATTGGGTTTATGGAACGGTATCTGAGCTCATTTGAAACCCTTGTTTTATGCATCACCCCACCCCACCTTTCCCGTTAAGCAGCCATAGTGTGTTTTCTAAACGTGTGACTCTGTTCTGTTTTGTAATTCAGTTCAAGTGTAGCGGTTTTTACATTCCCTCTATAAGTGATGGCTTATGATAAGTGTCTTTTTCTGTGTGACTTATTTCACTTAGAATCGTCGTAGCTAAAGCCACTCATCATGCTGCTACTAGCCTTATGACATTGATTTCATGGCTGAGTGATATTCCATTGTACATAAGGACCACCACTTCTTTATCCATTTTTCTCTTTCCTGGGATATTTGAGGTGTCATGAAGTGGAGGTTCTTGTCAACAGAGCAGCCCTAAACTTTGGGGTGCCTGTGTCTTGCTGATTTTTAGTTTTCCCAATTTATACGCCCATGAGTGGAAGTGCCCTATGCGCTCTAAGCTGTGTTTTTTCGATGTTTCAGGACACACCGTACACTTCTCCAGAGTGGCTGTTGGCAATTTACATCCCGCCCATCAGCGTAGCAAGGCTCCCATTTCTCCATGGCCTGTCTTGCATTTCTGGTTTTGACACTTTTTTCCGCATGGCCCTTTTGACCGATGGGAAGCGAGACTTCTTTGTAGCGCTGATTTGCCTTTCCAGGTTGCTTGGTTGGCCAAAAAGGGCGTATGCGTTTTTTCCTGAATATATTCAGGAAAAAACGCATACGCCCTTTTTGGCGAAGGGCATCATTGTCGACGTTTTGCCGCTTTTCATGTGCTTTAAAGGCGATTCGAATCGACCTCCTGAAATCTGTTTCCTGCAATTCTGCCGTGCTTTCAGATCCTCTTCGTTGCCTTCCCTCAATATATTTGTGGACGAGAGTTATCATTTATAACTCTGCAGGTTTGTGAATTGCAGTGCCCCTGAGCTCCATTTTTCAACTCGCTTTTTTGGGAGCTGGCCGCAAAAGCGCAGGATTGCCTCAGGCCATATTCTGCTTCCAGGCGGCAGGCTGAGCCTGTGGTTAATTCTTCCTGATGGGAAAATAGAGTGACCTGTGCCTGTCCCAACACCTAGAGCTAGTCTCTCATTGGCTCCCCCTCTTCCCGTTCATCCTCAGGACAAATTGCAAGCTGTACGGAACGGGAGGTTAAAGGTGCTGATTCTCCAAGGAGGGAGATTGCTAGTAAAGCGGCTGGAATGGCGAACCCGAGCACAAGGAGATGAGAAATGAGGTGCGTTTTAGAAACCTTTCCCGATCACACGGTGTACCACCTTCTGGGTTTCTCATGCATGATTTCGAGGTAGGAAGATGCCCTTGAACCTGGAGATTTGGGACCCATGGGATGGGTAACAGGCAGTATTACTTTAAAGGCTCTGCGTTTGCTCCCCCAACCTCACCAAACCTCTCAGCCCCGAGAGTGTCCACCCTTATGTCTCATCCAGCTGTGGGTCTAGATATGGTCAATCCAGGTTGCATCACAGCCCCTGAACGAATTTTGTAAGAATTTCTCTCTCTTTCACTGTCTGTGTTTCACGGGTTTTTAAAAGTAATTTATTTTTATAATGGGGTTTAGCTGCTTTTCACGGCTGTGTTTCTGCCGCTTTACACCCACTTGACTCACTTCCAGAGAGATATCAATACATAGGTTTTATGATTCTTACTAGTCAGATATATTCTTGTGCGGTGAATAGGGGGTGTGGAGTCCAGTTCACTGAGCAAGGAGTAGGTCTTTCTATTACATATTGGGTTTATGGAACGGTATCTGAGCTCATTTGAAACCCTTGTTTTATGCATCACCCCACCCCACCTTTCCCGTTAAGCAGCCATAGTGTCTTTCGTAAACGTGTGACTCTGTTCTGTTTTGTAATTCAGTCCAAGTGTAGCGGTTTTTACATTCCCTCTATAAGTGATAGGTTATGATAAGTGTCTTTTTCTGTGTGACTTATTTCACTTAGAATCGTCATAGCTAAAGCCACTCATCATGCTGCTACTAGCCTTATGACATTGATTTCATGGCTGAGTGATATTCCATTGTACATAAGGACCACCACTTCTTTATCCATTTTTCTCTTTCCTGGGATATTTGAGGTGTCATGAAGTGGAGGTTCTTGTCAACAGAGCAGCCCTAAACTTTGGGGTGCCTGTGTCTTGCTGATTTTTAGTTTTCCCAATTTATATGCCCATGAGTGGAAGTGCCCTATGCGCTCTAAGCTGTGTTTTTTCGATGTTTCAGGACACACCGTACACTTCTCCAGAGTGGCTGTTGGCAATTTACATCCCGCCCATCAGCGTAGCAAGGCTCCCATTTCTCCATGGCCTGTCCTGCATTTCTGGTTTTGACACTTTTTTCTGCATGGCCCTTTTGACCGATGGGAAGCGAGACTTCTTTGTAGCGCTGATTTGCCTTTCCAGGTTGCTTGGTTGGCCAAAAAGGGCGTATGCGTTTTTTCCTGAATATATTCAGGAAAAAACGCATACGCCCTTTTTGGCCAAGGGCATCATTGTCGACGTTTTGCCGCTTTTCATGTGCTTTAAAGGCGATTCGAATCGACCTCCTGAAATCTGTTTCCTGCAATTCTGCCTTGCTTTCAGATCCTCTTCGTTGCCTTCCCTCAATATATTTGTGGACGAGAGTTATCATTTATAACTCTGCAGGTTTGTGAATTGCAGTGCCCCTGAGCTCCATTTTTCAACTCGCTTTTTTGGGAGCTGGCCGCAAAAGCGCAGGATTGCCTCAGGCCCTATTCTGCTTCCGGGCGGCAGGCTGAGCCTGTGGTTAATTCTTCTTCCTGATGGGAAAATAGAGTGACCTGTGCCTGTCCCAACACCTAGAGCTAGTCTCTCATTGGCTCCCCCTCTTCCCGTTCATCCTCAGGACAAATTGCAAGCTGTACGGAACGGGAGGTTACAGGTGCTGATTCTCCAAGGAGGGAGATTGCTAGTAAAGCGGCTGGAATGGCGAACCCGAGCACAAGGAGATGAGAAATGAGGTGCGTTTTAGAAACCTTTCCCGATCACACGGTGTACCACCTTCTGGGTTTCTCATGCATGTTTTCGAGGTAGGAAGATGCCCTTGAACCTGGAGATTTGGGACCCATGGGATGGGTAACAGGCCGTATTACTTTAAAGGCTCTGCGTTTGCTCCCCCAACCTCACCAAACCTCTCAGCCCCGAGAGTGTCCACCCTTATGTCTCATCCAGCTGTGGGTCTAGATATGGTCAATCCAGGTTGCATCACAGCCCCTGAACGAATTTTGTAAGAATTTCTCTCTCTTTCACTGTCTTTGTTTCACGGGTTTTTAAAAGTAATTCATTTTTATAATGGGGTTTAGCTGCTTTTCACGGCTGTGTTTCTGCTGCTTTACACCCACTTGACTCACTTCCAGAGAGATAGCAATACATAGGTTTTAAGATTCTTACTAGTCAGATATATTCTTGTGCGGTGAATAGGGGGTGTTGAGTCCAGTTCACTGAGCAAGGAGTAGGTCTTTCTATTACATATTGGGTTTATGGAACGGTATCTGAGTTCATTTGAAACCCTTGTTTTATGCATCACCCCACCCCACCTTTCCCGTTAAGCAGCCATAGTGTGTTTTCTAAACGTGTGACTCTGTTCTGTTTTGTAATTCAGTTCAAGTGTAGCGGTTTTTACATTCCCTCTATAAGTGATAGCTTATGATAAGTGTCTTTTTCTGTGTGACTTATTTCACTTAGAATCGTCGTAGCTAAAGCCACTCATCATGCTGCTACTAGCCTTATGACATTGATTTCATGGCTGAGTGATATTCCATTGTACATAAGGACCACCACTTCTTTATCCATTTTTCTCTTTCCTGGGATATTTGAGGTGTCATGAAGTGGAGGTTCTTGTCAACAGAGCAGCCCTAAACTTTGGGGTGCCTGTGTCTTGCTGATTTTTAGTTTTCCCAATTTATACGCCCATGAGTGGAAGTGCCCTATGCGCTCTAAGCTGTGTTTTTTCGATGTTTCAGGACACACCGTACACTTCTCCAGAGTGGCTGTTGGCAATTTACATCCCGCCCATCAGCGTAGCAAGGCTCCCATTTCTCCATGGCCTGTCTTGCATTTCTGTTTTTTACACTTTTTTCCGCATGGCCCTTTTGACCGATGGGAAGCGAGACTTCTTTGTAGCGCTGATTTGCCTTTCCAGGTTGCTTGGTTGGCCAAAAAGGGCGTATGCGTTTTTTCCTGAATATATTCAGGAAAAAACGCATTCGCCCTTTTTGGCGAAGGGCATCATTGTCGACGTTTTGCCGCTTTTCATGTGCTTTAAAGGCGATTCGAATCGACCTCCTGAAATCTGTTTCCTGCAATTCTGCCTTGCTTTCAAATCCTCTTCGTTGCCTTCCCTCAATATATTTGTGGACGAGAGTTATCATTTATAACTCTGCAGGTTTGTGAATTGCAGTGCCCCTGAGCTCCATTTTTCAACTCGCTTTTTTGGGAGCTGGCCGCAAAAGCGCAGGATTGCCTCAGGCCATATTCTGCTTCCAGGAGGCAGGCTGAGCCTGTGGTTAATTCTTCCTGATGGGAAAATAGAGTGACCTGTGCCTGTCCCAACACCTAGAGCTAGTCTCTCATTGGCTCCCCCTCTTCCCGTTCATCCTCAGGACAAATTGCAAGCTGTACGGAACGGGAGGTTAAAGGTGCTGATTCTCCAAGGAGGGAGATTGCTAGTAAAGCGGCTGGAATGGCGAACCCGAGCACAAGGAGATGAGAAATGAGGTGCGTTTTAGAAACCTTTCCCGATCACACGGTGTACCACCTTCTGGGTTTCTCATGCATGATTTCGAGGTAGGAAGATGCCCTTGAACCTGGAGATTTGGGACCCATGGGATGGGTAACAGGCAGTATTACTTTAAAGGCTCTGCGTTTGCTCCCCCAACCTCACCAAACCTCTCAGCCCCGAGAGTGTCCACCCTTATGTCTCATCCAGCTGTGGGTCTAGATATGGTCAATCCAGGTTGCATCACAGCCCCTGAACGAATTTTGTAAGAATTTCTCTCTCTTTCACTGTCTGTGTTTCACGGGTTTTTAAAAGTAATTTATTTTTATAATGGGGTTTAGCTGCTTTTCACGGCTGTGTTTCTGCCGCTTTACACCCACTTGACTCACTTCCAGAGAGATATCAATACATAGGTTTTATGATTCTTACTAGTCAGATATATTCTTGTGCGGTGAATAGGGGGTGTGGAGTCCAGTTCACTGAGCAAGGAGTAGGTCTTTCTATTACATATTGGGTTTATGGAACGGTATCTGAGCTCATTTGAAACCCTTGTTTTATGCATCACCCCACCCCACCTTTCCCGTTAAGCAGCCATAGTGTGTTTTGTAAACTTGTGACTCTGTTCTGTTTTGTAATTCAGTTCAAGTGTAGCGGTTTTTACATTCCCTCTATAAGTGATAGCTTATGATAAGTGTCTTTTTCTGTGTGACTTATTTCACTTAGAATCGTCGTAGCTAAAGCCACTCATCATGCTGCTACTAGCCTTATGACATTGATTTCATGGCTGAGTGATATTCCATTGTACATAAGGACCACCACTTCTTTATCCATTTTTCTCTTTCCTGGGATATTTGAGGTGTCATGAAGTGGAGGTTCTTGTCAACAGAGCAGCCCTAAACTTTGTGGTGCCTGTGTCTTGCTGATTTTTAGTTTTCCCAATTTATATGCCCATGAGTGGAAGTGCCCTATGCGCTCTAAGCTGTGTTTTTTCGATGTTTCAGGACACACCGTACCCTTCTCCAGAGTGGCTGTTGGGAATTTACATCCCGCCCATCAGCTTAGCAAGGCTCCCATTTCTCCATGGCCTGTCCTGCATTTCTGGTTTTGACACTTTTTTCCGCATGGCCCTTTTGACCGATGGGAAGCGAGACTTCTTTGTAGCGCTGATTTGCCTTTCCAGGTTGCTTGGTTGGCCAAAAAGGGCGTATGCGTTTTTTCCTGAATATATTCAGGAAAAAACGCATACGCCCTTTTTGGCCAAGGGCATCATTGTCGACGTTTTGCCGCTTTTCATGTGCTTTAAAGGCGATTCGAATCGACCTCCTGAAATCTGTTTCCTGCAATTCTGCCTTGCTTTCAAATCCTCTTCGTTGCCTTCCCTCAATATATTTGTGGACGAGAGTTATCATTTATAACTCTGCAGGTTTGTGAATTGCAGTGCCCCTGAGCTCCATTTTTCAACTCGCTTTTTTGGGAGCTGGCCGCAAAAGCGCAGGATTGCCTCAGGCCCTATTCTGCTTCCGGGCGGCAGGCTGAGCCTGTGGTTAATTCTTCTTCCTGATGGGAAAATAGAGTGACCTGTGCCTGTCCCAACACCTAGAGCTAGTCTCTCATTGGCTCCCCCTCTTCCCGTTCATCCTCAGGACAAATTGCAAGCTGTACGGAACGGGAGGTTACAGGTGCTGATTCTCCAAGGAGGGAGATTGCTAGTAAAGCGGCTGGAATGGCGAACCCGAGCACAAGGAGATGAGAAATGAGGTGCGTTTTAGAAACCTTTCCCGATCACACGGTGTACCACCTTCTGGGTTTCTCATGCATGTTTTCGAGGTAGGAAGATGCCCTTGAACCTGGAGATTTGGGACCCATGGGATGGGTAACAGGCCGTATTACTTTAAAGGCTCTGCGTTTGCTCCCCCAACCTCACCAAACCTCTCAGCCCCGAGAGTGTCCACCCTTATGTCTCCTCCAGCTGTGGGTCTAGATATGGTCAATCCAGGTTGCATCACAGCCCCTGAACGAATTTTGTAAGAATTTCTCTCTCTTTCACTGTCTGTGTTTCACGGGTTTTTAAAAGTAATTTATTTTTATAATGGGGTTTAGCTGCTTTTCACGGCTGTGTTTCTGCCGCTTTACACCCACTTGACTCACTTCCAGAGAGATATCAATACATAGGTTTTAAGATTCTTACTAGTCAGATATATTCTTGTGCGGTGAATAGGGGGTGTGGAGTCCAGTTCACTGAGCAAGGAGTAGGTCTTTCTATTACATATTGGGTTTATGGAACGGTATCTGAGCTCATTTGAAACCCTTGTTTTATGCATCACCCCACCCCACCTTTCCCGTTAAGCAGCCATAGTGTGTTTCGTAAACGTGTGACTCTGTTCTGTTTTGTAATTCAGTCCAAGTGTAGCGGTTTTTACATTCCCTCTATAAGTGATAGGTTATGATAAGTTTCTTTTTCTGTGTGACTTATTTCACTTAGAATCGTCATAGCTAAAGCCACTCATCATGCTGCTACTCGCCTTATGACATTGATTTCATGGCTGAGTGATATTCCATTGTACATAAGGACCACCACTTCTTTATCCATTTTTCTCTTTCCTGGGATATTTGAGGTGTCATGAAGTGGAGGTTCTTGTCAACAGAGCAGCCCTAAACTTTGGGGTGCCTGTGTCTTGGTGATTTTTAGTTTTCCCAATTTATATGCCCATGAGTGGAAGTGCCCTATGCGCTCTAAGCTGTGTTTTTTCGATGTTTCAGGACACACCGTACCCTTCTCCAGAGTGGCTGTTGGCAATTTACATCCCGCCCATCAGCGTAGCAAGGCTCCCATTTCTCCATGGCCTGTCCTGCATTTCTGGTTTTGACACTTTTTTCCGCATGGCCCTTTTGACCGATGGGAAGCGAGACTTCTTTGTAGCGCTGATTTGCCTTTCCAGGTTGCTTGGTTGGCCAAAAAGGGCGTATGCGTTTTTTCCTGAATATATTCAGGAAAAAACGCATACGCCCTTTTTGGCGAAGGGCATCATTGTCGACGTTTTGCCGCTTTTCATGTGCTTTAAAGGCGATTCGAATCGACCTCCTGAAATCTGTTTCCTGCAATTCTGCCTTGCTTTCAAATCCTCTTCGTTGCCTTCCCTCAATATATTTGTGGACGAGAGTTATCATTTATAACTCTGCAGGTTTGTGAATTGCAGTGCCCCTGAGCTCCATTTTTCAACTCGCTTTTTTGGGAGCTGGCCGCAAAAGCGCAGGATTGCCTCAGGCCCTATTCTGGTTCCGGGCGGCAGGCTGAGCCTGTGGTTAATTCTTCTTCCTGATGGGAAAATAGAGTGACCTGTGCCTGTCCCAACACCTAGAGCTAGTCTCTCATTGGCTCCCCCTCTTCCCGTTCATCCTCAGGACAAATTGCAAGCTGTACGGAATGGGAGGTTACAGGTGCTGATTCTCCAAGGAGGGAGATTGCTAGTAAAGCGGCTGGAATGGCGAACCCGAGCACAAGGAGATGAGAAATGAGGTGCGTTTTAGAAACCTTTCCCGATCACACGGTGTACCACCTTCTGGGTTTCTCATGCATGTTTTCGAGGTAGGAAGATGCCCTTGAACCTGGAGATTTGGGACCCATGGGATGGGTAACAGGCCGTATTACTTTAAAGGCTCTGCGTTTGCTCCCCCAACCTCACCAAACCTCTCAGCCCCGAGAGTGTCCACCCTTATGTCTCCTCCAGCTGTGGGTCTAGATATGGTCAATCCAGGTTGCATCACAGCCCCTGAACGAATTTTGTAAGAATTTCTCTCTCTTTCACTGTCTGTGTTTCACGGGTTTTTAAAAGTAATTTATTTTTATAATGGGGTTTAGCTGCTTTTCACGGCTGTGTTTCTGCCGCTTTACAGCCACTTGACTCACTTCCAGAGAGATATCAATACATAGGTTTTATGATTCTTACTAGTCAGATATATTCTTGTGCGGTGAATAGGGGGTGTGGAGTCCAGTTCACTGAGCAAGGAGTAGGTCTTTCTATTACATATTGGGTTTATGGAACGGTATATGAGCTCATTTGAAACCCTTGTTTTATGCATCACCCCACCCCACCTTTCCGGTTAAGCAGCCATAGTGTGTTTTGTAAACTTGTGACTCTGTTCTGTTTTGTAATTCAGTTCAAGTGTAGCGGTTTTTACATTCCCTCTATAAGTGATAGCTTATGATAAGTGTCTTTTTCTGTGTGACTTATTTCACTTAGAATCGTCGTAGCTAAAGCCACTCATCATGCTGCTACTAGCCTTATGACATTGATTTCATGGCTGAGTGATATTCCATTGTACATAAGGACCACCACTTCTTTATCCATTTTTCTCTTTCCTGGGATATTTGAGGTGTCATGAAGTGGAGGTTCTTGTCAACAGAGCAGCCCTAAACTTTGGGGTGCCTGTGTCTTGCTGATTTTTAGTTTTCCCAATTTATATGCCCATGAGTGGAAGTGCCCTATGCGCTCTAAGCTGTGTTTTTTCGATGTTTCAGGACACACCGTACCCTTCTCCAGAGTGGCTGTTGGCAATTTACATCCCGCCCATCAGCGTAGCAAGGCTCCCATTTCTCCATGGCCTGTCCTGCATTTCTGTTTTTGACACTTTTTTCCGCATGGCCCTTTTGACCGATGGGAAGCGAGACTCCTTTGTAGCGCTGATTTGCCTTTCCAGGTTGCTTGGTTGGCCAAAAAGGGCGTATGCGTTTTTTCCTGAATATATTCAGGAAAAAACGCATACGCCCTTTTTGGCCAAGGGCATCATTGTCGACGTTTTGCCGCTTTTCATGTGCTTTAAAGGCGATTCGAATCGACCTCCTGAAATCTGTTTCCTGCAATTCTGCCTTGCTTTCAAATCCTCTTCGTTGCCTTCCCTCAATATATTTGTGGACGAGAGTTATCATTTATAACTCTGCAGGTTTGTGAATTGCAGTGCCCCTGAGCTCCATTTTTCAACTCGCTTTTTTGGGAGCTGGCCGCAAAAGCGCAGGATTGCCTCAGGCCCTATTCTGGTTCCGGGCGGCAGGCTGAGCCTGTGGTTAATTCTTCTTCCTGATGGGAAAATAGAGTGACCTGTGCCTGTCCCAACACCTAGAGCTAGTCTCTCATTGGCTCCCCCTCTTCCCGTTCATCCTCAGGACAAATTGCAAGCTGTACGGAACGGGAGGTTACAGGTGCTGATTCTCCAAGGAGGGAGATTGCTAGTAAAGCGGCTGGAATGGCGAACCCGAGCACAAGGAGATGAGAAATGAGGTGCGTTTTAGAAACCTTTCCCGATCACACGGTGTACCACCTTCTGGGTTTCTCATGCATGTTTTCGAGGTAGGAAGATGCCCTTGAACCTGGAGATTTGGGACCCATGGGATGGGTAACAGGCCGTATTACTTTAAAGGCTCTGCGTTTGCTCCCCCAACCTCACCAAACCTCTCAGCCCCGAGAGTGTCCACCCTTATGTCTCCTCCAGCTGTGGGTCTAGATATGGTCAATCCAGGTTGCATCACAGCCCCTGAACGAATTTTGTAAGAATTTCTCTCTCTTTCACTGTCTGTGTTTCACGGGTTTTTAAAAGTAATTTATTTTTATAATGGGGTTTAGCTGCTTTTCACGGCTGTGTTTCTGCCGCTTTACAGCCACTTGACTCACTTCCAGAGAGATATCAATACATAGGTTTTATGATTCTTACTAGTCAGATATATTCTTGTGCGGTGAATAGGGGGTGTGGAGTCCAGTTCACTGAGCAAGGAGTAGGTCTTTCTATTACATATTGGGTTTATGGAACGGTATCTGAGCTCATTTGAAACCCTTGTTTTATGCATCACCCCACCCCACCTTTCCCGTTAAGCAGCCATAGTGTGTTTTGTAAACTTGTGACTCTGTTCTGTTTTGTAATTCAGTTCAAGTGTAGCGGTTTTTACATTCCCTCTATAAGTGATAGCTTATGATAAGTGTCTTTTTCTGTGTGACTTATTTCACTTAGAATCGTCGTAGCTAAAGCCACTCATCATGCTGCTACTAACCTTATGACATTGATTTCATGGCTGAGTGATATTCCATTGTACATAAGGACCACCACTTCTTTATCCATTTTTCTCTTTCCTGGGATATTTGAGGTGTCATGAAGTGGAGGTTCTTGTCAACAGAGCAGCCCTAAACTTTGGGGTGCCTGTGTCTTGCTGATTTTTAGTTTTCCCAATTTATATGCCCATGAGTGGAAGTGCCCTATGCGCTCTAAGCTGTGTTTTTTCGATGTTTCAGGACACACCGTACACTTCTCCAGAGTGGCTGTTGGCAATTTACATCCCGCCCATCAGCGTAGCAAGGCTCCCATTTCTCCATGGCCTGTCCTGCATTTCTGGTTTTGACACTTTTTTCCGCATGGCCCTTTTGACCGATGGGAAGCGAGACTTCTTTGTAGCGCTGATTTGCCTTTCCAGGTTGCTTGGTTGGCCAAAAAGGGCGTATGCGTTTTTTCCTGAATATATTCAGGAAAAAACGCATACGCCCTTTTTGGCCAAGGGCATCATTGTCGACGTTTTGCCGCTTTTCATGTGCTTTAAAGGCGATTCGAATCGACCTCCTGAAATCTGTTTCCTGCAATTCTGCCTTGCTTTCAAATCCTCTTCGTTGCCTTCCCTCAATATATTTGTGGACGAGAGTTATCATTTATAACTCTGCAGGTTTGTGAATTGCAGTGCCCCTGAGCTCCATTTTTCAACTCGCTTTTTTGGGAGCTGGCCGCAAAAGCGCAGGATTGCCTCAGGCCCTATTCTGGTTCCGGGCGGCAGGCTGAGCCTGTGGTTAATTCTTCTTCCTGATGGGAAAATAGAGTGACCTGTGCCTGTCCCAACACCTAGAGCTAGTCTCTCATTGGCTCCCCCTCTTCCCGTTCATCCTCAGGACAAATTGCAAGCTGTACGGAACGGGAGGTTACAGGTGCTGATTCTCCAAGGAGGGAGATTGCTAGTAAAGCGGCTGGAATGGCGAACCCGAGCACAAGGAGATGAGAAATGAGGTGCGTTTTAGAAACCTTTCCCGATCACACGGTGTACCACCTTCTGGGTTTCTCATGCATGTTTTCGAGGTAGGAAGATGCCCTTGAACCTGGAGATTTGGGACCCATGGGATGGGTAACAGGCCGTATTGCTTTAAAGGCTCTGCGTTTTCTCCCCCAACCTCACCAAACCTCTCAGCCCCGAGAGTGTCCACCCTTATGTCTCCTCCAGCTGTGGGTCTAGATATGGTCAATCCAGGTTGCATCACAGCCCCTGAACGAATTTTGTAAGAATTTCTCTCTCTTTCACTGTCTGTGTTTCACGGGTTTTTAAAAGTAATTTATTTTTATAATGGGGTTTAGCTGCTTTTCACGGCTGTGTTTCTGCCGCTTTACAGCCACTTGACTCACTTCCAGAGAGATATCAATACATAGGTTTTATGATTCTTACTAGTCAGATATATTCTTGTGCGGTGAATAGGGGGTGTGGAGTCCAGTTCACTGAGCAAGGAGTAGCTCTTTCTATTACATATTGGGTTTATGGAACGGTATCTGAGCTCATTTGAAACCCTTGTTTTATGCATCACCCCACCCCACCTTTCCCGTTAAGCAGCCATAGTGTGTTTTGTAAACTTGTGACTCTGTTCTGTTTTGTAATTCAGTTCAAGTGTAGCGGTTTTTACATTCCCTCTATAAGTGATAGCTTATGATAAGTGTCTTTTTCTGTGTGACTTATTTCACTTAGAATCGTCGTAGCTAAAGCCACTCATCATGCTGCTACTAACCTTATGACATTGATTTCATGGCTGAGTGATATTCCATTGTACATAAGGACCACCACTTCTTTATCCATTTTTCTCTTTCCTGGGATATTTGAGGTGTCATGAAGTGGAGGTTCTTGTCAACAGAGCAGCCCTAAACTTTGGGGTGCCTGTGTCTTGCTGATTTTTAGTTTTCCCAATTTATATGCCCATGAGTGGAAGTGCCCTATGCGCTCTAAGCTGTGTTTTTTCGATGTTTCAGGACACACCGTACCCTTCTCCAGAGTGGCTGTTGGCAATTTACATCCCGCCCATCAGCGTAGCAAGGCTCCCATTTCTCCATGGCCTGTCCTGCATTTCTGGTTTTGACACTTTTTTCCGCATGGCCCTTTTGACCGATGGGAAGCGAGACTTCTTTGTAGCGCTGATTTGCCTTTCCAGGTTGCTTGGTTGGCCAAAAAGGGCGTATGCGTTTTTTCCTGAATATATTAAGGAAAACACGCATACGCCCTTTTTGGCCAAGGGCATCATTGTCGACGTTTTGCTGCTTTTCATGTGCTTTAAAGGCGATTCGAATCGACCTCCTGAAATCTGTTTCCTGCAATTCTGCCTTGCTTTCAAATCCTCTTCGTTGCCTTCCCTCAATATATTTGTGGACGAGAGTTATCATTTATAACTCTGCAGGTTTGTGAATTGCAGTGCCCCTGAGCTCCATTTTTCAACTCGCTTTTTTGGGAGCTGGCCGCAAAAGCGCAGGATTGCCTCAGGCCCTATTCTGGTTCCGGGCGGCAGGCTGAGCCTGTGGTTAATTCTTCTTCCTGATGGGAAAATAGAGTGACCTGTGCCTGTCCCAACACCTAGAGCTAGTCTCTCATTGGCTCCCCCTCTTCCCGTTCATCCTCAGGACAAATTGCAAGCTGTACGGAACGGGAGGTTACAGGTGCTGATTCTCCAAGGAGGGAGATTGCTAGTAAAGCGGCTGGAATGGCGAACCCGAGCACAAGGAGATGAGAAATGAGGTGCGTTTTAGAAACCTTTCCCGATCACACGGTGTACCACCTTCTGGGTTTCTCATGCATGTTTTCGAGGTAGGAAGATGCCCTTGAACCTGGAGATTTGGGACCCATGAGATGGGTAACAGGCAGTATTACTTTAAAGGCTCTGCGTTTGCTCCCCCAACCTCACCAAACCTCTCAGCCCCGAGAGTGTCCACCCTTATGTCTCCTCCAGCTGTGGGTCTAGATATGGTCAATCCAGGTTGCATCACAGCCCCTGAACGAATTTTGTAAGAATTTCTCTCTCTTTCACTGTCTGTGTTTCACGGGTTTTTAAAAGTAATTTATTTTTATAATGGGGTTTAGCTGCTTTTCACGGCTGTGTTTCTGCCGCTTTACAGCCACTTGACTCACTTCCAGAGAGATATCAATACATAGGTTTTATGATTCTTACTAGTCAGATATATTCTTGTGCGGTGAATAGGGGGTGTGGAGTCCAGTTCACTGAGCAAGGAGTAGCTCTTTCTATTACATATTGGGTTTATGGAACGGTATCTGAGCTCATTTGAAACCCTTGTTTTATGCATCACCCCACCCCACCTTTCCCGTTAAGCAGCCATAGTGTGTTTTGTAAACGTGTGACTCTGTTCTGTTTTGTAATTCAGTTCAAGTGTAGCGGTTTTTACATTCCCTCTATAAGTGATAGCTTATGATAAGTGTCTTTTTCTGTGTGACTTATTTCACTTAGAATCGTCGTAGCTAAAGCCACTCATCATGCTGCTACTAGCCTTATGACATTGATTTCATGGCTGAGTGATATTCCATTGTACATAAGGACCACCACTTCTTTATCCATTTTTCTCTTTCCTGGGATATTTGAGGTGTCATGAAGTGGAGGTTCTTGTCAACAGAGCAGCCCTAAACTTTGGGGTGCCTGTGTCTTGCTGATTTTTAGTTTTCCCAATTTATATGCCCATGAGTGGAAGTGCCCTATGCGCTCTAAGCTGTGATTTTTCGATGTTTCAGGACACACCGTACCCTTCTCCAGAGTGGCTGTTGGCAATTTACATCCCGCCCATCAGCGTAGCAAGGCTCCCATTTCTCCATGGCCTGTCCTGCATTTCTGGTTTTGACACTTTTTTCCGCATGGCCCTTTTGACCGATGGGAAGCGAGACTTCTTTGTAGCGCTGATTTGCCTTTCCAGGTTGCTTGGTTGGCCAAAAAGGGCGTATGCGTTTTTTCCTGAATATATTCAGGAAAAAACGCATACGCCCTTTTTGGCCAAGGGCATCATTGTCGACGTTTTGCCGCTTTTCATGTGCTTTAAAGGCGATTCGAATCGACCTCCTGAAATCTGTTTCCTGCAATTCTGCCTTGCTTTCAAATCCTCTTCGTTGCCTTCCCTCAATATATTTGTGGACGAGAGTTATCATTTATAACTCTGCAGGTTTGTGAATTGCAGTGCCCCTGAGCTCCATTTTTCAACTCGCTTTTTTGGGAGCTGGCCGCAAAAGTGCAGGATTGCCTCAGGCCCTATTCTGGTTCCGGGCGGCAGGCTGAGCCTGTGGTTAATTCTTCTTCCTGATGGGAAAATAGAGTGACCTGTGCCTGTCCCAACACCTAGAGCTAGTCTCTCATTGGCTCCCCCTCTTCCCGTTCATCCTCAGGACAAATTGCAAGCTGTACGGAACGGGAGGTTACAGGTGCTGATTCTCCAAGGAGGGAGATTGCTAGTAAAGCGGCTGGAATGGCGAACCCGAGCACAAGGAGATGAGAAATGAGGTGCGTTTTAGAAACCTTTCCCGATCACACGGTGTACCACCTTCTGGGTTTCTCATGCATGTTTTCGAGGTAGGAAGATGCCCTTGAACCTGGAGATTTGGGACCCATGGGATGGGTAACAGGCAGTATTACTTTAAAGGCTCTGCGTTTGCTCCCCCAACCTCACCAAACCTCTCAGCCCCGAGAGTGTCCACCCTTATGTCTCATCCAGCTGTGGGTCTAGATATGGTCAATCCAGGTTGCATCACAGCCCCTGAACGAATTTTGTAAGAATTTCTCTCTCTTTCACTGTCTGTGTTTCACGGGTTTTTAAAAGTAATTTATTTTTATAATGGGGTTTAGCTGCTTTTCACGGCTGTGTTTCTGCCGCTTTACAGCCACTTGACTCACTTCCAGAGAGATATCAATACATAGGTTTTATGATTCTTACTAGTCAGATATATTCTTGTGCGGTGAATAGGGGGTGTGGAGTCCAGTTCACTGAGCAAGGAGTAGCTCTTTCTATTACATATTGGGTTTATGGAACGGTATCTGAGCTCATTTGAAACCCTTGTTTTATGCATCACCCCACCCCACCTTTCCCGTTAAGCAGCCATAGTGTGTTTTGTAAACTTGTGACTCTGTTCTGTTTTGTAATTCAGTTCAAGTGTAGCGGTTTTTACATTCCCTCTATAAGTGATAGCTTATGATAAGTGTCTTTTTCTGTGTGACTTATTTCACTTAGAATCGTCGTAGCTAAAGCCACTCATCATGCTGCTACTAGCCTTATGACATTGATTTCATGGCTGAGTGATATTCCATTGTACATAAGGACCACCACTTCTTTATCCATTTTTCTCTTTCCTGGGATATTTGAGGTGTCATGAAGTGGAGGTTCTTGTCAACAGAGCAGCCCTAAACTTTGTGGTGCCTGTGTCTTGCTGATTTTTAGTTTTCCCAATTTATATGCCCATGAGTGGAAGTGCCCTATGCGCTCTAAGCTGTGTTTTTTCGATGTTTCAGGACACACCGTACACTTCTCCAGAGTCGCTGTTGGCAATTTACATCCCGCCCATCAGCGTAGCAAGGCTCCCATTTCTCCATGGCCTGTCCTGCATTTCTGGTTTTGACACTTTTTTCCGCATGGCCCTTTTGACCGATGGGAAGCGAGACTTCTTTGTAGCGCTGATTTGCCTTTCCAGGTTGCTTGGTTGGCCAAAAAGGGCGTATGCGTTTTTTCCTGAATATATTCAGGAAAAAACGCATACGCCCTTTTTGGCCAAGGGCATCATTGTCGACGTTTTGCCGCTTTTCATGTGCTTTAAAGGCGATTTGAATCGACCTCCTGAAATCTGTTTCCTGCAATTCTGCCTTGCTTTCAGATCCTCTTCGTTGCCTTCCCTCAATATATTTGTGGACGAGAGTTATCATTTATAACTCTGCAGGTTTGTGAATTGCAGTGCCCCTGAGCTCCATTTTTCAACTCGCTTTTTTGGGAGCTGGCCGCAAAAGCGCAGGATTGCCTCAGGCCCTATTCTGCTTCCGGGCGGCAGGCTGAGCCTGTGGTTAATTCTTCTTCCTGATGGGAAAATAGAGTGACCTGTGCCTGTCCCAACACCTAGAGCTAGTCTCTCATTGGCTCCCCCTCTTCCCGTTCATCCTCAGGACAAATTGCAAGCTGTACGGAACGGGAGGTTAAAGGTGCTGATTCTCCAAGGAGGGAGATTGCTAGTAAAGCGGCTGGAATGGCGAACCCGAGCACAAGGAGATGAGAAATGAGGTGCGTTTTAGAAACCTTTCCCGATCACACGGTGTACCACCTTCTGGGTTTCTCATGCATGTTTTCGAGGTAGGAAGATGCCCTTGAACCTGGAGATTTGGGACCCATGGGATGGGTAACAGGCAGTATTACTTTAAAGGCTCTGCGTTTGCTCCCCCAACCTCACCAAACCTCTCAGCCCCGAGAGTGTCCACCCTTATGTCTCATCCAGCTGTGGGTCTAGATATGGTCAATCCAGGTTGCATCACAGCCCCTGAACGAATTTTGTAAGAATTTCTCTCTCTTTCACTGTCTGTGTTTCATGGGTTTTTAAAAGTAATTTATTTTTATAATGGGGTTTAGCTGCTTTTCACGGCTGTGTTTCTGCCGCTTTACACCCACTTGACTCACTTCCAGAGAGATATCAATACATAGGTTTTATGATTCTTACTAGTCAGATATATTCTTGTGCGGTGAATAGGGGGTGTGGAGTCCAGTTCACTGAGCAAGGAGTAGGTCTTTCTATTACATATTGGGTTTATGGAACGGTATCTGAGCTCATTTGAAACCCTTGTTTTATGCATCACCCCACCCCACCTTTCCCGTTAAGCAGCCATAGTGTGTTTTGTAAACTTGTGACTCTGTTCTGTTTTGTAATTCAGTTCAAGTGTAGCGGTTTTTACATTCCCTCTATAAGTGATAGCTTATGATAAGTGTCTTTTTCTGTGTGACTTATTTCACTTAGAATCGTCGTAGCTAAAGCCACTCATCATGCTGCTACTAGCCTTATGACATTGATTTCATGGCTGAGTGATATTCCATTGTACATAAGGACCACCACTTCTTTATCCATTTTTCTCTTTCCTGGGATATTTGAGGTGTCATGAAGTGGAGGTTCTTGTCAACAGAGCAGCCCTAAACTTTGTGGTGCCTGTGTCTTGCTGATTTTTAGTTTTCCCAATTTATATGCCCATGAGTGGAAGTGCCCTATGCGCTCTAAGCTGTGTTTTTTCGATGTTTCAGGACACACCGTACACTTCTCCAGAGTCGCTGTTGGCAATTTACATCCCGCCCATCAGCGTAGCAAGGCTCCCATTTCTCCATGGCCTGTCCTGCATTTCTGGTTTTGACACTTTTTTCCGCATGGCCCTTTTGACCGATGGGAAGCGAGACTTCTTTGTAGCGCTGATTTGCCTTTCCAGGTTGCTTGGTTGGCCAAAAAGGGCGTATGCGTTTTTTCCTGAATATATTCAGGAAAAAACGCATACGCCCTTTTTGGCCAAGGGCATCATTGTCGACGTTTTGCCGCTTTTCATGTGCTTTAAAGGCGATTCGAATCGACCTCCTGAAATCTGTTTCCTGCAATTCTGCCTTGCTTTCAAATCCTCTTCGTTGCCTTCCCTCAATATATTTGTGGACGAGAGTTATCATTTATAACTCTGCAGGTTTGTGAATTGCAGTGCCCCTGAGCTCCATTTTTCAACTCGCTTTTTTGGGAGCTGGCCGCAAAAGCGCAGGATTGCCTCAGGCCCTATTCTGCTTCCAGGTGGCAGGCTGAGCCTGTGGTTAATTCTTCTTCCTGATGGGAAAATAGAGTGACCTGTGCCTGTCCCAACACCTAGAGCTAGTCTCTCATTGGCTCCCCCTCTTCCCGTTCATCCTCAGGACAAATTGCAAGCTGTACGGAACGGGAGGTTAAAGGTGCTGATTCTCCAAGGAGGGAGATTGCTAGTAAAGCGGCTGGAATGGCGAACCCGAGCACAAGGAGATGAGAAATGAGGTGCGTTTTAGAAACCTTTCCCGATCACACGGTGTACCACCTTCTGGGTTTCTCATGCATGTTTTCGAGGTAGGAAGATGCCCTTGAACCTGGAGATTTGGGACCCATGGGATGGGTAACAGGCAGTATTACTTTAAAGGCTCTGCGTTTGCTCCCCCAACCTCACCAAACCTCTCAGCCCCGAGAGTGTCCACCCTTATGTCTCATCCAGCTGTGGGTCTAGATATGGTTAATCCAGGTTGCATCACAGCCCCTGAACGAATTTTGTAAGAATTTCTCTCTCTTTCACTGTCTTTGTTTCACGGGTTTTTAAAAGTAATTTATTTTTATAATGGGGTTTAGCTGCTTTTCACGGCTGTGTTTATGCCGCTTTACACCCACTTGACTCACTTCCAGAGAGATATCAATACATAGGTTTTAAGATTCTTACTAGTCAGATATATTCTTGTGCGGTGAATAGGGGGTGTTGAGTCCAGTTCACTGAGCAAGGAGTAGGTCTTTCTATTACATATTGGGTTTATGGAACGGTATCTGAGCTCATTTGAAACCCTTGTTTTATGCATCACCCCACCCCACCTTTCCCGTTAAGCAGCCATAGTGTGTTTTGTAAACTTGTGACTCTGTTCTGTTTTGTAATTCAGTTCAAGTGTAGCGGTTTTTACATTCCCTCTATAAGTGATAGCTTATGATAAGTGTCTTTTTCTGTGTGACTTATTTCACTTAGAATCGTCGTAGCTAAAGCCACTCATCATGCTGCTACTAGCCTTATGACATTGATTTCATGGCTGAGTGATATTCCATTGTACATAAGGACCACCACTTCTTTATCCATTTTTCTCTTTCCTGGGATATTTGAGGTGTCATGAAGTGGAGGTTCTTGTCAACAGAGCAGCCCTAAACTTTGTGGTGCCTGTGTCTTGCTGATTTTTAGTTTTCCCAATTTATATGCCCATGAGTGGAAGTGCCCTATGCGCTCTAAGCTGTGTTTTTTCGATGTTTCAGGACACACCGTACACTTCTCCAGAGTCGCTGTTGGCAATTTACATCCCGCCCATCAGCGTAGCAAGGCTCCCATTTCTCCATGGCCTGTCCTGCATTTCTGGTTTTGACACTTTTTTCCGCATGGCCCTTTTGACCGATGGGAAGCGAGACTTCTTTGTAGCGCTGATTTGCCTTTCCAGGTTGCTTGGTTGGCCAAAAAGGGCGTATGCGTTTTTTCCTGAATATATTCAGGAAAAAACGCATACGCCCTTTTTGGCCAAGGGCATCATTGTCGACGTTTTGCCGCTTTTCATGTGCTTTAAAGGCGATTTGAATCGACCTCCTGAAATCTGTTTCCTGCAATTCTGCCTTGCTTTCAGATCCTCTTCGTTGCCTTCCCTCAATATATTTGTGGACGAGAGGTATCATTTATAACTCTGCAGGTTTGTGAATTGCAGTGCCCCTGAGCTCCATTTTTCAACTCGCTTTTTTGGGAGCTGGCCGCAAAAGCGCAGGATTGCCTCAGGCCCTATTCTGCTTCCGGGCGGCAGGCTGAGCCTGTGGTTAATTCTTCTTCCTGATGGGAAAATAGAGTGACCTGTGCCTGTCCCAACACCTAGAGCTAGTCTCTCATTGGCTCCCCCTCTTCCCGTTCATCCTCAGGACAAATTGCAAGCTGTACGGAACGGGAGGTTAAAGGTGCTGATTCTCCAAGGAGGGAGATTGCTAGTAAAGCGGCTGGAATGGCGAACCCGAGCACAAGGAGATGAGAAATGAGGTGCGTTTTAGAAACCTTTCCCGATCACACGGTGTACCACCTTCTGGGTTTCTCATGCATGTTTTCGAGGTAGGAAGATGCCCTTGAACCTGGAGATTTGGGACCCATGGGATGGGTAACAGGCAGTATTACTTTAAAGGCTCTGCGTTTGCTCCCCCAACCTCACCAAACCTCTCAGCCCCGAGAGTGTCCACCCTTATGTCTCATCCAGCTGTGGGTCTAGATATGGTCAATCCAGGTTGCATCACAGCCCCTGAACGAATTTTGTAAGAATTTCTCTCTCTTTCACTGTCTGTGTTTCACGGGTTTTTAAAAGTAATTTATTTTCATAATGGGGTTTAGCTGCTTTTCACGGCTGTGTTTCTGCCGCTTTACAGCCACTTGACTCACTTCCAGAGAGATATCAATACATAGGTTTTATGATTCTTACTAGTCAGATATATTCTTGTGCGGTGAATAGGGGGTGTGGAGTCCAGTTCACTGAGCAAGGAGTAGGTCTTTCTATTACATATTGGGTTTATGGAACGGTATCTGAGCTCATTTGAAACCCTTGTTTTATGCATCACCCCACCCCACCTTTCCCGTTAAGCAGCCATAGTGTGTTTTGTAAACTTGTGACTCTGTTCTGTTTTGTAATTCAGTTCAAGTGTAGCGGTTTTTACATTCCCTCTATAAGTGATAGCTTATGATAAGTGTCTTTTTCTGTGTGACTTATTTCACTTAGAATCGTCGTAGCTAAAGCCACTCATCATGCTGCTACTAGCCTTATGACATTGATTTCATGTTTGAGTGATATTCCATTGTACATAAGGACCACCACTTCTTTATCCATTTTTCTCTTTCCTGGGATATTTGAGGTGTCATGAAGTGGAGGTTCTTGTCAACAGAGCAGCCCTAAACTTTGTGGTGCCTGTGTCTTGCTGATTTTTAGTTTTCCCAATTTATATGCCCATGAGTGGAAGTGCCCTATGCGCTCTAAGCTGTGTTTTTTCGATGTTTCAGGACACACCGTACACTTCTCCAGAGTCGCTGTTGGCAATTTACATCCCGCCCATCAGCGTAGCAAGGCTCCCATTTTTCCATGGCCTGTCCTGCATTTCTGGTTTTGACACTTTTTTCCGCATGGCCCTTTTGACCGATGGGAAGCGAGACTTCTTTGTAGCGCTGATTTGCCTTTCCAGGTTGCTTGGTTGGCCAAAAAGGGCGTATGCGTTTTTTCCTGAATATATTCAGGAAAAAACGCATACGCCCTTTTTGGCCAAGGGCATCATTGTCGACGTTTTGCCGCTTTTCATGTGCTTTAAAGGCGATTTGAATCGACCTCCTGAAATCTGTTTCCTGCAATTCTGCCTTGCTTTCAGATCCTCTTCGTTGCCTTCCCTCAATATATTTGTGGACGAGAGTTATCATTTATAACTCTGCAGGTTTGTGAATTGCAGTGCCCCTGAGCTCCATTTTTCAACTCGCTTTTTTGGGAGCTGGCCGCAAAAGCGCAGGATTGCCTCAGGCCCTATTCTGCTTCCGGGCGGCAGGCTGAGCCTGTGGTTAATTCTTCTTCCTGATGGGAAAATAGAGTGACCTGTGCCTGTCCCAACACCTAGAGCTAGTCTCTCATTGGCTCCCCCTCTTCCCGTTCATCCTCAGGACAAATTGCAAGCTGTACGGAACGGGAGGTTAAAGGTGCTGATTCTCCAAGGAGGGAGATTGCTAGTAAAGCGGCTGGAATGGCGAACCCGAGCACAAGGAGATGAGAAATGAGGTGCGTTTTAGAAACCTTTCCCGATCACACGGTGTACCACCTTCTGGGTTTCTCATGCATGTTTTCGAGGTAGGAAGATGCCCTTGAACCTGGAGATTTGGGACCCATGGGATGGGTAACAGGCAGTATTACTTTAAAGGCTCTGCGTTTGCTCCCCCAACCTCACCAAACCTCTCAGCCCCGAGAGTGTCCACCCTTATGTCTCATCCAGCTGTGGGTCTAGATATGGTCAATCCAGGTTGCATCACAGCCCCTGAACGAATTTTGTAAGAATTTCTCTCTCTTTCACTGTCTGTGTTTCACGGGTTTTTAAAAGTAATTTATTTTTATAATGGGGTTTAGCTGCTTTTCACGGCTGTGTTTCTGCCGCTTTACAGCCACTTGACTCACTTCCAGAGAGATATCAATACATAGGTTTTATGATTCTTACTAGTCAGATATATTCTTGTGCGGTGAATAGGGGGTGTGGAGTCCAGTTCACTGAGCAAGGAGTAGGTCTTTCTATTACATATTGGGTTTATGGAACGGTATCTGAGCTCATTTGAAACCCTTGTTTTATGCATCACCCCACCCCACCTTTCCCGTTAAGCAGCCATAGTGTGTTTTGTAAACTTGTGACTCTGTTCTGTTTTGTAATTCAGTTCAAGTGTAGCGGTTTTTACATTCCCTCTATAAGTGATAGCTTATGATAAGTGTCTTTTTCTGTGTGACTTATTTCACTTAGAATCGTCGTAGCTAAAGCCACTCATCATGCTGCTACTAGCCTTATGACATTGATTTCATGGCTGAGTGATATTCCATTGTACATAAGGACCACCACTTCTTTATCCATTTTTCTCTTTCCTGGGATATTTGAGGTGTCATGAAGTGGAGGTTCTTGTCAACAGAGCAGCCCTAAACTTTGTGGTGCCTGTGTCTTGCTGATTTTTAGTTTTCCCAATTTATATGCCCATGAGTGGAAGTGCCCTATGCGCTCTAAGCTGTGTTTTTTCGATGTTTCAGGACACACCGTACACTTCTCCAGAGTGGCTGTTGGCAATTTACATCCCGCCCATCAGCGTAGCAAGGCTCCCATTTCTCCATGGCCTGTCCTGCATTTCTGGTTTTGACACTTTTTTCCGCATGGCCCTTTTGACCGATGGGAAGCGAGACTTCTTTGTAGCGCTGATTTGCCTTTCCAGGTTGCTTGGTTGGCCAAAAAGGGCGTATGCGTTTTTTCCTGAATATATTCAGGAAAAAACGCATACGCCCTTTTTGGCCAAGGGCATCATTGTCGACGTTTTGCCGCTTTTCATGTGCTTTAAAGGCGATTCGAATCGACCTCCTGAAATCTGTTTCCTGCAATTCTGCCTTGCTTTCAAATCCTCTTCGTTGCCTTCCCTCAATATATTTGTGGACGAGAGTTATCATTTATAACTCTGCAGGTTTGTGAATTGCAGTGCCCCTGAGCTCCATTTTTCAACTCGCTTTTTTGGGAGCTGGCCGCAAAAGCGCAGGATTGCCTCAGGCCCTATTCTGCTTCCAGGTGGCAGGCTGAGCCTGTGGTTAATTCTTCTTCCTGATGGGAAAATAGAGTGACCTGTGCCTGTCCCAACACCTAGAGCTAGTCTCTCATTGGCTCCCCCTCTTCCCGTTCATCCTCAGGACAAATTGCAAGCTGTACGGAACGGGAGGTTAAAGGTGCTGATTCTCCAAGGAGGGAGATTGCTAGTAAAGCGGCTGGAATGGCGAACCCGAGCACAAGGAGATGAGAAATGAGGTGCGTTTTAGAAACCTTTCCCGATCACACGGTGTACCACCTTCTGGGTTTCTCATGCATGTTTTCGAGGTAGGAAGATGCCCTTGAACCTGGAGATTTGGGACCCATGGGATGGGTAACAGGCAGTATTACTTTAAAGGCTCTGCGTTTGCTCCCCCAACCTCACCAAACCTCTCAGCCCCGAGAGTGTCCACCCTTATGTCTCATCCAGCTGTGGGTCTAGATATGGTCAATCCAGGTTGCATCACAGCCCCTGAACGAATTTTGTAAGAATTTCTCTCTCTTTCACTGTCTTTGTTTCACGGGTTTTTAAAAGTAATTTATTTTTATAATGGGGTTTAGCCGCTTTTCACGGCTGTGTTTATGCCGCTTTACACCCACTTGACTCACTTCCAGAGATTTATCAATACATAGGTTTTATGATTCTTACTAGTCAGATATATTCTTGTGCGGTGAATAGGGGGTGTTGAGTCCAGTTCACTGGCAAGGAGTAGCTCTTTCTATTACATATTGGGTTTATGGAACGGTATCTGAGCTCATTTGAAACCCTTGTTTTATGCATCACCCCACCCCACCTTTCCCGTTAAGCAGCCATAGTGTGTTTTGTAAACTTGTGACTCTGTTCTGTTTTGTAATTCAGTTCAAGTGTAGCGGTTTTTACATTCCCTCTATAAGTGATAGCTTATGATAAGTGTCTTTTTCTGTGTGACTTATTTCACTTAGAATCGTCGTAGCTAAAGCCACTCATCATGCTGCTACTAGCCTTATGACATTGATTTCATGGCTGAGTGATATTCCATTGTACATAAGGACCACCACTTCTTTATCCATTTTTCTCTTTCCTGGGATATTTGAGGTGTCATGAAGTGGAGGTTCTTGTCAACAGAGCAGCCCTAAACTTTGTGGTGCCTGTGTCTTGCTGATTTTTAGTTTTCCCAATTTATATGCCCATGAGTGGAAGTGCCCTATGCGCTCTAAGCTGTGTTTTTTCGATGTTTCAGGACACACCGTACACTTCTCCAGAGTCGCTGTTGGCAATTTACATCCCGCCCATCAGCGTAGCAAGGCTCCCATTTCTCCATGGCCTGTCCTGCATTTCTGGTTTTGACACTTTTTTCCGCATGGCCCTTTTGACCGATGGGAAGCGAGACTTCTTTGTAGCGCTGATTTGCCTTTCCAGGTTGCTTGGTTGGCCAAAAAGGGCGTATGCGTTTTTTCCTGAATATATTCAGGAAAAAACGCATACGCCCTTTTTGGCCAAGGGCATCATTGTCGACGTTTTGCCGCTTTTCATGTGCTTTAAAGGCGATTTGAATCGACCTCCTGAAATCTGTTTCCTGCAATTCTGCCTTGCTTTCAGATCCTCTTCGTTGCCTTCCCTCAATATATTTGTGGACGAGAGGTATCATTTATAACTCTGCAGGTTTGTGAATTGCAGTGCCCCTGAGCTCCATTTTTCAACTCGCTTTTTTGGGAGCTGGCCGCAAAAGCGCAGGATTGCCTCAGGCCCTATTCTGCTTCCGGGCGGCAGGCTGAGCCTGTGGTTAATTCTTCTTCCTGATGGGAAAATAGAGTGACCTGTGCCTGTCCCAACACCTAGAGCTAGTCTCTCATTGGCTCCCCCTCTTCCCGTTCATCCTCAGGACAAATTGCAAGCTGTACGGAACGGGAGGTTAAAGGTGCTGATTCTCCAAGGAGGGAGATTGCTAGTAAAGCGGCTGGAATGGCGAACCCGAGCACAAGGAGATGAGAAATGAGGTGCGTTTTAGAAACCTTTCCCGATCACACGGTGTACCACCTTCTGGGTTTCTCATGCATGTTTTCGAGGTAGGAAGATGCCCTTGAACCTGGAGATTTGGGACCCATGGGATGGGTAACAGGCAGTATTACTTTAAAGGCTCTGCGTTTGCTCCCCCAACCTCACCAAACCTCTCAGCCCCGAGAGTGTCCACCCTTATGTCTCATCCAGCTGTGGGTCTAGATATGGTCAATCCAGGTTGCATCACAGCCCCTGAACGAATTTTGTAAGAATTTCTCTCTCTTTCACTGTCTGTGTTTCACGGGTTTTTAAAAGTAATTTATTTTTATAATGGGGTTTAGCTGCTTTTCACGGCTGTGTTTCTGCCGCTTTACAGCCACTTGACTCACTTCCAGAGAGATATCAATACATAGGTTTTATGATTCTTACTAGTCAGATATATTCTTGTGCGGTGAATAGGGGGTGTGGAGTCCAGTTCACTGAGCAAGGAGTAGGTCTTTCTATTACATATTGGGTTTATGGAACGGTATCTGAGCTCATTTGAAACCCTTGTTTTATGCATCACCCCACCCCACCTTTCCCGTTAAGCAGCCATAGTGTGTTTTGTAAACTTGTGACTCTGTTCTGTTTTGTAATTCAGTTCAAGTGTAGCGGTTTTTACATTCCCTCTATAAGTGATAGCTTATGATAAGTGTCTTTTTCTGTGTGACTTATTTCACTTAGAATCGTCGTAGCTAAAGCCACTCATCATGCTGCTACTAGCCTTATGACATTGATTTCATGTTTGAGTGATATTCCATTGTACATAAGGACCACCACTTCTTTATCCATTTTTCTCTTTCCTGGGATATTTGAGGTGTCATGAAGTGGAGGTTCTTGTCAACAGAGCAGCCCTAAACTTTGTGGTGCCTGTGTCTTGCTGATTTTTAGTTTTCCCAATTTATATGCCCATGAGTGGAAGTGCCCTATGCGCTCTAAGCTGTGTTTTTTCGATGTTTCAGGACACACCGTACACTTCTCCAGAGTGGCTGTTGGCAATTTACATCCCGCCCATCAGCGTAGCAAGGCTCCCATTTCTCCATGGCCTGTCCTGCATTTCTGGTTTTGACACTTTTTTCCGCATGGCCCTTTTGACCGATGGGAAGCGAGACTTCTTTGTAGCGCTGATTTGCCTTTCCAGGTTGCTTGGTTGGCCAAAAAGGGCGTATGCGTTTTTTCCTGAATATATTCAGGAAAAAACGCATACGCCCTTTTTGGCCAAGGGCATCATTGTCGACGTTTTGCCGCTTTTCATGTGCTTTAAAGGCGATTCGAATCGACCTCCTGAAATCTGTTTCCTGCAATTCTGCCTTGCTTTCAAATCCTCTTCGTTGCCTTCCCTCAATATATTTGTGGACGAGAGTTATCATTTATAACTCTGCAGGTTTGTGAATTGCAGTGCCCCTGAGCTCCATTTTTCAACTCGCTTTTTTGGGAGCTGGCCGCAAAAGCGCAGGATTGCCTCAGGCCCTATTCTGCTTCCGGGCGGCAGGCTGAGCCTGTGGTTAATTCTTCTTCCTGATGGGAAAATAGAGTGACCTGTGCCTGTCCCAACACCTAGAGCTAGTCTCTCATTGGCTCCCCCTCTTCCCGTTCATCCTCAGGACAAATTGCAAGCTGTACGGAACGGGAGGTTAAAGGTGCTGATTCTCCAAGGAGGGAGATTGCTAGTAAAGCGGCTGGAATGGCGAACCCGAGCACAAGGAGATGAGAAATGAGGTGCGTTTTAGAAACCTTTCCCGATCACACGGTGTACCACCTTCTGGGTTTCTCATGCATGTTTTCGAGGTAGGAAAATGCCCTTGAACCTGGAGATTTGGGACCCATGGGATGGGTAACAGGCAGTATTACTTTAAAGGCTCTGCGTTTGCTCCCCCAACCTCACCAAACCTCTCAGCCCCGAGAGTGTCCACCCTTATGTCTCATCCAGCTGTGGGTCTAGATATGGTTAATCCAGGTTGCATCACAGCCCCTGAACGAATTTTGTAAGAATTTCTCTCTCTTTCACTGTCTTTGTTTCACGGGTTTTTAAAAGTAATTTATTTTTATAATGGGGTTTAGCTGCTTTTCACGGCTGTGTTTATGCCGCTTTACACCCACTTGACTCACTTCCAGAGAGATATCAATACATAGGTTTTAAGATTCTTACTAGTCAGATATATTCTTGTGCGGTGAATAGGGGGTGTTGAGTCCAGTTCACTGAGCAAGGAGTAGGTCTTTCTATTACATATTGGGTTTATGGAACGGTATCTGAGCTCATTTGAAACCCTTGTTTTATGCATCACCCCACCCCACCTTTCCCGTTAAGCAGCCATAGTGTGTTTTGTAAACTTGTGACTCTGTTCTGTTTTGTAATTCAGTTCAAGTGTAGCGGTTTTTACATTCCCTCTATAAGTGATAGCTTATGATAAGTGTCTTTTTCTGTGTGACTTATTTCACTTAGAATCGTCGTAGCTAAAGCCACTCATCATGCTGCTACTAGCCTTATGACATTGATTTCATGGCTGAGTGATATTCCATTGTACATAAGGACCACCACTTCTTTATCCATTTTTCTCTTTCCTGGGATATTTGAGGTGTCATGAAGTGGAGGTTCTTGTCAACAGAGCAGCCCTAAACTTTGTGGTGCCTGTGTCTTGCTGATTTTTAGTTTTCCCAATTTATATGCCCATGAGTGGAAGTGCCCTATGCGCTCTAAGCTGTGTTTTTTCGATGTTTCAGGACACACCGTACACTTCTCCAGAGTCGCTGTTGGCAATTTACATCCCGCCCATCAGCGTAGCAAGGCTCCCATTTCTCCATGGCCTGTCCTGCATTTCTGGTTTTGACACTTTTTTCCGCATGGCCCTTTTGACCGATGGGAAGCGAGACTTCTTTGTAGCGCTGATTTGCCTTTCCAGGTTGCTTGGTTGGCCAAAAAGGGCGTATGCGTTTTTTCCTGAATATATTCAGGAAAAAACGCATACGCCCTTTTTGGCCAAGGGCATCATTGTCGACGTTTTGCCGCTTTTCATGTGCTTTAAAGGCGATTTGAATCGACCTCCTGAAATCTGTTTCCTGCAATTCTGCCTTGCTTTCAGATCCTCTTCGTTGCCTTCCCTCAATATATTTGTGGACGAGAGGTATCATTTATAACTCTGCAGGTTTGTGAATTGCAGTGCCCCTGAGCTCCATTTTTCAACTCGCTTTTTTGGGAGCTGGCCGCAAAAGCGCAGGATTGCCTCAGGCCCTATTCTGCTTCCGGGCGGCAGGCTGAGCCTGTGGTTAATTCTTCTTCCTGATGGGAAAATAGAGTGACCTGTGCCTGTCCCAACACCTAGAGCTAGTCTCTCATTGGCTCCCCCTCTTCCCGTTCATCCTCAGGACAAATTGCAAGCTGTACGGAACGGGAGGTTAAAGGTGCTGATTCTCCAAGGAGGGAGATTGCTAGTAAAGCGGCTGGAATGGCGAACCCGAGCACAAGGAGATGAGAAATGAGGTGCGTTTTAGAAACCTTTCCCGATCACACGGTGTACCACCTTCTGGGTTTCTCATGCATGTTTTCGAGGTAGGAAGATGCCCTTGAACCTGGAGATTTGGGACCCATGGGATGGGTAACAGGCAGTATTACTTTAAAGGCTCTGCGTTTGCTCCCCCAACCTCACCAAACCTCTCAGCCCCGAGAGTGTCCACCCTTATGTCTCATCCAGCTGTGGGTCTAGATATGGTCAATCCAGGTTGCATCACAGCCCCTGAACGAATTTTGTAAGAATTTCTCTCTCTTTCACTGTCTGTGTTTCACGGGTTTTTAAAAGTAATTTATTTTTATAATGGGGTTTAGCTGCTTTTCACGGCTGTGTTTCTGCCGCTTTACAGCCACTTGACTCACTTCCAGAGAGATATCAATACATAGGTTTTATGATTCTTACTAGTCAGATATATTCTTGTGCGGTGAATAGGGGGTGTGGAGTCCAGTTCACTGAGCAAGGAGTAGGTCTTTCTATTACATATTGGGTTTATGGAACGGTATCTGAGCTCATTTGAAACCCTTGTTTTATGCATCACCCCACCCCACCTTTCCCGTTAAGCAGCCATAGTGTGTTTTGTAAACTTGTGACTCTGTTCTGTTTTGTAATTCAGTTCAAGTGTAGCGGTTTTTACATTCCCTCTATAAGTGATAGCTTATGATAAGTGTCTTTTTCTGTGTGACTTATTTCACTTAGAATCGTCGTAGCTAAAGCCACTCATCATGCTGCTACTAGCCTTATGACATTGATTTCATGTTTGAGTGATATTCCATTGTACATAAGGACCACCACTTCTTTATCCATTTTTCTCTTTCCTGGGATATTTGAGGTGTCATGAAGTGGAGGTTCTTGTCAACAGAGCAGCCCTAAACTTTGTGGTGCCTGTGTCTTGCTGATTTTTAGTTTTCCCAATTTATATGCCCATGAGTGGAAGTGCCCTATGCGCTCTAAGCTGTGTTTTTTCGATGTTTCAGGACACACCGTACACTTCTCCAGAGTCGCTGTTGGCAATTTACATCCCGCCCATCAGCGTAGCAAGGCTCCCATTTCTCCATGGCCTGTCCTGCATTTCTGGTTTTGACACTTTTTTCCGCATGGCCCTTTTGACCGATGGGAAGCGAGACTTCTTTGTAGCGCTGATTTGCCTTTCCAGGTTGCTTGGTTGGCCAAAAAGGGCGTATGCGTTTTTTCCTGAATATATTCAGGAAAAAACGCATACGCCCTTTTTGGCCAAGGGCATCATTGTCGACGTTTTGCCGCTTTTCATGTGCTTTAAAGGCGATTCGAATCGACCTCCTGAAATCTGTTTCCTGCAATTCTGCCTTGCTTTCAAATCCTCTTCGTTGCCTTCCCTCAATATATTTGTGGACGAGAGTTATCATTTATAACTCTGCAGGTTTGTGAATTGCAGTGCCCCTGAGCTCCATTTTTCAACTCGCTTTTTTGGGAGCTGGCCGCAAAAGCGCAGGATTGCCTCAGGCCCTATTCTGCTTCCAGGTGGCAGGCTGAGCCTGTGGTTAATTCTTCTTCCTGATGGGAAAATAGAGTGACCTGTGCCTGTCCCAACACCTAGAGCTAGTCTCTCATTGGCTCCCCCTCTTCCCGTTCATCCTCAGGACAAATTGCAAGCTGTACGGAACGGGAGGTTAAAGGTGCTGATTCTCCAAGGAGGGAGATTGCTAGTAAAGCGGCTGGAATGGCGAACCCGAGCACAAGGAGATGAGAAATGAGGTGCGTTTTAGAAACCTTTCCCGATCACACGGTGTACCACCTTCTGGGTTTCTCATGCATGTTTTCGAGGTAGGAAGATGCCCTTGAACCTGGAGATTTGGGACCCATGGGATGGGTAACAGGCAGTATTACTTTAAAGGCTCTGCGTTTGCTCCCCCAACCTCACCAAACCTCTCAGCCCCGAGAGTGTCCACCCTTATGTCTCATCCAGCTGTGGGTCTAGATATGGTCAATCCAGGTTGCATCACAGCCCCTGAACGAATTTTGTAAGAATTTCTCTCTCTTTCACTGTCTTTGTTTCACGGGTTTTTAAAAGTAATTTATTTTTATAATGGGGTTTAGCCGCTTTTCACGGCTGTGTTTATGCCGCTTTACACCCACTTGACTCACTTCCAGAGAGATATCAATACATAGGTTTTAAGATTCTTACTAGTCAGATATATTCTTGTGCGGTGAATAGGGGGTGTTGAGTCCAGTTCACTGAGCAAGGAGTAGCTCTTTCTATTACATATTGGGTTTATGGAACGGTATCTGAGCTCATTTGAAACCCTTGTTTTATGCATCACCCCACCCCACCTTTCCCGTTAAGCAGCCATAGTGTGTTTTGTAAACTTGTGACTCTGTTCTGTTTTGTAATTCAGTTCAAGTGTAGCGGTTTTTACATTCCCTCTATAAGTGATAGCTTATGATAAGTGTCTTTTTCTGTGTGACTTATTTCACTTAGAATCGTCGTAGCTAAAGCCACTCATCATGCTGCTACTAGCCTTATGACATTGATTTCATGGCTGAGTGATATTCCATTGTACATAAGGACCACCACTTCTTTATCCATTTTTCTGTTTCCTGGGATATTTGAGGTGTCATGAAGTGGAGGTTCTTGTCAACAGAGCAGCCCTAAACTTTGGGGTGCCTGTGTCTTGCTGATTTTTAGTTTTCCCAATTTATATGCCCATGAGTGGAAGTGCCCTATGCGCTCTAAGCTGTGTTTTTTCGATGTTTCAGGACACACCGTACCCTTCTCCAGAGTGGCTGTTGGCAATTTACATCCCGCCCATCAGCGTAGCAAGGCTCCCATTTCTCCATGGCCTGTCCTGCATTTCTGGTTTTGACACTTTTTTCCGCATGGCCCTTTTGACCGATGGGAAGCGAGACTTCTTTGTAGCGCTGATTTGCCTTTCCAGGTTGCTTGGTTGGCCAAAAAGGGCGTATGCGTTTTTTCCTGAATATATTCAGGAAAAAACGCATACGCCCTTTTTGGCCAAGGGCATCATTGTCGACGTTTTGCCGCTTTTCATGTGCTTTAAAGGCGATTCGAATCGACCTCCTGAAATCTGTTTCCTGCAATTCTGCCTTGCTTTCAGATCCTCTTCGTTGCCTTCCCTCAATATATTTGTGGACGAGAGTTATCATTTATAACTCTGCAGGTTTGTGAATTGCAGTGCCCCTGAGCTCCATTTTTCAACTCGCTTTTTTGGGAGCTGGCCGCAAAAGCGCAGGATTGCCTCAGGCCCTATTCTGGTTCCGGGCGGCAGGCTGAGCCTGTGGTTAATTCTTCTTCCTGATGGGAAAATAGAGTGACCTGTGCCTGTCCCAACACCTAGAGCTAGTCTCTCATTGGCTCCCCCTCTTCCCGTTCATCCTCAGGACAAATTGCAAGCTGTACGGAACGGGAGGTTAAAGGTGCTGATTCTCCAAGGAGGGAGATTGCTAGTAAAGCGGCTGGAATGGCGAACCCGAGCACAAGGAGATGAGAAATGAGGTGCGTTTTAGAAACCTTTCCCGATCACACGGTGTACCACCTTCTGGGTTTCTCTTGCATGTTTTCGAGGTAGGAAAATGCCCTTGAACCTGGAGATTTGGGACCCATGGGATGGGTAACAGGCAGTATTACTTTAAAGGCTCTGCGTTTGCTCCCCCAACCTCACCAAACCTCTCAGCCCCGAGAGTGTCCACCCTTATGTCTCATCCAGCTGTGGGTCTAGATATGGTTAATCCAGGTTGCATCACAGCCCCTGAACGAATTTTGTAAGAATTTCTCTCTCTTTCACTGTCTTTGTTTCACGGGTTTTTAAAAGTAATTTATTTTTATAATGGGGTTTAGCTGCTTTTCACGGCTGTGTTTATGCCGCTTTACACCCACTTGACTCACTTCCAGAGAGATATCAATACATAGGTTTTAAGATTCTTACTAGTCAGATATATTCTTGTGCGGTGAATAGGGGGTGTTGAGTCCAGTTCACTGAGCAAGGAGTAGGTCTTTCTATTACATATTGGGTTTATGGAACGGTATCTGAGCTCATTTGAAACCCTTGTTTTATGCATCACCCCACCCCACCTTTCCCGTTAAGCAGCCATAGTGTGTTTTGTAAACTTGTGACTCTGTTCTGTTTTGTAATTCAGTTCAAGTGTAGCGGTTTTTACATTCCCTCTATAAGTGATAGCTTATGATAAGTGTCTTTTTCTGTGTGACTTATTTCACTTAGAATCGTCGTAGCTAAAGCCACTCATCATGCTGCTACTAGCCTTATGACATTGATTTCATGGCTGAGTGATATTCCATTGTACATAAGGACCACCACTTCTTTATCCATTTTTCTCTTTCCTGGGATATTTGAGGTGTCATGAAGTGGAGGTTCTTGTCAACAGAGCAGCCCTAAACTTTGTGGTGCCTGTGTCTTGCTGATTTTTAGTTTTCCCAATTTATATGCCCATGAGTGGAAGTGCCCTATGCGCTCTAAGCTGTGTTTTTTCGATGTTTCAGGACACACCGTACACTTCTCCAGAGTCGCTGTTGGCAATTTACATCCCGCCCATCAGCGTAGCAAGGCTCCCATTTCTCCATGGCCTGTCCTGCATTTCTGGTTTTGACACTTTTTTCCGCATGGCCCTTTTGACCGATGGGAAGCGAGACTTCTTTGTAGCGCTGATTTGCCTTTCCAGGTTGCTTGGTTGGCCAAAAAGGGCGTATGCGTTTTTTCCTGAATATATTCAGGAAAAAACGCATACGCCCTTTTTGGCCAAGGGCATCATTGTCGACGTTTTGCCGCTTTTCATGTGCTTTAAAGGCGATTTGAATCGACCTCCTGAAATCTGTTTCCTGCAATTCTGCCTTGCTTTCAGATCCTCTTCGTTGCCTTCCCTCAATATATTTGTGGACGAGAGGTATCATTTATAACTCTGCAGGTTTGTGAATTGCAGTGCCCCTGAGCTCCATTTTTCAACTCGCTTTTTTGGGAGCTGGCCGCAAAAGCGCAGGATTGCCTCAGGCCCTATTCTGCTTCCGGGCGGCAGGCTGAGCCTGTGGTTAATTCTTCTTCCTGATGGGAAAATAGAGTGACCTGTGCCTGTCCCAACACCTAGAGCTAGTCTCTCATTGGCTCCCCCTCTTCCCGTTCATCCTCAGGACAAATTGCAAGCTGTACGGAACGGGAGGTTAAAGGTGCTGATTCTCCAAGGAGGGAGATTGCTAGTAAAGCGGCTGGAATGGCGAACCCGAGCACAAGGAGATGAGAAATGAGGTGCGTTTTAGAAACCTTTCCCGATCACACGGTGTACCACCTTCTGGGTTTCTCATGCATGTTTTCGAGGTAGGAAGATGCCCTTGAACCTGGAGATTTGGGACCCATGGGATGGGTAACAGGCAGTATTACTTTAAAGGCTCTGCGTTTGCTCCCCCAACCTCACCAAACCTCTCAGCCCCGAGAGTGTCCACCCTTATGTCTCATCCAGCTGTGGGTCTAGATATGGTCAATCCAGGTTGCATCACAGCCCCTGAACGAATTTTGTAAGAATTTCTCTCTTTCACTGTCTTTCTTTCACAGATTTTTAAAAGTAATTTATTTTTATAATGGGGTTTAGCTGCTTTTCACGGCTGTGTTTCTGCCGCTTTACAGCCACTTGACTCACTTCCAGAGAGATATCAATACATAGGTTTTATGATTCTTACTAGTCAGATATATTCTTGTGCGGTGAATAGGGGATGTGGAATCCAGTTCACTGAGCAAGGAGTAGGTCTTTCTATTACATATTGGGTTTATGGAACGGTATCTGAGCTCATTTGAAACCCTTGTTTTATGCATCACCCCACCCCACCTTTCCCGTTAAGCAGCCATAGTGTGTTTTGTAAACTTGTGACTCTGTTCTGTTTTGTAATTCAGTTCAAGTGTAGCGGTTTTTACATTCCCTCTATAAGTGATAGCTTATGATAAGTGTCTTTTTCTGTGTGACTTATTTCACTTAGAATCGTCGTAGCTAAAGCCACTCATCATGCTGCTACTAGCCTTATGACATTGATTTCATGGCTGAGTGATATTCCATTGTACATAAGGACCACCACTTCTTTATCCATTTTTCTCTTTCCTGGGATATTTGAGGTGTCATGAAGTGGAGGTTCTTGTCAACAGAGCAGCCCTAAACTTTGTGGTGCCTGTGTCTTGCTGATTTTTAGTTTTCCCAATTTATATGCCCATGAGTGGAAGTGCCCTATGCGCTCTAAGCTGTGTTTTTTCGATGTTTCAGGACACACCGTACACTTCTCCAGAGTGGCTGTTGGCAATTTACATCCCGCCCATCAGCGTAGCAAGGCTCCCATTTCTCCATGGCCTGTCCTGCATTTCTGGTTTTGACACTTTTTTCCGCATGGCCCTTTTGACCGATGGGAAGCGAGACTTCTTTGTAGCGCTGATTTGCCTTTCCAGGTTGCTTGGTTGGCCAAAAAGGGCGTATGCGTTTTTTCCTGAATATATTCAGGAAAAAACGCATACGCCCTTTTTGGCCAAGGGCATCATTGTCGATGTTTTGCCGCTTTTCACGTGCTTTAAAGGCGATTTGAATCGACCTCCTGAAATCTGTTTCCTGCAATTCTGCCTTGCTTTCAGATCCTCTTCGTTGCCTTCCCTCAATATATTTGTGGACGAGAGTTATCATTTATAACTCTGCAGGTTTGTGAATTGCAGTGCCCCTGAGCTCCATTTTTCAACTCGCTTTTTTGGGAGCTGGCCGCAAAAGCGCAGGATTGCCTCAGGCCCTATTCTGCTTCCGGGCGGCAGGCTGAGCCTGTGGTTAATTCTTCTTCCTGATGGGAAAATAGAGTGACCTGTGCCTGTCCCAACACCTAGAGCTAGTCTCTCATTGGCTCCCCCTCTTCCCGTTCATCCTCAGGACAAATTGCAAGCTGTACGGAACGGGAGGTTAAAGGTGCTGATTCTCCAAGGAGGGAGATTGCTAGTAAAGCGGCTGGAATGGCGAACCCGAGCACAAGGAGATGAGAAATGAGGTGCGTTTTAGAAACCTTTCCCGATCACACGGTGTACCACCTTCTGGGTTTCTCATGCATGTTTTCGAGGTAGGAAGATGCCCTTGAACCTGGAGATTTTGGACCCATGGGATGGGTAACAGGCAGTATTACTTTAAAGGCTCTGCGTTTGCTCCCCCAACCTCACCAAACCTCTCAGCCCCGAGAGTGTCCACCCTTATGTCTCATCCAGCTGTGGGTCTAGATATGGTCAATCCACGTTGCATCACAGCCCCTGAACGAATTTTGTAAGAATTTCTCTCTCTTTCACTGTCTGTGTTTCACGGGTTTTTAAAAGTAATTTATTTTTATAATGGGGTTTAGCTGCTTTTCACGGCTGTGTTTCTGCCGCTTTACACCCACTTGACTCACTTCCAGAGATTTATCAATACATAGGTTTTATGATTCTTACTAGTCAGATATATTCTTGTGCGGTGAATAGGGGGTGTGGAGTCCAGTTCACTGAGCAAGGAGTAGGTCTTTCTATTACATATTGGGTTTATGGAACGGTATCTGAGCTCATTTGAAACCCTTGTTTTATGCATCACCCCACCCCACCTTTCCCGTTAAGCAACCATAGTGTGTTTTGTAAACGTGTGACTCTGTTCTGTTTTATAATTCAGTTCAAGTGTAGCGGTTTTTACATTCCCTCTATAAGTGATAGGTTATGATAAGTGTCTTTTTCTGTGTGACTTATTTCACTAAGAATCGTCATAGCTAAAGCCACTCATCATGCTGCTACTAGCCTTATGACATTGATTTCATGGCTGAGTGATATTCCATTGTACATAAGGACCACCACTTCTTTATCCATTTTTCTCTTTCCTGGGATATTTGAGGTGTCATGAAGTGGAGGTTCTTGTCAACAGAGCAGCCCTAAACTTTGGGGTGCCTGTGTCTTGCTGATTTTTAGTTTTCCCCATTTATACGCCCATGAGTGGAAGTGCCCTATGCGCTCTAAGCTGTGTTTTTTCGATGTTTCAGGACACACCGTACACTTCTCCAGAGTGGCTGTTGGCAATTTACATCCCGCCCATCAGCGTAGCAAGGCTCCCATTTCTCCATGGCCTGTTCTGCATTTTTGGTTTTGACACTTTTTTCCGCATGGCCCTTTTGACCGATGGGAAGCGAGACTTCTTTGTAGCGCTGATTTGCCTTTCCAGGTTGCTTGGTTGGCCAAAAAGGGCGTATGCGTTTTTTCCTGAATATATTCAGGAAAAAACGCATACGCCCTTTTTGGCCAAGGGCATCATTGTCGACGTTTTGCCGCTTTTCATGTGCTTTAAAGGCGATTCGAATCGACCTCCTGAAATCTGTTTCCTGCAATTCTGCCTTGCTTTCAGATCCTCTTCGTTGCCTTCCCTCAATATATTTGTGGACGAGAGGTATCATTTATAACTCTGCAGGTTTGTGAATTGCAGTGCCCCTGAGCTCCATTTTTCAACTCGCTTTTTTGGGAGCTGGCCGCAAAAGCGCAGGATTGCCTCAGGCCCTATTCTGCTTCCGGGCGGCAGGCTGAGCCTGTGGTTAATTCTTCTTCCTGATGGGAAAATAGAGTGACCTGTGCCTGTCCCAACACCTAGAGCTAGTCTCTCATTGGCTCCCCCTCTTCCCGTTCATCCTCAGGACAAATTGCAAGCTGTACGGAACGGGAGGTTACAGGTGCTGATTCTCCAAGGAGGGAGATTGCTAGTAAAGCGGCTGGAATGGCGAACCCGAGCACAAGGAGATGAGAAATGAGGTGCGTGTTAGAAACCTTTCCCGATCACACGGTGTACCACCTTCTGGGTTTCTCATGCATGTTTTCGAGGTAGGAAGATGCCCTTGAACCTGGAGATTTGGGACCCATGGGATGGGTAACAGGCAGTATTACTTTAAAGGCTCTGCGTTTGCTCCCCCAACCTCACCAAACCTCTCAGCCCCGAGAGTGTCCACCCTTATGTCTCCTCCAGCTGTGGGTCTAGATATGGTCAATCCAGGTTGCATCACAGCCCCTGAACGAATTTTGTAAGAATTTCTCTCTCTTTCACTGTCTTTGTTTCACGGGTTTTTAAAAGTAATTTATTTTTATAATGGGGTTTAGCCGCTTTTCACGGCTGTGTTTCTGCCGCTTTACACCCACTTGACTCACTTCCAGAGAGATAGCAATACATAGGTTTTAAGATTCTTACTAGTCAGATATATTCTTGTGCGGTGAATAGGGGGTGTTGAGTCCAGTTCACTGAGCAAGGAGTAGGTCTTTCTATGACATATTGGGTTTATGGAACGGTATCTGATCTCATTTGAAACCCTTGTTTTATGCATCACCCCACCCCACCTTTCCCGTTAAGCAGCCATAGTGTGTTTTCTCAACGTGTGACTCTGTTCTGTTTTGTAATTCAGTTCAAGTGTAGCGGTTTTTACATTCCCTCTATAAGTGATAGCTTATGATAAGTGTCTTTTTCTGTGTGACTTATTTCACTTAGAATCGTCGTAGCTAAAGCCACTCATCATGCTGCTACTAGCCTTATGACATTGATTTCATGTTTGAGTGATATTCCATTGTACATAAGGACCACCACTTCTTTATCCATTTTTCTCTTTCCTGGGATATTTGAGGTGTCATGAAGTGGAGGTTCTTGTCAACAGAGCAGCCCTAAACTTTGTGGTGCCTGTGTCTTGCTGATTTTTAGTTTTCCCAATTTATATGCCCATGAGTGGAAGTGCCCTATGCGCTCTAAGCTGTGTTTTTTCGATGTTTCAGGACACACCGTACACTTCTCCAGAGTCACTGTTGGCAATTTACATCCCGCCCATCAGCGTAGCAAGGCTCCCATTTTTCCATGGCCTGTCCTGCATTTCTGGTTTTGACACTTTTTTCCGCATGGCCCTTTTGACCGATGGGAAGCGAGACTTCTTTGTAGCGCTGATTTGCCTTTCCAGGTTGCTTGGTTGGCCAAAAAGGGCGTATGCGTTTTTTCCTGAATATATTCAGGAAAAAACGCATACGCCCTTTTTGGCCAAGGGCATCATTGTCGACGTTTTGCCGCTTTTCATGTGCTTTAAAGGCGATTCGAATCGACCTCCTGAAATCTGTTTCCTGCAATTCTGCCTTGCTTTCAGATCCTCTTCGTTGCCTTCCCTCAATATATTTGTGGACGAGAGTTATCATTTATAACTCTGCAGGTTTGTGAATTGCAGTGCCCCTGAGCTCCATTTTTCAACTCGCTTTTTTGGGAGCTGGCCACAAAAGCGCAGGATTGCCTCAGGCCCTATTCTGCTTCCGGGCGGCAGGCTGAGCCTGTGGTTAATTCTTCTTCCTGATGGGAAAATAGAGTGACCTGTGCCTGTCCCAACACCTAGAGCTAGTCTCTCATTGGCTCCCCCTCTTCCCGTTCATCCTCAGGACAAATTGCAAGCTGTACGGAACGGGAGGTTAAAGGTGCTGATTCTCCAAGGAGGGAGATTGCTAGTAAAGCGGCTGGAATGGCGAACCCGAGCACAAGGAGATGAGAAATGAGGTGCGTTTTAGAAACCTTTCCCGATCACACGGTGTACCACCTTCTGGGTTTCTCATGCATGTTTTCGAGGTAGGAAGATGCCCTTGAACCTGGAGATTTGGGACCCATGGGATGGGTAACAGGCAGTATTACTTTAAAGGCTCTGCGTTTGCTCCCCCAACCTCACCAAACCTCTCAGCCCCGAGAGTGTCCACCCTTATGTCTCATCCAGCTGTGGGTCTAGATATGGTCAATCCAGGTTGCATCACAGCCCCTGAACGAAATTTGTAAGAATTTCTCTCTTTCACTGTCTTTCTTTCACAGATTTTTAAAAGTAATTTATTTTTATAATGGGGTTTAGCTGCTTTTCACGGCTGTGTTTCTGCCGCTTTACACCCACTTGACTCACTTCCAGAGAGATAGCAATACATAGGTTTTAAGATTCTTACTAGTCAGATATATTCTTGTGCGGTGAATAGGGGGTGTTGAGTCCAGTTCACTGAGCAAGGAGTAGGTCTTTCTATGACATATTGGGTTTATGGAACGGTATCTGAGCTCATTTGAAACCCTTGTTTTATGCATCACCCCACCCCACCTTTCCCGTTAAGCAGCCATAGTGTGTTTTGTAAACTTGTGACTCTGTTCTGTTTTGTAATTCAGTTCAAGTGTAGCGGTTTTTACATTCCCTCTATAAGTGATAGCTTATGATAAGTGTCTTTTTCTGTGTGACTTATTTCACTTAGAATCGTCGTAGCTAAAGCCACTCATCATGCTGCTACTAGCCTTATGACATTGATTTCATGTTTGAGTGATATTCCATTGTACATAAGGACCACCACTTCTTTATCCATTTTTCTCTTTCCTGGGATATTTGAGGTGTCATGAAGTGGAGGTTCTTGTCAACAGAGCAGCCCTAAACTTTGTGGTGCCTGTGTCTTGCTGATTTTTAGTTTTCCCAATTTATATGCCCATGAGTGGAAGTGCCCTATGCGCTCTAAGCTGTGTTTTTTCGATGTTTCAGGACACACCGTACACTTCTCCAGAGTCGCTGTTGGCAATTTACATCCCGCCCATCAGCGTAGCAAGGCTCCCATTTCTCCATGGCCTGTCCTGCATTTCTGGTTTTGACACTTTTTTCCGCATGGCCCTTTTGACCGATGGGAAGCGAGACTTCTTTGTAGCGCTGATTTGCCTTTCCAGGTTGCTTGGTTGGCCAAAAAGGGCGTATGCGTTTTTTCCTGAATATATTCAGGAAAAAACGCATACGCCCTTTTTGGCCAAGGGCATCATTGTCGATGTTTTGCCGCTTTTCACGTGCTTTAAAGGCGATTTGAATCGACCTCCTGAAATCTGTTTCCTGCAATTCTGCCTTGCTTTCAGATCCTCTTCGTTGCCTTCCCTCAATATATTTGTGGACGAGAGTTATCATTTATAACTCTGCAGGTTTGTGAATTGCAGTGCCCCTGAGCTCCATTTTTCAACTCGCTTTTTTGGGAGCTGGCCGCAAAAGCGCAGGATTGCCTCAGGCCCTATTCTGCTTCCGGGCGGCAGGCTGAGCCTGTGGTTAATTCTTCTTCCTGATGGGAAAATAGAGTGACCTGTGCCTGTCCCAACACCTAGAGCTAGTCTCTCATTGGCTCCCCCTCTTCCCGTTCATCCTCAGGACAAATTGCAAGCTGTACGGAACGGGAGGTTAAAGGTGCTGATTCTCCAAGGAGGGAGATTGCTAGTAAAGCGGCTGGAATGGCGAACCCGAGCACAAGGAGATGAGAAATGAGGTGCGTTTTAGAAACCTTTCCCGATCACACGGTGTACCACCTTCTGGGTTTCTCATGCATGTTTTCGAGGTAGGAAGATGCCCTTGAACCTGGAGATTTTGGACCCATGGGATGGGTAACAGGCAGTATTACTTTAAAGGCTCTGCGTTTGCTCCCCCAACCTCACCAAACCTCTCAGCCCCGAGAGTGTCCACCCTTATGTCTCATCCAGCTGTGGGTCTAGATATGGTCAATCCACGTTGCATCACAGCCCCTGAACGAATTTTGTAAGAATTTCTCTCTCTTTCACTGTCTGTGTTTCACGGGTTTTTAAAAGTAATTTATTTTTATAATGGGGTTTAGCTGCTTTTCACGGCTGTGTTTCTGCCGCTTTACACCCACTTGACTCACTTCCAGAGATTTATCAATACATAGGTTTTATGATTCTTACTAGTCAGATATATTCTTGTGCGGTGAATAGGGGGTGTGGAGTCCAGTTCACTGAGCAAGGAGTAGGTCTTTCTATTACATATTGGGTTTATGGAACGGTATCTGAGCTCATTTGAAACCCTTGTTTTATGCATCACCCCACCCCACCTTTCCCGTTAAGCAGCCATAGTGTGTTTTCTCAAGGTGTGACTCTGTTCGGTTTTGTAATTCAGTTCAAGTGTAGCGGTTTTTACATTCCCTCTATAAGTGATAGCTTATGATAAGTGTCTTTTTCTGTGTGACTTATTTCACTTAGAATCGTCGTTGCTAAAGCCACTCATCATGCTGCTACTAGCCTTATGACATTGATTTCATGGCTGAGTGATATTCCATTGTACATAAGGACCACCACTTCTTTATCCATTTTTCTCTTTCCTGGGATATTTGAGGTGTCATGAAGTGGAGGTTCTTGTCAACAGAGCAGCCCTAAACTTTGGGGTGCCTGTGTCTTGCTGATTTTTAGTTTTCCCCATTTATACGCCCATGAGTGGAAGTGCCCTATGCGCTCTAAGCTGTGTTTTTTCGATGTTTCAGGACACACCGTACACTTCTCCAGAGTGGCTGTTGGCAATTTACATCCCGCCCATCAGCGTAGCAAGGCTCCCATTTCTCCATGGCCTGTTCTGCATTTCTGGTTTTGACACTTTTTTCCGCATGGCCCTTTTGACCGATGGGAAGCGAGACTTCTTTGTAGCGCTGATTTGCCTTTCCAGGTTGCTTGGTTGGCCAAAAAGGGCGTATGCGTTTTTTCCTGAATATATTCAGGAAAAAACGCATACGCCCTTTTTGGCCAAGGGCATCATTGTCGACGTTTTGCCGCTTTTCATGTGCTTTAAAGGCGATTCGAATCGACCTCCTGAAATCTGTTTCCTGCAATTCTGCCTTGCTTTCAGATCCTCTTCGTTGCCTTCCCTCAATATATTTGTGGACGAGAGGTATCATTTATAACTCTGCAGGTTTGTGAATTGCAGTGCCCCTGAGCTCCATTTTTCAACTCGCTTTTTTGGGAGCTGGCCGCAAAAGCGCAGGATTGCCTCAGGCCCTATTCTGCTTCCAGGCGGCAGGCTGAGCCTGTGGTTAATTCTTCTTCCTGATGGGAAAATAGAGTGACCTGTGCCTGTCCCAACACCTAGAGCTAGTCTCTCATTGGCTCCCCCTCTTCCCGTTCATCCTCAGGACAAATTGCAAGCTGTACGGAACGGGAGGTTACAGGTGCTGATTCTCCAAGGAGGGAGATTGCTAGTAAAGCGGCTGGAATGGCGAACCCGAGCACAAGGAGATGAGAAATGAGGTGCGTGTTAGAAACCTTTCCCGATCACACGGTGTACCACCTTCTGGGTTTCTCATGCATGTTTTCGAGGTAGGAAGATGCCCTTGAACCTGGAGATTTGGGACCCATGGGATGGGTAACAGGCAGTATTACTTTAAAGGCTCTGCGTTTGCTCCCCCAACCTCACCAAACCTCTCAGCCCCGAGAGTGTCCACCCTTATGTGTCCTCCAGCTGTGGGTCTAGATATGGTCAATCCAGGTTGCATCACAGCCCCTGAACGAATTTTGTAAGAATTTCTCTCTCTTTCACTGTCTTTGTTTCACGGGTTTTTAAAAGTAATTTATTTTTATAATGGGGTTTAGCCGCTTTTCACGGCTGTGTTTCTGCCGCTTTACACCCACTTGACTCACTTCCAGAGAGATAGCAATACATAGGTTTTAAGATTCTTACTAGTCAGATATATTCTTGTGCGGTGAATAGGGGGTGTTGAGTCCAGTTCACTGAGCAAGGAGTAGGTCTTTCTATGACATATTGGGTTTATGGAACGGTATCTGAGCTCATTTGAAACCCTTGTTTTATGCATCACCCCACCCCACCTTTCCCGTTAAGCAGCCATAGTGTGTTTTCTCAACGTGTGACTCTGTTCTGTTTTGTAATTCAGTTCAAGTGTAGCGGTTTTTACATTCCCTCTATAAGTGATAGCTTATGATAAGTGTCTTTTTCTGTGTGACTTATTTCACTTAGAATCGTCGTAGCTAAAGCCACTCATCATGCTGCTACTAGCCTTATGACATTGATTTCATGGCTGAGTGATATTCCATTGTACATAAGGACCACCACTTCTTTATCCATTTTTCTCTTTCCTGGGATATTTGAGGTGTCATGAAGTGGAGGTTCTTGTCAACAGAGCAGCCCTAAACTTTGGGGTGCCTGTGTCTTGCTGATTTTTAGTTTTCCCCATTTATACGCCCATGAGTGGAAGTGCCCTATGCGCTCTAAGCTGTGTTTTTTCGATGTTTCAGGACACACCGTACACTTCTCCAGAGTGGCTGTTGGCAATTTACATCCCGCCCATCAGCATAGCAAGGCTCCCATTTCTCCATGGCCTGTTCTGCATTTCTGGTTTTGACACTTTTTTCCGCATGGCCCTTTTGACCGATGGGAAGCGAGACTTCTTTGTAGCGCTGATTTGCCTTTCCAGGTTGCTTGGTTGGCCAAAAAGGGCGTATGCGTTTTTTCCTGAATATATTCAGGAAAAAACGCATACGCCCTTTTTGGCCAAGGGCATCATTGTCGACGTTTTGCTGCTTTTCATGTGCTTTAAAGGCGATTCGAATCGACCTCCTGAAATCTGTTTCCTGCAATTCTGCCTTGCTTTCAGATCCTCTTCGTTGCCTTCCCTCAATATATTTGTGGACGAGAGTTATCATTTATAACTCTGCAGGTTTGTGAATTGCAGTGCCCCTGAGCTCCATTTTTCAACTCGCTTTTTTGGGAGCTGGCCGCAAAAGCGCAGGATTGCCTCAGGCCCTATTCTGCTTCCGGGCGGCAGGCTGAGCCTGTGGTTAATTCTTCTTCCTGATGGGAAAATAGAGTGACCTGTGCCTGTCCCAACACCTAGAGCTAGTCTCTCATTGGCTCCCCCTCTTCCCGTTCATCCTCAGGACAAATTGCAAGCTGTACGGAACGGGAGGTTACAGGTGCTGATTCTCCAAGGAGGGAGATTGCTAGTAAAGCGGCTGGAATGGCGAACCCGAGCACAAGGAGATGAGAAATGAGGTGCGTGTTAGAAACCTTTCCCGATCACACGGTGTACCACCTTCTGGGTTTCTCATGCATGTTTTCGAGGTAGGAAGATGCCCTTGAACCTGGAGATTTGGGACCCATGGGATGGGTAACAGGCAGTATTACTTTAAAGGCTCTGCGTTTGCTCCCCCAACCTCACCAAACCTCTCAGCCCCGAGAGTGTCCACCCTTATGTCTCCTCCAGCTGTGGGTCTAGATATGGTCAATCCAGGTTGCATCACAGCCCCTGAACGAATTTTGTAAGAATTTCTCTCTCTTTCACTGTCTTTGTTTCACGGGTTTTTAAAAGTAATTTATTTTTATAATGGGGTTTAGCCGCTTTTCACGGCTGTGTTTCTGCCGCTTTACACCCACTTGACTCACTTCCAGAGAGATAGCAATACATAGGTTTTAAGGTTCTTACTAGTCAGATATATTCTTGTGCGGTGAATAGGGGGTGTTGAGTCCAGTTCACTGAGCAAGGAGTAGGTCTTTCTATGACATATTGGGTTTATGGAACGGTATCTGAGCTCATTTGAAACCCTTGTTTTATGCATCACCCCACCCCACCTTTCCCGTAAAGCAGCCATAGTGTGTTTTCTCAACGTGTGACTCTGTTCTGTTTTATAATTCAGTTCAAGTGTAGCGGTTTTTACATTCCCTCTATAAGTGATAGGTTATGATAAGTGTCTTTTTCTGTGTGACTTATTTCACTAAGAATCGTCATAGCTAAAGCCACTCATCATGCTGCTACTAGCCTTATGACATTGATTTCATGGCTGAGTGATATTCCATTGTACATAAGGACCACCACTTCTTTATCCATTTTTCTCTTTCCTGGGATATTTGAGGTGTCATGAAGTGGAGGTTCTTGTCAACAGAGCAGCCCTAAACTTTGGGGTGCCTGTGTCTTGCTGATTTTTAGTTTTCCCCATTTATACGCCCATGAGTGGAAGTGCCCTATGCGCTCTAAGCTGTGTTTTTTCGATGTTTCAGGACACACCGTACACTTCTCCAGAGTGGCTGTTGGCAATTTACATCCCGCCCATCAGCGTAGCAAGGCTCCCATTTCTCCATGGCCTGTTCTGCATTTCTGGTTTTGACACTTTTTTCCGCATGGCCCTTTTGACCGATGGGAAGCGAGACTTCTTTGTAGCGCTGATTTGCCTTTCCAGGTTGCTTGGTTGGCCAAAAAGGGCGTATGCGTTTTTTCCTGAATATATTCAGGAAAAAACGCATACGCCCTTTTTGGCCAAGGGCATCATTGTCGACGTTTTGCCGCTTTTCATGTGCTTTAAAGGCGATTCGAATCGACCTCCTGAAATCTGTTTCCTGCAATTCTGCCTTGCTTTCAGATCCTCTTCGTTGCCTTCCCTCAATATATTTGTGGACGAGAGGTATCATTTATAACTCTGCAGGTTTGTGAATTGCAGTGCCCCTGAGCTCCATTTTTCAACTCGCTTTTTTGGGAGCTGGCCGCAAAAGCGCAGGATTGCCTCAGGCCCTATTCTGCTTCCGGGCGGCAGGCTGAGCCTGTGGTTAATTCTTCTTCCTGATGGGAAAATAGAGTGACCTGTGCCTGTCCCAACACCTAGAGCTAGTCTCTCATTGGCTCCCCCTCTTCCCGTTCATCCTCAGGACAAATTGCAAGCTGTACGGAACGGGAGGTTACAGGTGCTGATTCTCCAAGGAGGGAGATTGCTAGTAAAGCGGCTGGAATGGCGAACCCGAGCACAAGGAGATGAGAAATGAGGTGCGTGTTAGAAACCTTTCCCGATCACACGGTGTACCACCTTCTGGGTTTCTCATGCATGTTTTCGAGGTAGGAAGATGCCCTTGAACCTGGAGATTTGGGACCCATGGGATGGGTAACAGGCAGTATTACTTTAAAGGCTCTGCGTTTGCTCCCCCAACCTCACCAAACCTCTCAGCCCCGAGAGTGTCCACCCTTATGTCTCCTCCAGCTGTGGGTCTAGATATGGTCAATCCAGGTTGCATCACAGCCCCTGAACGAATTTTGTAAGAATTTCTCTCTCTTTCACTGTCTTTGTTTCACGGGTTTTTAAAAGTAATTTATTTTTATAATGGGGTTTAGCCGCTTTTCACGGCTGTGTTTCTGCCGCTTTACACCCACTTGACTCACTTCCAGAGAGATAGCAATACATAGGTTTTAAGATTCTTACTAGTCAGATATATTCTTGTGCGGTGAATAGGGGGTGTTGAGTCCAGTTCACTGAGCAAGGAGTAGGTCTTTCTATGACATATTGGGTTTATGGAACGGTATCTGATCTCATTTGAAACCCTTGTTTTATGCATCACCCCACCCCACCTTTCCCGTTAAGCAGCCATAGTGTGTTTTCTCAACGTGTGACTCTGTTCTGTTTTGTAATTCAGTTCAAGTGTAGCGGTTTTTACATTCCCTCTATAAGTGATAGCTTATGATAAGTGTCTTTTTCTGTGTGACTTATTTCACTTAGAATCGTCGTAGCTAAAGCCACTCATCATGCTGCTACTAGCCTTATGACATTGATTTCATGTTTGAGTGATATTCCATTGTACATAAGGACCACCACTTCTTTATCCATTTTTCTCTTTCCTGGGATATTTGAGGTGTCATGAAGTGGAGGTTCTTGTCAACAGAGCAGCCCTAAACTTTGGGGTGCCTGTGTCTTGCTGATTTTTAGTTTTCCCAATTTATATGCCCATGAGTGGAAGTGCCCTATGCGCTCTAAGCTGTGTTTTTTCGATGTTTCAGGACACACCGTACACTTCTCCAGAGTCACTGTTGGCAATTTACATCCCGCCCATCAGCGTAGCAAGGCTCCCATTTTTCCATGGCCTGTCCTGCATTTCTGGTTTTGACACTTTTTTCCGCATGGCCCTTTTGACCGATGGGAAGCGAGACTTCTTTGTAGCGCTGATTTGCCTTTCCAGGTTGCTTGGTTGGCCAAAAAGGGCGTATGCGTTTTTTCCTGAATATATTCAGGAAAAAACGCATACGCCCTTTTTGGCCAAGGGCATCATTGTCGACGTTTTGCCGCTTTTCATGTGCTTTAAAGGCGATTCGAATCGACCTCCTGAAATCTGTTTCCTGCAATTCTGCCTTGCTTTCAGATCCTCTTCGTTGCCTTCCCTCAATATATTTGTGGACGAGAGTTATCATTTATAACTCTGCAGGTTTGTGAATTGCAGTGCCCCTGAGCTCCATTTTTCAACTCGCTTTTTTGGGAGCTGGCCGCAAAAGCGCAGGATTGCCTCAGGCCCTATTCTGCTTCCGGGCGGCAGGCTGAGCCTGTGGTTAATTCTTCTTCCTGATGGGAAAATAGAGTGACCTGTGCCTGTCCCAACACCTAGAGCTAGTCTCTCATTGGCTCCCCCTCTTCCCGTTCATCCTCAGGACAAATTGCAAGCTGTACGGAACGGGAGGTTACAGGTGCTGATTCTCCAAGGAGGGAGATTGCTAGTAAAGCGGCTGGAATGGCGAACCCGAGCACAAGGAGATGAGAAATGAGGTGCGTTTTAGAAACCTTTCCCGATCACACGGTGTACCACCTTCTGGGTTTCTCATGCATGTTTTCGAGGTAGGAAGATGCCCTTGAACCTGGAGATTTGGGACCCATGGGATGGGTAACAGGCAGTATTACTTTAAAGGCTCTGCGTTTGCTCCCCCAACCTCACCAAACCTCTCAGCCCCGAGAGTGTCCACCCTTATGTCTCATCCAGCTGTGGGTCTAGATATGGTCAATCCACGTTGCATCACAGCCCCTGAACGAATTTTGTAAGAATTTCTCTCTCTTTCACTGTCTGTGTTTCACGGGTTTTTAAAAGTAATTTATTTTTATAATGGGGTTTAGCTGCTTTTCACGGCTGTGTTTCTGCCGCTTTACACCCACTTGACTCACTTCCAGAGATTTATCAATACATAGGTTTTATGATTCTTACTAGTCAGATATATTCTTGTGCGGTGAATAGGGGGTGTGGAGTCCAGTTCACTGAGCAAGGAGTAGGTCTTTCTATTACATATTGGGTTTATGGAACGGTATCTGAGCTCATTTGAAACCCTTGTTTTATGCATCACCCCACCCCACCTTTCCCGTTAAGCAGCCATAGTGTGTTTTCTCAAGGTGTGACTCTGTTCGGTTTTGTAATTCAGTTCAAGTGTAGCGGTTTTTACATTCCCTCTATAAGTGATAGCTTATGATAAGTGTCTTTTTCTGTGTGACTTATTTCACTTAGAATCGTCGTTGCTAAAGCCACTCATCATGCTGCTACTAGCCTTATGACATTGATTTCATGGCTGAGTGATATTCCATTGTACATAAGGACCACCACTTCTTTATCCATTTTTCTCTTTCCTGGGATATTTGAGGTGTCATGAAGTGGAGGTTCTTGTCAACAGAGCAGCCCTAAACTTTGGGGTGCCTGTGTCTTGCTGATTTTTAGTTTTCCCCATTTATACGCCCATGAGTGGAAGTGCCCTATGCGCTCTAAGCTGTGTTTTTTCGATGTTTCAGGACACACCGTACACTTCTCCAGAGTGGCTGTTGGCAATTTACATCCCGCCCATCAGCGTAGCAAGGCTCCCATTTCTCCATGGCCTGTTCTGCATTTCTGGTTTTGACACTTTTTTCCGCATGGCCCTTTTGACCGATGGGAAGCGAGACTTCTTTGTAGCGCTGATTTGCCTTTCCAGGTTGCTTGGTTGGCCAAAAAGGGCGTATGCGTTTTTTCCTGAATATATTCAGGAAAAAACGCATACGCCCTTTTTGGCCAAGGGCATCATTGTCGACGTTTTGCCGCTTTTCATGTGCTTTAAAGGCGATTCGAATCGACCTCCTGAAATCTGTTTCCTGCAATTCTGCCTTGCTTTCAGATCCTCTTCGTTGCCTTCCCTCAATATATTTGTGGACGAGAGGTATCATTTATAACTCTGCAGGTTTGTGAATTGCAGTGCCCCTGAGCTCCATTTTTCAACTCGCTTTTTTGGGAGCTGGCCGCAAAAGCGCAGGATTGCCTCAGGCCCTATTCTGCTTCCAGGCGGCAGGCTGAGCCTGTGGTTAATTCTTCTTCCTGATGGGAAAATAGAGTGACCTGTGCCTGTCCCAACACCTAGAGCTAGTCTCTCATTGGCTCCCCCTCTTCCCGTTCATCCTCAGGACAAATTGCAAGCTGTACGGAACGGGAGGTTACAGGTGCTGATTCTCCAAGGAGGGAGATTGCTAGTAAAGCGGCTGGAATGGCGAACCCGAGCACAAGGAGATGAGAAATGAGGTGCGTGTTAGAAACCTTTCCCGATCACACGGTGTACCACCTTCTGGGTTTCTCATGCATGTTTTCGAGGTAGGAAGATGCCCTTGAACCTGGAGATTTGGGACCCATGGGATGGGTAACAGGCAGTATTACTTTAAAGGCTCTGCGTTTGCTCCCCCAACCTCACCAAACCTCTCAGCCCCGAGAGTGTCCACCCTTATGTGTCCTCCAGCTGTGGGTCTAGATATGGTCAATCCAGGTTGCATCACAGCCCCTGAACGAATTTTGTAAGAATTTCTCTCTCTTTCACTGTCTTTGTTTCACGGGTTTTTAAAAGTAATTTATTTTTATAATGGGGTTTAGCCGCTTTTCACGGCTGTGTTTCTGCCGCTTTACACCCACTTGACTCACTTCCAGAGAGATAGCAATACATAGGTTTTAAGATTCTTACTAGTCAGATATATTCTTGTGCGGTGAATAGGGGGTGTTGAGTCCAGTTCACTGAGCAAGGAGTAGGTCTTTCTATGACATATTGGGTTTATGGAACGGTATCTGAGCTCATTTGAAACCCTTGTTTTATGCATCACCCCACCCCACCTTTCCCGTTAAGCAGCCATAGTGTGTTTTCTCAACGTGTGACTCTGTTCTGTTTTGTAATTCAGTTCAAGTGTAGCGGTTTTTACATTCCCTCTATAAGTGATAGCTTATGATAAGTGTCTTTTTCTGTGTGACTTATTTCACTTAGAATCGTCGTAGCTAAAGCCACTCATCATGCTGCTACTAGCCTTATGACATTGATTTCATGGCTGAGTGATATTCCATTGTACATAAGGACCACCACTTCTTTATCCATTTTTCTCTTTCCTGGGATATTTGAGGTGTCATGAAGTGGAGGTTCTTGTCAACAGAGCAGCCCTAAACTTTGGGGTGCCTGTGTCTTGCTGATTTTTAGTTTTCCCCATTTATACGCCCATGAGTGGAAGTGCCCTATGCGCTCTAAGCTGTGTTTTTTCGATGTTTCAGGACACACCGTACACTTCTCCAGAGTGGCTGTTGGCAATTTACATCCCGCCCATCAGCATAGCAAGGCTCCCATTTCTCCATGGCCTGTTCTGCATTTCTGGTTTTGACACTTTTTTCCGCATGGCCCTTTTGACCGATGGGAAGCGAGACTTCTTTGTAGCGCTGATTTGCCTTTCCAGGTTGCTTGGTTGGCCAAAAAGGGCGTATGCGTTTTTTCCTGAATATATTCAGGAAAAAACGCATACGCCCTTTTTGGCCAAGGGCATCATTGTCGACGTTTTGCTGCTTTTCATGTGCTTTAAAGGCGATTCGAATCGACCTCCTGAAATCTGTTTCCTGCAATTCTGCCTTGCTTTCAGATCCTCTTCGTTGCCTTCCCTCAATATATTTGTGGACGAGAGTTATCATTTATAACTCTGCAGGTTTGTGAATTGCAGTGCCCCTGAGCTCCATTTTTCAACTCGCTTTTTTGGGAGCTGGCCGCAAAAGCGCAGGATTGCCTCAGGCCCTATTCTGCTTCCGGGCGGCAGGCTGAGCCTGTGGTTAATTCTTCTTCCTGATGGGAAAATAGAGTGACCTGTGCCTGTCCCAACACCTAGAGCTAGTCTCTCATTGGCTCCCCCTCTTCCCGTTCATCCTCAGGACAAATTGCAAGCTGTACGGAACGGGAGGTTACAGGTGCTGATTCTCCAAGGAGGGAGATTGCTAGTAAAGCGGCTGGAATGGCGAACCCGAGCACAAGGAGATGAGAAATGAGGTGCGTGTTAGAAACCTTTCCCGATCACACGGTGTACCACCTTCTGGGTTTCTCATGCATGTTTTCGAGGTAGGAAGATGCCCTTGAACCTGGAGATTTGGGACCCATGGGATGGGTAACAGGCAGTATTACTTTAAAGGCTCTGCGTTTGCTCCCCCAACCTCACCAAACCTCTCAGCCCCGAGAGTGTCCACCCTTATGTCTCCTCCAGCTGTGGGTCTAGATATGGTCAATCCAGGTTGCATCACAGCCCCTGAACGAATTTTGTAAGAATTTCTCTCTCTTTCACTGTCTTTGTTTCACGGGTTTTTAAAAGTAATTTATTTTTATAATGGGGTTTAGCCGCTTTTCACGGCTGTGTTTCTGCCGCTTTACACCCACTTGACTCACTTCCAGAGAGATAGCAATACATAGGTTTTAAGGTTCTTACTAGTCAGATATATTCTTGTGCGGTGAATAGGGGGTGTTGAGTCCAGTTCACTGAGCAAGGAGTAGGTCTTTCTATGACATATTGGGTTTATGGAACGGTATCTGAGCTCATTTGAAACCCTTGTTTTATGCATCACCCCACCCCACCTTTCCCGTAAAGCAGCCATAGTGTGTTTTCTCAACGTGTGACTCTGTTCTGTTTTATAATTCAGTTCAAGTGTAGCGGTTTTTACATTCCCTCTATAAGTGATAGGTTATGATAAGTGTCTTTTTCTGTGTGACTTATTTCACTAAGAATCGTCATAGCTAAAGCCACTCATCATGCTGCTACTAGCCTTATGACATTGATTTCATGGCTGAGTGATATTCCATTGTACATAAGGACCACCACTTCTTTATCCATTTTTCTCTTTCCTGGGATATTTGAGGTGTCATGAAGTGGAGGTTCTTGTCAACAGAGCAGCCCTAAACTTTGGGGTGCCTGTGTCTTGCTGATTTTTAGTTTTCCCCATTTATACGCCCATGAGTGGAAGTGCCCTATGCGCTCTAAGCTGTGTTTTTTCGATGTTTCAGGACACACCGTACACTTCTCCAGAGTGGCTGTTGGCAATTTACATCCCGCCCATCAGCGTAGCAAGGCTCCCATTTCTCCATGGCCTGTTCTGCATTTCTGGTTTTGACACTTTTTTCCGCATGGCCCTTTTGACCGATGGGAAGCGAGACTTCTTTGTAGCGCTGATTTGCCTTTCCAGGTTGCTTGGTTGGCCAAAAAGGGCGTATGCGTTTTTTCCTGAATATATTCAGGAAAAAACGCATACGCCCTTTTTGGCCAAGGGCATCATTGTCGACGTTTTGCCGCTTTTCATGTGCTTTAAAGGCGATTCGAATCGACCTCCTGAAATCTGTTTCCTGCAATTCTGCCTTGCTTTCAGATCCTCTTCGTTGCCTTCCCTCAATATATTTGTGGACGAGAGGTATCATTTATAACTCTGCAGGTTTGTGAATTGCAGTGCCCCTGAGCTCCATTTTTCAACTCGCTTTTTTGGGAGCTGGCCGCAAAAGCGCAGGATTGCCTCAGGCCCTATTCTGCTTCCGGGCGGCAGGCTGAGCCTGTGGTTAATTCTTCTTCCTGATGGGAAAATAGAGTGACCTGTGCCTGTCCCAACACCTAGAGCTAGTCTCTCATTGGCTCCCCCTCTTCCCGTTCATCCTCAGGACAAATTGCAAGCTGTACGGAACGGGAGGTTACAGGTGCTGATTCTCCAAGGAGGGAGATTGCTAGTAAAGCGGCTGGAATGGCGAACCCGAGCACAAGGAGATGAGAAATGAGGTGCGTGTTAGAAACCTTTCCCGATCACACGGTGTACCACCTTCTGGGTTTCTCATGCATGTTTTCGAGGTAGGAAGATGCCCTTGAACCTGGAGATTTGGGACCCATGGGATGGGTAACAGGCAGTATTACTTTAAAGGCTCTGCGTTTGCTCCCCCAACCTCACCAAACCTCTCAGCCCCGAGAGTGTCCACCCTTATGTCTCCTCCAGCTGTGGGTCTAGATATGGTCAATCCAGGTTGCATCACAGCCCCTGAACGAATTTTGTAAGAATTTCTCTCTCTTTCACTGTCTTTGTTTCACGGGTTTTTAAAAGTAATTTATTTTTATAATGGGGTTTAGCCGCTTTTCACGGCTGTGTTTCTGCCGCTTTACACCCACTTGACTCACTTCCAGAGAGATAGCAATACATAGGTTTTAAGATTCTTACTAGTCAGATATATTCTTGTGCGGTGAATAGGGGGTGTTGAGTCCAGTTCACTGAGCAAGGAGTAGGTCTTTCTATGACATATTGGGTTTATGGAACGGTATCTGATCTCATTTGAAACCCTTGTTTTATGCATCACCCCACCCCACCTTTCCCGTTAAGCAGCCATAGTGTGTTTTCTCAACGTGTGACTCTGTTCTGTTTTGTAATTCAGTTCAAGTGTAGCGGTTTTTACATTCCCTCTATAAGTGATAGCTTATGATAAGTGTCTTTTTCTGTGTGACTTATTTCACTTAGAATCGTCGTAGCTAAAGCCACTCATCATGCTGCTACTAGCCTTATGACATTGATTTCATGTTTGAGTGATATTCCATTGTACATAAGGACCACCACTTCTTTATCCATTTTTCTCTTTCCTGGGATATTTGAGGTGTCATGAAGTGGAGGTTCTTGTCAACAGAGCAGCCCTAAACTTTGGGGTGCCTGTGTCTTGCTGATTTTTAGTTTTCCCAATTTATATGCCCATGAGTGGAAGTGCCCTATGCGCTCTAAGCTGTGTTTTTTCGATGTTTCAGGACACACCGTACACTTCTCCAGAGTCACTGTTGGCAATTTACATCCCGCCCATCAGCGTAGCAAGGCTCCCATTTTTCCATGGCCTGTCCTGCATTTCTGGTTTTGACACTTTTTTCCGCATGGCCCTTTTGACCGATGGGAAGCGAGACTTCTTTGTAGCGCTGATTTGCCTTTCCAGGTTGCTTGGTTGGCCAAAAAGGGCGTATGCGTTTTTTCCTGAATATATTCAGGAAAAAACGCATACGCCCTTTTTGGCCAAGGGCATCATTGTCGACGTTTTGCCGCTTTTCATGTGCTTTAAAGGCGATTCGAATCGACCTCCTGAAATCTGTTTCCTGCAATTCTGCCTTGCTTTCAGATCCTCTTCGTTGCCTTCCCTCAATATATTTGTGGACGAGAGTTATCATTTATAACTCTGCAGGTTTGTGAATTGCAGTGCCCCTGAGCTCCATTTTTCAACTCGCTTTTTTGGGAGCTGGCCGCAAAAGCGCAGGATTGCCTCAGGCCCTATTCTGCTTCCGGGCGGCAGGCTGAGCCTGTGGTTAATTCTTCTTCCTGATGGGAAAATAGAGTGACCTGTGCCTGTCCCAACACCTAGAGCTAGTCTCTCATTGGCTCCCCCTCTTCCCGTTCATCCTCAGGACAAATTGCAAGCTGTACGGAACGGGAGGTTAAAGGTGCTGATTCTCCAAGGAGGGAGATTGCTAGTAAAGCGGCTGGAATGGCGAACCCGAGCACAAGGAGATGAGAAATGAGGTGCGTTTTAGAAACCTTTCCCGATCACACGGTGTACCACCTTCTGGGTTTCTCATGCATGTTTTCGAGGTAGGAAGATGCCCTTGAACCTGGAGATTTGGGACCCATGGGATGGGTAACAGGCAGTATTACTTTAAAGGCTCTGCGTTTGCTCCCCCAACCTCACCAAACCTCTCAGCCCCGAGAGTGTCCACCCTTATGTCTCATCCAGCTGTGGGTCTAGATATGGTCAATCCAGGTTGCATCACAGCCCCTGAACGAATTTTGTAAGAATTTCTCTCTTTCACTGTCTTTCTTTCACAGATTTTTAAAAGTAATTTATTTTTATAATGGGGTTTAGCTGCTTTTCACGGCTGTGTTTCTGCCGCTTTACACCCACTTGACTCACTTCCAGAGAGATAGCAATACATAGGTTTTAAGATTCTTACTAGTCAGATATATTCTTGTGCGGTGAATAGGGGGTGTTGAGTCCAGTTCACTGAGCAAGGAGTAGGTCTTTCTATGACATATTGGGTTTATGGAACGGTATCTGAGCTCATTTGAAACCCTTGTTTTATGCATCACCCCACCCCACCTTTCCCGTTAAGCAGCCATAGTGTGTTTTCTCAACGTGTGACTCTGTTCTGTTTTGTAATTCAGTTCAAGTGTAGCGGTTTTTACATTCCCTCTATAAGTGATAGCTTATGATAAGTGTCTTTTTCTGTGTGACTTATTTCACTTAGAATCGTCGTAGCTAAAGCCACTCATCATGCTGCTACTAGCCTTATGACATTGATTTCATGGCTGAGTGATATTCCATTGTACATAAGGACCACCACTTCTTTATCCATTTTTCTCTTTCCTGGGATATTTGAGGTGTCATGAACTGGAGGTTCTTGTCAACAGAGCAGCCCTAAACTTTGGGGTGCCTGTGTCTTGCTGATTTTTAGTTTTCCCCATTTATACGCCCATGAGTGGAAGTGCCCTATGCGCTCTAAGCTGTGTTTTTTCGATGTTTCAGGACACACCGTACACTTCTCCAGAGTGGCTGTTGGCAATTTACATCCCGCCCATCAGCATAGCAAGGCTCCCATTTCTCCATGGCCTGTTCTGCATTTCTGGTTTTGACACTTTTTTCCGCATGGCCCTTTTGACCGATGGGAAGCGAGACTTCTTTGTAGCGCTGATTTGCCTTTCCAGGTTGCTTGGTTGGCCAAAAAGGGCGTATGCGTTTTTTCCTGAATATATTCAGGAAAAAACGCATACGCCCTTTTTGGCCAAGGGCATCATTGTCGACGTTTTGCCGCTTTTCATGTGCTTTAAAGGCGATTCGAATCGACCTCCTGAAATCTGTTTCCTGCAATTCTGCCTTGCTTTCAGATCCTCTTCGTTGCCTTCCCTCAATATATTTGTGGACGAGAGGTATCATTTATAACTCTGCAGGTTTGTGAATTGCAGTGCCCCTGAGCTCCATTTTTCAACTCGCTTTTTTGGGAGCTGGCCGCAAAAGCGCAGGATTGCCTCAGGCCCTATTCTGCTTCCGGGCGGCAGGCTGAGCCTGTGGTTAATTCTTCTTCCTGATGGGAAAATAGAGTGACCTGTGCCTGTCCCAACACCTAGAGCTAGTCTCTCATTGGCTCCCCCTCTTCCCGTTCATCCTCAGGACAAATTGCAAGCTGTACGGAACGGGAGGTTACAGGTGCTGATTCTCCAAGGAGGGAGATTGCTAGTAAAGCGGCTGGAATGGCGAACCCGAGCACAAGGAGATGAGAAATGAGGTGCGTGTTAGAAACCTTTCCCGATCACACGGTGTACCACCTTCTGGGTTTCTCATGCATGTTTTCGAGGTAGGAAGATGCCCTTGAACCTGGAGATTTGGGACCCATGGGATGGGTAACAGGCAGTATTACTTTAAAGGCTCTGCGTTTGCTCCCCCAACCTCACCAAACCTCTCAGCCCCGAGAGTGTCCACCCTTATGTCTCATCCAGCTGTGGGTCTAGATATGGTCAATCCAGGTTGCATCACAGCCCCTGAACGAATTTTGTAAGAATTTCTCTCTCTTTCACTGTCTGTGTTTCACGGGTTTTTAAAAGTAATTTATTTTTATAATGGGGTTTAGCCGCTTTTCACGGCTGTGTTTCTGCCGCTTTACACCCACTTGACTCACTTCCAGAGAGATAGCAATACATAGGTTTTAAGGTTCTTACTAGTCAGATATATTCTTGTGCGGTGAATAGGGGGTGTTGAGTCCAGTTCACTGAGCAAGGAGTAGGTCTTTGTATGACATATTGGGTTTATGGAACGGTATCTGAGCTCATTTGAAACCCTTGTTTTATGCATCACCCCACCCCACCTTTCCCGTAAAGCAGCCATAGTGTGTTTTCTCAACGTGTGACTCTGTTCTGTTTTGTAATTCAGTTCAAGTGTAGCGGTTTTTACATTCCCTCTATAAGTGATAGCTTATGATAAGTGTCTTTTTCTGTGTGACTTATTTCACCTAGAATCGTCGTAGCAAAGCCACTCATCATGCTGCTACTAGCCTTATGACATTGATTTCATGGCTGAGTGATATTCCATTGTACATAAGGACCACCACTTCTTTATCCATTTTTCTCTTTCCTGGGATATTTGAGGTGTCATGAAGTGGAGGTTCTTGTCAACAGAGCAGCCCTAAACTTTGGGGTGCCTGTGTCTTGCTGATTTTTAGTTTTCCCCATTTATACGCCCATGAGTGGAAGTGCCCTATGCGCTCTAAGCTGTGTTTTTTCGATGTTTCAGGACACACCGTACACTTCTCCAGAGTGGCTGTTGGCAATTTACATCCCGCCCATCAGCGTAGCAAGGCTCCCATTTCTCCATGGCCTGTTCTGCATTTCTGGTTTTGACACTTTTTTCCGCATGGCCCTTTTGACCGATGGGAAGCGAGACTTCTTTGTAGCGCTGATTTGCCTTTCCAGGTTGCTTGGTTGGCCAAAAAGGGCGTATGCGTTTTTTCCTGAATATATTCAGGAAAAAACGCATACGCCCTTTTTGGCCAAGGGCATCATTGTCGACGTTTTGCCGCTTTTCATGTGCTTTAAAGGCGATTCGAATCGACCTCCTGAAATCTGTTTCCTGCAATTCTGCCTTGCTTTCAGATCCTCTTCGTTGCCTTCCCTCAATATATTTGTGGACGAGAGTTATCATTTATAACTCTGCAGGTTTGTGAATTGCAGTGCCCCTGAGCTCCATTTTTCAACTCGCTTTTTTGGGAGCTGGCCGCAAAAGCGCAGGATTGCCTCTGGCCCTATTCTGCTTCCGGGCGGCAGGCTGAGCCTGTGGTTAATTCTTCTTCCTGATGGGAAAATAGAGTGACCTGTGCCTGTCCCAACACCTAGAGCTAGTCTCTCATTGGCTCCCCCTCTTCCCGTTCATCCTCAGGACAAATTGCAAGCTGTACGGAACGGGAGGTTACAGGTGCTGATTCTCCAAGGAGGGAGATTGCTAGTAAAGCGGCTGGAATGGCGAACCCGAGCACAAGGAGATGAGAAATGAGGTGCGTGTTAGAAACCTTTCCCGATCACACGGTGTACCACCTTCTGGGTTTCTCATGCATGTTTTCGAGGTAGGAAGATGCCCTTGAACCTGGAGATTTGGGACCCATGGGATGGGTAACAGGCAGTATTACTTTAAAGGCTCTGCGTTTGCTCCCCCAACCTCACCAAACCTCTCAGCCCCGAGAGTGTCCACCCTTATGTCTCCTCCAGCTGTGGGTCTAGATATGGTCAATCCAGGTTGCATCACAGCCCCTGAACGAATTTTGTAAGAATTTCTCTCTCTTTCACTGTCTTTGTTTCACGGGTTTTTAAAGGTAATTTATTTTTATAATGGGGTTTAGCCGCTTTTCACGGCTGTGTTTCTGCCGCTTTACACCCACTTGACTCACTTCCAGAGAGATAGCAATACATAGGTTTTAAGATTCTTACTAGTCAGATATATTCTTGTGCGGTGAATAGGGGGTGTGGAGTCCAGTTCACTGAGCAAGGAGTAGGTCTTTCTATTACATATTGGGTTTATGGAACGGTATCTGAGCTCATTTGAAACCCTTGTTTTATGCATCACCCCACCCCACCTTTCCCGTTAAGCAACCATAGTGTGTTTTGTAAACGTGTGACTCTGTTCTGTTTTATAATTCAGTTCAAGTGTAGCGGTTTTTACATTCCCTCTATAAGTGATAGGTTATGATAAGTGTCTTTTTCTGTGTGACTTATTTCACTAAGAATCGTCATAGCTAAAGCCACTCATCATGCTGCTACTAGCCTTATGACATTGATTTCATGGCTGAGTGATATTCCATTGTACATAAGGACCACCACTTCTTTATCCATTTTTCTCTTTCCTGGGATATTTGAGGTGTCATGAAGTGGAGGTTCTTGTCAACAGAGCAGCCCTAAACTTTGGGGTGCCTGTGTCTTGCTGATTTTTAGTTTTCCCCATTTATACGCCCATGAGTGGAAGTGCCCTATGCGCTCTAAGCTGTGTTTTTTCGATGTTTCAGGACACACCGTACACTTCTCCAGAGTGGCTGTTGGCAATTTACATCCCGCCCATCAGCGTAGCAAGGCTCCCATTTCTCCATGGCCTGTTCTGCATTTCTGGTTTTGACACTTTTTTCCGCATGGCCCTTTTGACCGATGGGAAGCGAGACTTCTTTGTAGCGCTGATTTGCCTTTCCAGGTTGCTTGGTTGGCCAAAAAGGGCGTATGCGTTTTTTCCTGAATATATTCAGGAAAAAACGCATACGCCCTTTTTGGCCAAGGGCATCATTGTCGACGTTTTGCCGCTTTTCATGTGCTTTAAAGGCGATTCGAATCGACCTCCTGAAATCTGTTTCCTGCAATTCTGCCTTGCTTTCAGATCCTCTTCGTTGCCTTCCCTCAATATATTTGTGGACGAGAGGTATCATTTATAACTCTGCAGGTTTGTGAATTGCAGTGCCCCTGAGCTCCATTTTTCAACTCGCTTTTTTGGGAGCTGGCCGCAAAAGCGCAGGATTGCCTCAGGCCCTATTCTGCTTCCGGGCGGCAGGCTGAGCCTGTGGTTAATTCTTCTTCCTGATGGGAAAATAGAGTGACCTGTGCCTGTCCCAACACCTAGAGCTAGTCTCTCATTGGCTCCCCCTCTTCCCGTTCATCCTCAGGACAAATTGCAAGCTGTACGGAACGGGAGGTTACAGGTGCTGATTCTCCAAGGAGGGAGATTGCTAGTAAAGCGGCTGGAATGGCGAACCCGAGCACAAGGAGATGAGAAATGAGGTGCGTGTTAGAAACCTTTCCCGATCACACGGTGTACCACCTTCTGGGTTTCTCATGCATGTTTTCGAGGTAGGAAGATGCCCTTGAACCTGGAGATTTGGGACCCATGGGATGGGTAACAGGCAGTATTACTTTAAAGGCTCTGCGTTTGCTCCCCCAACCTCACCAAACCTCTCAGCCCCGAGAGTGTCCACCCTTATGTCTCCTCCAGCTGTGGGTCTAGATATGGTCAATCCAGGTTGCATCACAGCCCCTGAACGAATTTTGTAAGAATTTCTCTCTCTTTCACTGTCTTTGTTTCACGGGTTTTTAAAAGTAATTTATTTTTATAATGGGGTTTAGCCGCTTTTCACGGCTGTGTTTCTGCCGCTTTACACCCACTTGACTCACTTCCAGAGAGATAGCAATACATAGGTTTTAAGATTCTTACTAGTCAGATATATTCTTGTGCGGTGAATAGGGGGTGTTGAGTCCAGTTCACTGAGCAAGGAGTAGGTCTTTCTATGACATATTGGGTTTATGGAACGGTATCTGAGCTCATTTGAAACCCTTGTTTTATGCATCACCCCACCCCACCTTTCCCGTTAAGCAGCCATAGTGTGTTTTCTCAACGTGTGACTCTGTTCTGTTTTGTAATTCAGTTCAAGTGTAGCGGTTTTTACATTCCCTCTATAAGTGATAGCTTATGATAAGTGTCTTTTTCTGTGTGACTTATTTCACTTAGAATCGTCGTAGCTAAAGCCACTCATCATGCTGCTACTAGCCTTATGACATTGATTTCATGTTTGAGTGATATTCCATTGTACATAAGGACCACCACTTCTTTATCCATTTTTCTCTTTCCTGGGATATTTGAGGTGTCATGAAGTGGAGGTTCTTGTCAACAGAGCAGCCCTAAACTTTGGGGTGCCTGTGTCTTGCTGATTTTTAGTTTTCCCAATTTATATGCCCATGAGTGGAAGTGCCCTATGCGCTCTAAGCTGTGTTTTTTCGATGTTTCAGGACACACCGTACACTTCTCCAGAGTCGCTGTTCGCAATTTACATCCCGCCCATCAGCGTAGCAAGGCTCCCATTTCTCCATGGCCTGTCCTGCATTTCTGGTTTTGACAGTTTTTTCCGCATGGCCCTTTTGACCGATGGGAAGCGAGACTTCTTTGTAGCGCTGATTTGCCTTTCCAGGTTGCTTGGTTGGCCAAAAAGGGCGTATGCGTTTTTTCCTGAATATATTCAGGAAAAAACCCATACGCCCTTTTTGGCCAAGGGCATCATTGTCGACGTTTTGCCGCTTTTCATGTGCTTTAAAGGCGATTTGAATCGACCTCCTGAAATCTGTTTCCTGCAATTCTGCCTTGCTTTCAGATCCTCTTCGTTGCCTTCCCTCAATATATTTGTGGACGAGAGTTATCATTTATAACTCTGCAGGTTTGTGAATTGCAGTGCCCCTGAGCTCCATTTTTCAACTCGCTTTTTTGGGAGCTGGCCGCAAAAGCGCAGGATTGCCTCAGGCCCTATTCTGCTTCCGGGCGGCAGGCTGAGCCTGTGGTTAATTCTTCTTCCTGATGGGAAAATAGAGTGACCTGTGCCTGTCCCAACACCTAGAGCTAGTCTCTCATTGGCTCCCCCTCTTCCCGTTCATCCTCAGGACAAATTGCAAGCTGTACGGAACGGGAGGTTAAAGGTGCTGATTCTCCAAGGAGGGAGATTGCTAGTAAAGCGGCTGGAATGGCGAACCCGAGCACAAGGAGATGAGAAATGAGGTGCGTTTTAGAAACCTTTCCCGATCACACGGTGTACCACCTTCTGGGTTTCTCATGCATGTTTTCGAGGTAGGAAGATGCCCTTGAACCTGGAGATTTGGGACCCATGGGATGGGTAACAGGCAGTATTACTTTAAAGGCTCTGCGTTTGCTCCCCCAACCTCACCAAACCTCTCAGCCCCGAGAGTGTCCACCCTTATGTCTCATCCAGCTGTGGGTCTAGATATGGTCAATCCACGTTGCATCACAGCCCCTGAACGAATTTTGTAAGAATTTCTCTCTCTTTCACTGTCTGTGTTTCACGGGTTTTTAAAAGTAATTTATTTTTATAATGGGGTTTAGCTGCTTTTCACGGCTGTGTTTCTGCCGCTTTACACCCACTTGACTCACTTCCAGAGATTTATCAATACATAGGTTTTATGATTCTTACTAGTCAGATATATTCTTGTGCGGTGAATAGGGGGTGTGGAGTCCAGTTCACTGAGCAAGGAGTAGGTCTTTCTATTACATATTGGGTTTATGGAACGGTATCTGAGCTCATTTGAAACCCTTGTTTTATGCATCACCCCACCCCACCTTTCCCGTTAAGCAGCCATAGTGTGTTTTCTCAAGGTGTGACTCTGTTCGGTTTTGTAATTCAGTTCAAGTGCAGCGGTTTTTACATTCCCTCTATAAGTGATAGCTTATGATAAGTGTCTTTTTCTGTGTGACTTATTTCACTTAGAATCGTCGTTGCTAAAGCCACTCATCATGCTGCTACTAGCCTTATGACATTGATTTCATGGCTGAGTGATATTCCATTGTACATAAGGACCACCACTTCTTTATCCATTTTTCTCTTTCCTGGGATATTTGAGGTGTCATGAAGTGGAGGTTCTTGTCAACAGAGCAGCCCTAAACTTTGGGGTGCCTGTGTCTTGCTGATTTTTAGTTTTCCCCATTTATACGCCCATGAGTGGAAGTGCCCTATGCGCTCTAAGCTGTGTTTTTTCGATGTTTCAGGACACACCGTACACTTCTCCAGAGTGGCTGTTGGCAATTTACATCCCGCCCATCAGCGTAGCAAGGCTCCCATTTCTCCATGGCCTGTTCTGCATTTCTGGTTTTGACACTTTTTTCCGCATGGCCCTTTTGACCGATGGGAAGCGAGACTTCTTTGTAGCGCTGATTTGCCTTTCCAGGTTGCTTGGTTGGCCAAAAAGGGCGTATGCGTTTTTTCCTGAATATATTCAGGAAAAAACGCATACGCCCTTTTTGGCCAAGGGCATCATTGTCGACGTTTTGCCGCTTTTCATGTGCTTTAAAGGCGATTCGAATCGACCTCCTGAAATCTGTTTCCTGCAATTCTGCCTTGCTTTCAGATCCTCTTCGTTGCCTTCCCTCAATATATTTGTGGACGAGAGGTATCATTTATAACTCTGCAGGTTTGTGAATTGCAGTGCCCCTGAGCTCCATTTTTCAACTCGCTTTTTTGGGAGCTGGCCACAAAAGCGCAGGATTGCCTCAGGCCCTATTCTGCTTCCAGGCGGCAGGCTGAGCCGGTGGTTAATTCTTCTTCCTGATGGGAAAATAGAGTGACCTGTGCCTGTCCCAACACCTAGAGCTAGTCTCTCATTGGCTCCCCCTCTTCCCGTTCATCCTCAGGACAAATTGCAAGCTGTACGGAACGGGAGGTTACAGGTGCTGATTCTCCAAGGAGGGAGATTGCTAGTAAAGCGGCTGGAATGGCGAACCCGAGCACAAGGAGATGAGAAATGAGGTGCGTTTTAGAAACCTTTCCCGATCACACGGTGTACCACCTTCTGGGTTTCTCATGCATGTTTTCGAGGTAGGAAGATGCCCTTGAACCTGGAGATTTGGGACCCATGGGATGGGTAACAGGCAGTATTACTTTAAAGGCTCTGCGTTTGCTCCCCCAACCTCACCAAACCTCTCAGCCCCGAGAGTGTCCACCCTTATGTCTCATCCAGCTGTGGGTCTAGATATGGTCAATCCACGTTGCATCACAGCCCCTGAACGAATTTTGTAAGAATTTCTCTCTCTTTCACTGTCTTTGTTTCACGGGTTTTTAAAAGTAATTTATTTTTATAATGGGGTTTAGCTGCTTTTCACGGCTGTGTTTCTGCCGCTTTACACCCACTTGACTCACTTCCAGAGATTTATCAATACATAGGTTTTATGATTCTTACTAGTCAGATATATTCTTGTGCGGTGAATAGGGGGTGTGGAGTCCAGTTCACTGAGCAAGGAGTAGGTCTTTCTATTACATATTGGGTTTATGGAACGGTATCTGAGCTCATTTGAAACCCTTGTTTTATGGATCACCCCACCCCACCTTTCCCGTTAATCAGCCATAGTGTGTTTTCTCAAGGTGTGACTCTGTTCGGTTTTGTAATTCAGTTCAAGTGTAGCGGTTTTTACATTCCCTCTATAAGTGATAGCTTATGATAAGTGTCTTTTTCTGTGTGACTTATTTCACTTAGAATCGTCGTTGCTAAAGCCACTCATCATGCTGCTACTAGCCTTATGACATTGATTTCATGGCTGAGTGATATTCCATTGTACATAAGGACCACCACTTCTTTATCCATTTTTCTCTTTCCTGGGATATTTGAGGTGTCATGAAGTGGAGGTTCTTGTCAACAGAGCAGCCCTAAACTTTGGGGTGCCTGTGTCTTGCTGATTTTTAGTTTTCCCCATTTATACGCCCATGAGTGGAAGTGCCCTATGCGCTCTAAGCTGTGTTTTTTCGATGTTTCAGGACACACCGTACACTTCTCCAGAGTGGCTGTTGGCAATTTACATCCCGCCCATCAGCGTAGCAAGGCTCCCATTTCTCCATGGCCTGTTCTGCATTTCTGGTTTTGACACTTTTTTCCGCATGGCCCTTTTGACCGATGGGAAGCGAGACTTCTTTGTAGCGCTGATTTGCCTTTCCAGGTTGCTTGGTTGGCCAAAAAGGGCGTATGCGTTTTTTCCTGAATATATTCAGGAAAAAACCCATACGCCCTTTTTGGCCAAGGGCATCATTGTCGACGTTTTGCCGCTTTTCATGTGCTTTAAAGGCGATTCGAATCGACCTCCTGAAATCTGTTTCCTGCAATTCTGCCTTGCTTTCAGATCCTCTTCGTTGCCTTCCCTCAATATATTTGTGGACGAGAGTTATCATTTATAACTCTGCAGGTTTGTGAATTGCAGTGCCCCTGAGCTCCATTTTTCAACTCGCTTTTTTGGGAGCTGGCCGCAAAAGCGCAGGATTGCCTCAGGCCCTATTCTGCTTCCAGGCGGCAGGCTGAGCCTGTGGTTAATTCTTCTTCCTGATGGGAAAATAGAGTGACCTGTGCCTGTCCCAACACCTAGAGCTAGTCTCTCATTGGCTCCCCCTCTTCCCGTTCATCCTCAGGACAAATTGCAAGCTGTACGGAACGGGAGGTTACAGGTGCTGATTCTCCAAGGAGGGAGATTGCTAGTAAAGCGGCTGGAATGGCGAACCCGAGCACAAGGAGATGAGAAATGAGGTGCGTGTTAGAAACCTTTCCCGATCACACGGTGTACCACCTTCTGGGTTTCTCATGCATGTTTTCGAGGTAGGAAGATGCCCTTGAACCTGGAGATTTGGGACCCATGGGATGGGTAACAGGCAGTATTACTTTAAAGGCTCTGCGTTTGCTCCCCCAACCTCACCAAACCTCTCAGCCCCGAGAGTGTCCACCCTTATGTCTCCTCCAGCTGTGGGTCTAGATATGGTCAATCCAGGTTGCATCACAGCCCCTGAACGAATTTTGTAAGAATTTCTCTCTCTTTCACTGTCTTTGTTTCACGGGTTTTTAAAGGTAATTTATTTTTATAATGGGGTTTAGCCGCTTTTCACGGCTGTGTTTCTGCCGCTTTACACCCACTTGACTCACTTCCAGAGAGATAGCAATACATAGGTTTTAAGATTCTTACTAGTCAGATATATTCTTGTGCGGTGAATAGGGGGTGTTGAGTCCAGTTCACTGAGCAAGGAGTAGGTCTTTCTATGACATATTGGGTTTATGGAACGGTATCTGAGCTCATTTGAAACCCTTGTTTTATGCATCACCCCACCCCACCTTTCCCGTAAAGCAGCCATAGTGTGTTTTCTCAACGTGTGACTCTGTTCTGTTTTGTAATTCAGTTCAAGTGTAGCGGTTTTTACATTCCCTCTATAAGTGATAGCTTATGATAAGTGTCTTTTTCTGTGTGACTTATTTCACTTAGAATCGTCGTAGCTAAAGCCACTCATCATGCTGCTACTAGCCTTATGACATTGATTTCATGGCTGAGTGATATTCCATTGTACATAAGGACCACCACTTCTTTATCCATTTTTCTCTTTCCTGGGATATTTGAGGTGTCATGAAGTGGAGGTTCTTGTCAACAGAGCAGCCCTAAACTTTGGGGTGCCTGTGTCTTGCTGATTTTTAGTTTTCCCCATTTATACGCCCATGAGTGGAAGTGCCCTATGCGCTCTAAGCTGTGTTTTTTCGATGTTTCAGAACACACCGTACACTTCTCCAGAGTGGCTGTTGGCAATTTACATCCCGCCCATCAGCGTAGCAAGGCTCCCATTTCTCCATGGCCTGTTCTGCATTTCTGGTTTTGACACTTTTTTCCGCATGGCCCTTTTGACCGATGGGAAGCGAGACTTCTTTGTAGCGCTGATTTGCCTTTCCAGGTTGCTTGGTTGGCCAAAAAGGGCGTATGCGTTTTTTCCTGAATATATTCAGGAAAAAACGCATACGCCCTTTTTGGCCAAGGGCATCATTGTCGACGTTTTGCCGCTTTTCATATGCTTTAAAGGCGATTCGAATCGACCTCCTGAAATCTGTTTCCTGCAATTCTGCCTTGCTTTCAGATCCTCTTCGTTGCCTTCCCTCAATATATTTGTGGACGAGAGGTATCATTTATAACTCTGCAGGTTTGTGAATTGCAGTGTCCCTGAGCTCCATTTTTCAACTCGCTTTTTTGGGAGCTGGCCGCAAAAGCGCAGGATTGCCTCAGGCCCTATTCTGCTTCCGGGCGGCAGGCTGAGCCTGTGGTTAATTCTTCTTCCTGATGGGAAAATAGAGTGACCTGTGCCTGTCCCAACACCTAGAGCTAGTCTCTCATTGGCTCCCCCTCTTCCCGTTCATCCTCAGGACAAATTGCAAGCTGTACGGAACGGGAGGTTAAAGGTGCTGATTCTCCAAGGAGGGAGATTGCTAGTAAAGCGGCTGGAATGACGAACCGAGCACAAGGAGATGAGAAATGAGGCGCGTTTTAGAAACCTTTCCCGATCACACGGTGTACCACCTTCTGGGTTTCTCATGCATGTTTTCGAGGTAGGAAGATGCCCTTGAACCTGGAGATTTGGGACCCATGGGATGGGTAACAGGCAGTATTACTTTAAAGGCTCTGCGTTTGCTCCCCCAACCTCACCAAACCTCTCAACCCCGAGAGTGTCCACCCTTATGTCTCCTCCAGCTGTGGGTCTAGATATGGTCAATCCAGGTTGCATCACAGCCCCTGAACGAATTTTGTAAGAATTTCTCTCTCTTTCACTGTCTTTGTTTCACGGGTTTTTAAAAGTAATTTATTTTTATAATGGGGTTTAGCTGCTTTCCACGGCTGTGTTTCTGCCGCTTTACACCCACTTGACTCACTTCCAGAGAGATAGCAATACATAGGTTTTAAGATTCTTACTAGTCAGATATATTCTTGTGCGGTGAATAGGGGGTGTTGAGTCCAGTTAACTTAGCAAGCAGTAGGTCTTTCTATTACATATTGGGTTTATGGAACGGTATCTGAGCTCATTTGAAACCCTTGTTTTATGCATCACCCCACCCCACCTTTCCCGTTAAGCAGCCATAGTGTGTTTTCTCAACGTGTGACTCTGTTCTGTTTTGTAATTCAGTTCAAGTGTAGCGGTTTTTACATTCCCTCTATAAGTGATAGCTTATGATAAGTGTCTTTTTCTGTGTGACTTATTTCACTTAGAATCGTCGTTGCTAAAGCCACTCATCATGCTGCTACTAGCCTTATGACATTGATTTCATGGCTGAGTGATATTCCATTGTACATAAGGACCACCACTTCTTTATCCATTTTTCTCTTTCCTGGGATATTTGAGGTGTCATGAAGTGGAGGTTCTTGTCAACAGAGCAGCCCTAAACTTTGGGGTGCCTGTGTCTTGCTGATTTTTAGTTTTCCCAATTTATACGCCCGTGAGTGGAAGTGCCCTATGCGCTCTAAGCTGTGTTTTTTCGATGTTTCAGGACACACCGTACACTTCTCCAGAGTGGCTGTTGGCAATTTACATCCCGCCCATCAGCGTAGCAAGGCTCCCATTTCTCCATGGCCTGTTCTGCATTTCTGGTTTTGACACTTTTTTCCGCATGGCCCTTTTGACCGATGGGAAGCGAGACTTCTTTGTAGCGCTGATTTGCCTTTCCAGGTTGCTTGGTTGGCCAAAAAGGGCGTATGCGTTTTTTCCTGAATATATTCAGGAAAAAACGCATACGCCCTTTTTGGCCAAGGGCATCATTGTCGACGTTTTGCCGCTTTTCATGTGCTTTAAAGGCGATTCGAATCGACCTCCTGAAATCTGTTTCCTGCAATTCTGCCTTGCTTTCAGATCCTCTTCGTTGCCTTCCCTCAATATATTTGTGGACGAGAGGTATCATTTATAACTCTGCAGGTTTGTGAATTGCAGTGCCCCTGAGCTCCATTTTTCAACTCGCTTTTTTGGGAGCTGGCCGCAAAAGCGCAGGATTGCCTCAGGCCCTATTCTGCTTCCGGGCGGCAGGCTGAGCCTGTGGTTAATTCTTCTTCCTGATGGGAAAATAGAGTGACCTGTGCCTGTCCCAACACCTAGAGCTAGTCTCTCATTGGCTCCCCCTCTTCCCGTTCATCCTCAGGACAAATTGCAAGCTGTACGGAACGGGAGGTTAAAGGTGCTGATTCTCCAAGGAGGGAGATTGCTAGTAAAGCGGCTGGAATGGCGAACCCGAGCACAAGGAGATGAGAAATGAGGTGCGTGTTAGAAACCTTTCCCGATCACACGGTGTACCACCTTCTGGGTTTCTCATGCATGTTTTCGAGGTAGGAAGATGCCCTTGAACCTGGAGATTTGGGATCCATGGGATGGGTAACAGGCAGTATTACTTTAAAGGCTCTGCGTTTGCTCCCCCAACCTCACCAAACCTCTCAGCCCCGAGAGTGTCCACCCTTATGTCTCCTCCAGCTGTGGGTCTAGATATGGTCAATCCAGGTTGCATCACAGCCCCTGAACGAATTTTGTAAGAATTTCTCTCTCTTTCACTGTCTTTGTTTCACGGGTTTTTAAAAGTAATTTAGTTTTATAATGGGGTTTAGCCGCTTTTCACGGCTGTGTTTCTGCCGCTTTACACCCACTTGACTCACTTCCAGAGAGATATCAATACATAGGTTTTAAGATTCTAACTAGTCAGATATATTCTTGTGCGGTGAATAGGGGGTGTTGAGTCCAGTTCACTGAGCAAGGAGTAGGTCTTTCTATGACATATTGGGTTTATGGAACGGTATCTGAGCTCATTTGAAACCCTTGTTTTATGCATCACCCCACCCCACCTTTCCCGTTAAGCAGCCATAGTGTGTTTTCTCAACGTGTGACTCTGTTCTGTTTTGTAATTCAGTTCAAGTGTAGCGGTTTTTACATTCCCTCTATAAGTGATAGCTTATGATAAGTGTCTTTTTCTGTGTGACTTATTTCACTTAGAATCGTCGTAGCTAAAGCCACTCATCATGCTGCTACTAGCCTTATGACATTGATTTCATGGCTGAGTGATATTCCATTGTACATAAGGACCACCACTTCTTTATCCATTTTTCTCTTTCCTGGGATATTTGAGGTGTCATGAAGTGGAGGTTCTTGTCAACAGAGCAGCCCTAAACTTTGGGGTGCCTGTGTCTTGCTGATTTTTAGTTTTCCCCATTTATACGCCCATGAGTGGAAGTGCCCTATGCGCTCTAAGCTGTGTTTTTTCGATGTTTCAGGACACACCGTACACTTCTCCAGAGTGGCTGTTGGCAATTTACATCCCGCCCATCAGCGTAGCAAGGCTCCCATTTCTCCATGGCCTGTTCTGCATTTCTGGTTTTGACAGTTTTTTCCGCATGGCCCTTTTGACCGATGGGAAGCGAGACTTCTTTGTAGCGCTGATTTGCCTTTCCAGGTTGCTTGGTTGGCCAAAAAGGGCGTATGCGTTTTTTCCTGAATATATTCAGGAAAAAACGCATACGCCCTTTTTGGCCAAGGGCATCATTGTCGACGTTTTGCCGCTTTTCATGTGCTTTAAAGGCGATTCGAATCGACCTCCTGAAATCTGTTTCCTGCAATTCTGCCTGGCTTTCAGATCCTCTTCGTTGCCTTCCCTCAATATATTTGTGGACGAGAGTTATCATTTATAACTCTGCAGGTTTGTGAATTGCAGTGCCCCTGAGCTCCATTTTTCAACTCGCTTTTTTGGGAGCTGGCCGCAAAAGCGCAGGATTGCCTCAGGCCCTATTCTGCTTCCGGGCGGCAGGCTGAGCCTGTGGTTAATTCTTCTTCCTGATGGGAAAATAGAGTGACCTGTGCCTGTCCCAACACCTAGAGCTAGTCTCTCATTGGCTCCCCCTCTTCCCGTTCATCCTCAGGACAAATTGCAAGCTGTACGGAACGGGAGGTTACAGGTGCTGATTCTCCAAGGAGGGAGATTGCTAGTAAAGCGGCTGGAATGGCGAACCCGAGCACAAGGAGATGAGAAATGAGGTGCGTGTTAGAAACCTTTCCCGATCACACGGTGTACCACCTTCTGGGTTTCTCATGCATGTTTTCGAGGTAGGAAGATGCCCTTGAACCTGGAGATTTGGGACCCATGGGATGGGTAACAGGCAGTATTACTTTAAAGGCTCTGCGTTTGCTCCCCCAACCTCACCAAACCTCTCAGCCCCGAGAGTGTCCACCCTTATGTCTCCTCCAGCTGTGGGTCTAGATATGGTCAATCCAGGTTGCATCACAGCCCCTGAACGAATTGTGTAAGAATTTCTCTCTCTTTCACTGTCTTTGTTTCACGGGTTTTTAAAAGTAATTTATTTTTATAATGGGGATTAGCCGCTTTTCACGGCTATGTTTCTGCCGTTTTACACCCACTTGACTCACTTCCAGAGAGATATCAATATATAGGTTTTAAGATTCTTACTAGTCAGATATATTCTTGTGCGGTGAATAGGGGGTGTTGAGTCCAGTTCACTGAGCAAGGAGTAGGTCTTTCTATGACATATTGGGTTTATGGAACGGTATCTGAGCTCATTTGAAACCCTTGTTTTATGCATCACCCCACCCCACCTTTCCCGTTAAGCAGCCATAGTGTGTTTTCTCAACGTGTGACTCTGTTCTGTTTTGTAATTCAGTTCAAGTGTAGCGGTTTTTACATTCCCTCTATAAGTGATAGCTTATGATAAGTGTCTTTTTCTGTGTGACTTATTTCACTTAGAATCGTCGTTGCTAAAGCCACTCATCATGCTGCTACTAGCCTTATGACATTGATTTCATGGCTGAGTGATATTCCATTGTACATAAGGACCACCACTTCTTTATCCATTTTTCTCTTTCCTGGGATATTTGAGGTGTCATGAAGTGGAGGTTCTTGTCAACAGAGCAGCCCTAAACTTTGGGGTGCCTGTGTCTTGCTGATTTTTAGTTTTCCCAATTTATACGCCCGTGAGTGGAAGTGCCCTATGCGCTCTAAGCTGTGTTTTTTCGATGTTTCAGGACACACCGTACACTTCTCCAGAGTGGCTGTTGGCAATTTACATCCCGCCCATCAGCGTAGCAAGGCTCCCATTTCTCCATGGCCTGTTCTGCATTTCTGGTTTTGACACTTTTTTCCGCATGGCCCTTTTGACCGATGGGAAGCGAGACTTCTTTGTAGCGCTGATTTGCCTTTCCAGGTTGCTTGGTTGGCCAAAAAGGGCGTATGCGTTTTTTCCTGAATATATTCAGGAAAAAACGCATACGCCCTTTTTGGCCAAGGGCATCATTGTCGACGTTTTGCCGCTTTTCATGTGCTTTAAAGGCGATTCGAATCGACCTCCTGAAATCTGTTTCCTGCAATTCTGCCTTGCTTTCAGATCCTCTTCGTTGCCTTCCCTCAATATATTTGTGGACGAGAGGTATCATTTATAACTCTGCAGGTTTGTGAATTGCAGTGCCCCTGAGCTCCATTTTTCAACTCGCTTTTTTGGGAGCTGGCCGCAAAAGCGCAGGATTGCCTCAGGCCCTATTCTGCTTCCGGGCGGCAGGCTGAGCCTGTGGTTAATTCTTCTTCCTGATGGGAAAATAGAGTGACCTGTGCCTGTCCCAACACCTAGAGCTAGTCTCTCATTGGCTCCCCCTCTTCCCGTTCATCCTCAGGACAAATTGCAAGCTGTACGGAACGGGAGGTTAAAGGTGCTGATTCTCCAAGGAGGGAGATTGCTAGTAAAGCGGCTGGAATGGCGAACCCGAGCACAAGGAGATGAGAAATGAGGTGCGTGTTAGAAACCTTTCCCGATCACACGGTGTACCACCTTCTGGGTTTCTCATGCATGTTTTCGAGGTAGGAAGATGCCCTTGAACCTGGAGATTTGGGATCCATGGGATGGGTAACAGGCAGTATTACTTTAAAGGCTCTGCGTTTGCTCCCCCAACCTCACCAAACCTCTCAGCCCCGAGAGTGTCCACCCTTATGTCTCCTCCAGCTGTGGGTCTAGATATGGTCAATCCAGGTTGCATCACAGCCCCTGAACGAATTTTGTAAGAATTTCTCTCTCTTTCACTGTCTTTGTTTCACGGGTTTTTAAAAGTAATTTAGTTTTATAATGGGGTTTAGCCGCTTTTCACGGCTGTGTTTCTGCCGCTTTACACCCACTTGACTCACTTCCAGAGAGATATCAATACATAGGTTTTAAGATTCTAACTAGTCAGATATATTCTTGTGCGGTGAATAGGGGGTGTTGAGTCCAGTTCACTGAGCAAGGAGTAGGTCTTTCTATGACATATTGGGTTTATGGAACGGTATCTGAGCTCATTTGAAACCCTTGTTTTATGCATCACCCCACCCCACCTTTCCCGTTAAGCAGCCATAGTGTGTTTTCTCAACGTGTGACTCTGTTCTGTTTTGTAATTCAGTTCAAGTGTAGCGGTTTTTACATTCCCTCTATAAGTGATAGCTTATGATAAGTGTCTTTTTCTGTGTGACTTATTTCACTTAGAATCGTCGTAGCTAAAGCCACTCATCATGCTGCTACTAGCCTTATGACATTGATTTCATGGCTGAGTGATATTCCATTGTACATAAGGACCACCACTTCTTTATCCATTTTTCTCTTTCCTGGGATATTTGAGGTGTCATGAAGTGGAGGTTCTTGTCAACAGAGCAGCCCTAAACTTTGGGGTGCCTGTGTCTTGCTGATTTTTAGTTTTCCCCATTTATACGCCCATGAGTGGAAGTGCCCTATGCGCTCTAAGCTGTGTTTTTTCGATGTTTCAGGACACACCGTACACTTCTCCAGAGTGGCTGTTGGCAATTTACATCCCGCCCATCAGCGTAGCAAGGCTCCCATTTCTCCATGGCCTGTTCTGCATTTCTGGTTTTGACAGTTTTTTCCGCATGGCCCTTTTGACCGATGGGAAGCGAGACTTCTTTGTAGCGCTGATTTGCCTTTCCAGGTTGCTTGGTTGGCCAAAAAGGGCGTATGCGTTTTTTCCTGAATATATTCAGGAAAAAACGCATACGCCCTTTTTGGCCAAGGGCATCATTGTCGACGTTTTGCCGCTTTTCATGTGCTTTAAAGGCGATTCGAATCGACCTCCTGAAATCTGTTTCCTGCAATTCTGCCTGGCTTTCAGATCCTCTTCGTTGCCTTCCCTCAATATATTTGTGGACGAGAGTTATCATTTATAACTCTGCAGGTTTGTGAATTGCAGTGCCCCTGAGCTCCATTTTTCAACTCGCTTTTTTGGGAGCTGGCCGCAAAAGCGCAGGATTGCCTCAGGCCCTATTCTGCTTCCGGGCGGCAGGCTGAGCCTGTGGTTAATTCTTCTTCCTGATGGGAAAATAGAGTGACCTGTGCCTGTCCCAACACCTAGAGCTAGTCTCTCATTGGCTCCCCCTCTTCCCGTTCATCCTCAGGACAAATTGCAAGCTGTACGGAACGGGAGGTTACAGGTGCTGATTCTCCAAGGAGGGAGATTGCTAGTAAAGCGGCTGGAATGGCGAACCCGAGCACAAGGAGATGAGAAATGAGGTGCGTGTTAGAAACCTTTCCCGATCACACGGTGTACCACCTTCTGGGTTTCTCATGCATGTTTTCGAGGTAGGAAGATGCCCTTGAACCTGGAGATTTGGGACCCATGGGATGGGTAACAGGCAGTATTACTTTAAAGGCTCTGCGTTTGCTCCCCCAACCTCACCAAACCTCTCAGCCCCGAGAGTGTCCACCCTTATGTCTCCTCCAGCTGTGGGTCTAGATATGGTCAATCCAGGTTGCATCACAGCCCCTGAACGAATTGTGTAAGAATTTCTCTCTCTTTCACTGTCTTTGTTTCACGGGTTTTTAAAAGTAATTTATTTTTATAATGGGGATTAGCCGCTTTTCACGGCTATGTTTCTGCCGTTTTACACCCACTTGACTCACTTCCAGAGAGATATCAATATATAGGTTTTAAGATTCTTACTAGTCAGATATATTCTTGTGCGGTGAATAGGGGGTGTTGAGTCCAGTTCACTGAGCAAGGAGTAGGTCTTTCTATGACATATTGGGTTTATGGAACGGTATCTGAGCTCATTTGAAACCCTTGTTTTATGCATCACCCCACCCCACCTTTCCCGTTAAGCAGCCATAGTGTGTTTTCTCAACGTGTGACTCTGTTCTGTTTTGTAATTCAGTTCAAGTGTAGCGGTTTTTACATTCCCTCTATAAGTGATAGCTTATGATAAGTGTCTTTTTCTGTGTGACTTATTTCACTTAGAATCGTCGTTGCTAAAGCCACTCATCATGCTGCTACTAGCCTTATGACATTGATTTCATGGCTGAGTGATATTCCATTGTACATAAGGACCACCACTTCTTTATCCATTTTTCTCTTTCCTGGGATATTTGAGGTGTCATGAAGTGGAGGTTCTTGTCAACAGAGCAGCCCTAAACTTTGGGGTGCCTGTGTCTTGCTGATTTTTAGTTTTCCCAATTTATACGCCCGTGAGTGGAAGTGCCCTATGCGCTCTAAGCTGTGTTTTTTCGATGTTTCAGGACACACCGTACACTTCTCCAGAGTGGCTGTTGGCAATTTACATCCCGCCCATCAGCGTAGCAAGGCTCCCATTTCTCCATGGCCTGTTCTGCATTTCTGGTTTTGACACTTTTTTCCGCATGGCCCTTTTGACCGATGGGAAGCGAGACTTCTTTGTAGCGCTGATTTGCCTTTCCAGGTTGCTTGGTTGGCCAAAAAGGGCGTATGCGTTTTTTCCTGAATATATTCAGGAAAAAACGCATACGCCCTTTTTGGCCAAGGGCATCATTGTCGACGTTTTGCCGCTTTTCATGTGCTTTAAAGGCGATTCGAATCGACCTCCTGAAATCTGTTTCCTGCAATTCTGCCTTGCTTTCAGATCCTCTTCGTTGCCTTCCCTCAATATATTTGTGGACGAGAGGTATCATTTATAACTCTGCAGGTTTGTGAATTGCAGTGCCCCTGAGCTCCATTTTTCAACTCGCTTTTTTGGGAGCTGGCCGCAAAAGCGCAGGATTGCCTCAGGCCCTATTCTGCTTCCGGGCGGCAGGCTGAGCCTGTGGTTAATTCTTCTTCCTGATGGGAAAATAGAGTGACCTGTGCCTGTCCCAACACCTAGAGCTAGTCTCTCATTGGCTCCCCCTCTTCCCGTTCATCCTCAGGACAAATTGCAAGCTGTACGGAACGGGAGGTTAAAGGTGCTGATTCTCCAAGGAGGGAGATTGCTAGTAAAGCGGCTGGAATGGCGAACCCGAGCACAAGGAGATGAGAAATGAGGTGCGTGTTAGAAACCTTTCCCGATCACACGGTGTACCACCTTCTGGGTTTCTCATGCATGTTTTCGAGGTAGGAAGATGCCCTTGAACCTGGAGATTTGGGATCCATGGGATGGGTAACAGGCAGTATTACTTTAAAGGCTCTGCGTTTGCTCCCCCAACCTCACCAAACCTCTCAGCCCCGAGAGTGTCCACCCTTATGTCTCCTCCAGCTGTGGGTCTAGATATGGTCAATCCAGGTTGCATCACAGCCCCTGAACGAATTTTGTAAGAATTTCTCTCTCTTTCACTGTCTTTGTTTCACGGGTTTTTAAAAGTAATTTATTTTTATAATGGGGTTTAGCTGCTTTTCACGGCTGTGTTTCTGCCGCTTTACACCCACTTGACTCACTTCCAGAGATTTATCAATACATAGGTTTTATGATTCTTACTAGTCAGATATATTCTTGTGCGGTGAATAGGGGGTGTGGAGTCCAGTTCACTGAGCAAGGAGTAGGTCTTTCTATTACATATTGGGTTTATGGAACGGTATCTGAGCTCATTTGAAACCCTTGTTTTATGCATCACCCCACCCCACCTTTCCCGTTAAGCAGCCATAGTGTGTTTTCTCAACGTGTGACTCTGTTCGGTTTTGTAATTCAGTTCAAGTGTAGCGGTTTTTACATTCCCTCTATAAGTGATAGCTTATGATAAGTGTCTTTTTCTGTGTGACTTATTTCACTTAGAATCGTCGTTGCTAAAGCCACTCATCATGCTGCTACTAGCCTTATGACATTGATTTCATGGCTGAGTGATATTCCATTGTACATAAGGACCACCACTTCTTTATCCATTTTTCTCTTTCCTGGGATATTTGAGGTGTCATGAAGTGGAGGTTCTTGTCAACAGAGCAGCCCTAAACTTTGGGGTGCCTGTGTCTTGCTGATTTTTAGTTTTCCCCATTTATACGCCCATGAGTGGAAGTGCCCTATGCGCTCTAAGCTGTGTTTTTTCGATGTTTCAGGACACACCGTACACTTCTCCAGAGTGGCTGTTGGCAATTTACATCCCGCCCATCAGCGTAGCAAGGCTCCCATTTCTCCATGGCCTGTTCTGCATTTCTGGTTTTGACACTTTTTTCCGCATGGCCCTTTTGACCGATGGGAAGCGAGACTTCTTTGTAGCGCTGATTTGCCTTTCCAGGTTGCTTGGTTGGCCAAAAAGGGCGTATGCGTTTTTTCCTGAATATATTCAGGAAAAAACGCATACGCCCTTTTTGGCCAAGGGCATCATTGTCGACGTTTTGCCGCTTTTCATGTGCTTTAAAGGCGATTCGAATCGACCTCCTGAAATCTGTTTCCTGCAATTCTGCCTTGCTTTCAGATCCTCTTCGTTGCCTTCCCTCAATATATTTGTGGACGAGAGGTATCATTTATAACTCTGCAGGTTTGTGAATTGCAGTGCCCCTGAGCTCCATTTTTCAACTCGCTTTTTTGGGAGCTGGCCACAAAAGCGCAGGATTGCCTCAGGCCCTATTCTGCTTCCAGGCGGCAGGCTGAGCCTGTGGTTAATTCTTCTTCCTGATGGGAAAATAGAGTGACCTGTGCCTGTCCCAACACCTAGAGCTAGTCTCTCATTGGCTCCCCCTCTTCCCGTTCATCCTCAGGACAAATTGCAAGCTGTACGGAACGGGAGGTTACAGGTGCTGATTCTCCAAGGAGGGAGATTGCTAGTAAAGCGGCTGGAATGGCGAACCCGAGCACAAGGAGATGAGAAATGAGGTGCGTTTTAGAAACCTTTCCCGATCACACGGTGTACCACCTTCTGGGTTTCTCATGCATGTTTTCGAGGTAGGAAGATGCCCTTGAACCTGGAGATTTGGGACCCATGGGATGGGTAACAGGCAGTATTACTTTAAAGGCTCTGCGTTTGCTCCCCCAACCTCACCAAACCTCTCAGCCCCGAGAGTGTCCACCCTTATGTCTCATCCAGCTGTGGGTCTAGATATGGTCAATCCACGTTGCATCACAGCCCCTGAACGAATTTTGTAAGAATTTCTCTCTCTTTCACTGTCTTTGTTTCACGGGTTTTTAAAAGTAATTTATTTTTATAATGGGGTTTAGCTGCTTTTCACGGCTGTGTTTCTGCCGCTTTACACCCACTTGACTCACTTCCAGAGATTTATCAATACATAGGTTTTATGATTCTTACTAGTCAGATATATTCTTGTGCGGTGAATAGGGGGTGTGGAGTCCAGTTCACTGAGCAAGGAGTAGGTCTTTCTATTACATATTGGGTTTATGGAACGGTATCTGAGCTCATTTGAAACCCTTGTTTTATGCATCACCCCACCCCACCTTTCCCGTTAATCAGCCATAGTGTGTTTTCTCAAGGTGTGACTCTGTTCGGTTTTGTAATTCAGTTCAAGTGTAGCGGTTTTTACATTCCCTCTATAAGTGATAGCTTATGATAAGTGTCTTTTTCTGTGTGACTTATTTCACTTAGAATCGTCGTAGCTAAAGCCACTCATCATGCTGCTACTAGCCTTATGACATTGATTTCATGGCTGAGTGATATTCCATTGTACATAAGGACCACCACTTCTTTATCCATTTTTCTCTTTCCTGGGATATTTGAGGTGTCATGAAGTGGAGGTTCTTGTCAACAGAGCAGCCCTAAACTTTGGGGTGCCTGTGTCTTGCTGATTTTTAGTTTTCCCCATTTATACGCCCATGAGTGGAAGTGCCCTATGCGCTCTAAGCTGTGTTTTTTCGATGTTTCAGGACACACCGTACACTTCTCCAGAGTGGCTGTTGGCAATTTACATCCCGCCCATCAGCGTAGCAAGGCTCCCATTTCTCCATGGCCTGTTCTGCATTTCTGGTTTTGACACTTTTTTCCGCATGGCCCTTTTGACCGATGGGAAGCGAGACTTCTTTGTAGCGCTGATTTGCCTTTCCAGGTTGCTTGGTTGGCCAAAAAAGGCGTATGCGTTTTTTCCTGAATATATTCAGGAAAAAACGCATACGCCCTTTTTGGCCAAGGGCATCATTGTCGACGTTTTGCCGCTTTTCATGTGCTTTAAAGGCGATTCGAATCGACCTCCTGAAATCTGTTTCCTGCAATTCTGCCTTGCTTTCAGATCCTCTTCGTTGCCTTCCCTCAATATATTTGTGGACGAGAGGTATCATTTATAACTCTGCAGGTTTGTGAATTGCAGTGCCCCTGAGCTCCATTTTTCAACTCGCTTTTTTGGGAGCTGGCCGCAAAAGCGCAGGATTGCCTCAGGCCCTATTCTGCTTCCAGGCGGCAGGCTGAGCCTGTGGTTAATTCTTCTTCCTGACGGGAAAATAGAGTGACCTGTGCCTGTCCCAACACCTAGAGCTAGTCTCTCATTGGCTCCCCCTCTTCCCGTTCATCCTCAGGACAAATTGCAAGCTGTACGGAACGGGAGGTTACAGGTGCTGATTCTCCAAGGAGGGAGATTGCTAGTAAAGCGGCTGGAATGGCGAACCCGAGCACAAGGAGATGAGAAATGAGGTGCGTGTTAGAAACCTTTCCCGATCACACGGTGTACCACCTTCTGGGTTTCTCATGCATGTTTTCGAGGTAGGAAGATGCCCTTGAACCTGGAGATTTGGGACCCATGGGATGGGTAACAGGCAGTATTACTTTAAAGGCTCTGCGTTTGCTCCCCCAACCTCACCAAACCTCTCAGCCCCGAGAGTGTCCACCCTTATGTCTCCTCCAGCTGTGGGTCTAGATATGGTCAATCCAGGTTGCATCACAGCCCCTGAACGAATTTTGTAAGAATTTCTCTCTCTTTCACTGTCTTTGTTTCACGGGTTTTTAAAAGTAATTTATTTTTATAATGGGGTTTAGCCGCTTTTCACGGCTGTGTTTCTGCCGCTTTACACCCACTTGACTCACTTCCAGAGAGATAGCAATACATAGGTTTTAAGATTCTTACTAGTCAGATATATTCTTGTGCGGTGAATAGGGGGTGTTGAGTCCAGTTCACTGAGCAAGGAGTAGGTCTTTCTATGACATATTGGGTTTATGGAACGGTATCTGAGCTCATTTGAAACCCTTGTTTTATGCATCACCCCACCCCACCTTTCCCGTTAAGCAGCCATAGTGTGTTTTCTCAACGTGTGACTCTGTTCTGTTTTGTAATTCAGTTCAAGTGTAGCGGTTTTTACATTCCCTCTATAAGTGATAGCTTATGATAAGTGTCTTTTTCTGTGTGACTTATTTCACTTAGAATCGTCGTAGCTAAAGCCACTCATCATGCTGCTACTAGCCTTATGACATTGATTTCATGGCTGAGTGATATTCCATTGTACATAAGGACCACCACTTCTTTATCCATTTTTCTCTTTCCTGGGATATTTGAGGTGTCATGAAGTGGAGGTTCTTGTCAACAGAGCAGCCCTAAACTTTGGGGTGCCTGTGTCTTGCTGATTTTTAGTTTTCCCCATTTATACGCCCATGAGTGGAAGTGCCCTATGCGCTCTAAGCTGTGTTTTTTCGATGTTTCAGAACACACCGTACACTTCTCCAGAGTGGCTGTTGGCAATTTACATCCCGCCCATCAGCGTAGCAAGGCTCCCATTTCTCCATGGCCTGTTCTGCATTTCTGGTTTTGACACTTTTTTCCGCATGGCCCTTTTGACCGATGGGAAGCGAGACTTCTTTGTAGCGCTGATTTGCCTTTCCAGGTTGCTTGGTTGGCCAAAAAGGGCGTATGCGTTTTTTCCTGAATATATTCAGGAAAAAACGCATACGCCCTTTTTGGCCAAGGGCATCATTGTCGACGTTTTGCCGCTTTTCATATGCTTTAAAGGCGATTCGAATCGACCTCCTGAAATCTGTTTCCTGCAATTCTGCCTTGCTTTCAGATCCTCTTCGTTGCCTTCCCTCAATATATTTGTGGACGAGAGGTATCATTTATAACTCTGCAGGTTTGTGAATTGCAGTGTCCCTGAGCTCCATTTTTCAACTCGCTTTTTTGGGAGCTGGCCGCAAAAGCGCAGGATTGCCTCAGGCCCTATTCTGCTTCCGGGCGGCAGGCTGAGCCTGTGGTTAATTCTTCTTCCTGATGGGAAAATAGAGTGACCTGTGCCTGTCCCAACACCTAGAGCTAGTCTCTCATTGGCTCCCCCTCTTCCCGTTCATCCTCAGGACAAATTGCAAGCTGTACGGAACGGGAGGTTAAAGGTGCTGATTCTCCAAGGAGGGAGATTGCTAGTAAAGCGGCTGGAATGACGAACCGAGCACAAGGAGATGAGAAATGAGGCGCGTTTTAGAAACCTTTCCCGATCACACGGTGTACCACCTTCTGGGTTTCTCATGCATGTTTTCGAGGTAGGAAGATGCCCTTGAACCTGGAGATTTGGGACCCATGGGATGGGTAACAGGCAGTATTACTTTAAAGGCTCTGCGTTTGCTCCCCCAACCTCACCAAACCTCTCAACCCCGAGAGTGTCCACCCTTATGTCTCCTCCAGCTGTGGGTCTAGATATGGTCAATCCAGGTTGCATCACAGCCCCTGAACGAATTGTGTAAGAATTTCTCTCTCTTTCACTGTCTTTGTTTCACGGGTTTTTAAAAGTAATTTATTTTTATAATGGGGTTTAGCTGCTTTCCACGGCTGTGTTTCTGCCGCTTTACACCCACTTGACTCACTTCCAGAGAGATAGCAATACATAGGTTTTAAGATTCTTACTAGTCAGATATATTCTTGTGCGGTGAATAGGGGGTGTTGAGTCCAGTTAACTTAGCAAGCAGTAGGTCTTTCTATTACATATTGGGTTTATGGAACGGTATCTGAGCTCATTTGAAACCCTTGTTTTATGCATCACCCCACCCCACCTTTCCCGTTAAGCAGCCATAGTGTGTTTTCTCAACGTGTGACTCTGTTCTGTTTTGTAATTCAGTTCAAGTGTAGCGGTTTTTACATTCCCTCTATAAGTGATAGCTTATGATAAGTGTCTTTTTCTGTGTGACTTATTTCACTTAGAATCGTCGTTGCTAAAGCCACTCATCATGCTGCTACTAGCCTTATGACATTGATTTCATGGCTGAGTGATATTCCATTGTACATAAGGACCACCACTTCTTTATCCATTTTTCTCTTTCCTGGGATATTTGAGGTGTCATGAAGTGGAGGTTCTTGTCAACAGAGCAGCCCTAAACTTTGGGGTGCCTGTGTCTTGCTGATTTTTAGTTTTCCCAATTTATACGCCCGTGAGTGGAAGTGCCCTATGCGCTCTAAGCTGTGTTTTTTCGATGTTTCAGGACACACCGTACACTTCTCCAGAGTGGCTGTTGGCAATTTACATCCCGCCCATCAGCGTAGCAAGGCTCCCATTTCTCCATGGCCTGTTCTGCATTTCTGGTTTTGACACTTTTTTCCGCATGGCCCTTTTGACCGATGGGAAGCGAGACTTCTTTGTAGCGCTGATTTGCCTTTCCAGGTTGCTTGGTTGGCCAAAAAGGGCGTATGCGTTTTTTCCTGAATATATTCAGGAAAAAACGCATACGCCCTTTTTGGCCAAGGGCATCATTGTCGACGTTTTGCCGCTTTTCATGTGCTTTAAAGGCGATTCGAATCGACCTCCTGAAATCTGTTTCCTGCAATTCTGCCTTGCTTTCAGATCCTCTTCGTTGCCTTCCCTCAATATATTTGTGGACGAGAGGTATCATTTATAACTCTGCAGGTTTGTGAATTGCAGTGCCCCTGAGCTCCATTTTTCAACTCGCTTTTTTGGGAGCTGGCCGCAAAAGCGCAGGATTGCCTCAGGCCCTATTCTGCTTCCGGGCGGCAGGCTGAGCCTGTGGTTAATTCTTCTTCCTGATGGGAAAATAGAGTGACCTGTGCCTGTCCCAACACCTAGAGCTAGTCTCTCATTGGCTCCCCCTCTTCCCGTTCATCCTCAGGACAAATTGCAAGCTGTACGGAACGGGAGGTTACAGGTGCTGATTCTCCAAGGAGGGAGATTGCTAGTAAAGCGGCTGGAATGGCGAACCCGAGCACAAGGAGATGAGAAATGAGGTGCGTGTTAGAAACCTTTCCCGATCACACGGTGTACCACCTTCTGGGTTTCTCATGCATGTTTTCGAGGTAGGAAGATGCCCTTGAACCTGGAGATTTGGGACCCATGGGATGGGTAACAGGCAGTATTACTTTAAAGGCTCTGCGTTTGCTCCCCCAACCTCACCAAACCTCTCAGCCCCGAGAGTGTCCACCCTTATGTCTCCTCCAGCTGTGGGTCTAGATATGGTCAATCCAGGTTGCATCACAGCCCCTGAACGAATTTTGTAAGAATTTCTCTCTCTTTCACTGTCTTTGTTTCACGGGTTTTTAAAAGTAATTTATTTTTATAATGGGGTTTAGCCGCTTTTCACGGCTGTGTTTCTGCCGCTTTACACCCACTTGACTCACTTCCAGAGAGATATCAATACATAGGTTTTAAGATTCTTACTAGTCAGATATATTCTTGTGCGGTGAATAGGGGTTGTTGAGTCCAGTTCACTGAGCAAGGAGTAGGTCTTTCTATGACATATTGGGTTTATGGAACGGTATCTGAGCTCATTTGAAACCCTTGTTTTATGCATCACCCCACCCCACCTTTCCCGTTAAGCAGCCATAGTGTGTTTTCTCAACGTGTGACTCTGTTCTGTTTTGTAATTCAGTTCAAGTGTAGCGGTTTTTACATTCCCTCTATAAGTGATAGCTTATGATAAGTGTCTTTTTCTGTGTGACTTATTTCACTTAGAATCGTCGTAGCTAAAGCCACTCATCATGCTGCTACTAGCCTTATGACATTGATTTCATGGCTGAGTGATATTCCATTGTACATAAGGACCACCACTTCTTTATCCATTTTTCTCTTTCCTGGGATATTTGAGGTGTCGTGAAGTGGAGGTTCTTGTCAACAGAGCAGCCCTAAACTTTGGGGTGCCTGTGTCTTGCTGATTTTTAGTTTTCCCCATTTATACGCCCATGAGTGGAAGTGCCCTATGCGCTCTAAGCTGTGTTTTTTCGATGTTTCAGGACACACCGTACACTTCTCCAGAGTGGCTGTTGGCAATTTACATCCCGCCCATCAGCGTAGCAAGGCTCCCATTTCTCCATGGCCTGTTCTGCATTTCTGGTTTTGACACTTTTTTCCGCATGGCCCTTTTGACCGATGGGAAGCGAGACTTCTTTGTAGCGCTGATTTGCCTTTCCAGGTTGCTTGGTTGGCCAAAAAGGGCGTATGCGTTTTTTCCTGAATATATTCAGGAAAAAACGCATACGCCCTTTTTGGCCAAGGGCATCATTGTCGACGTTTTGCCGCTTTTCATGTGCTTTAAAGGCGATTCGAATCGACCTCCTGAAATCTGTTTCCTGCAATTCTGCCTTGCTTTCAGATCCTCTTCGTTGCCTTCCCTCAATATATTTGTGGACGAGAGTTATCATTTATAACTCTGCAGGTTTGTGAATTGCAGTGCCCCTGAGCTCCATTTTTCAACTCGCTTTTTTGGGAGCTGGCCGCAAAAGCGCAGGATTGCCTCAGGCCCTATTCTGCTTCCGGGCGGCAGGCTGAGCCTGTGGTTAATTCTTCTTCCTGATGGGAAAATAGAGTGACCTGTGCCTGTCCCAACACCTAGAGCTAGTCTCTCATTGGCTCCCCCTCTTCCCGTTCATCCTCAGGACAAATTGCAAGCTGTACGGAACGGGAGGTTACAGGTGCTGATTCTCCAAGGAGGGAGATTGCTAGTAAAGCGGCTGGAATGGCGAACCCGAGCACAAGGAGATGAGAAATGAGGTGCGTGTTAGAAACCTTTCCCGATCACACGGTGTACCACCTTCTGGGTTTCTCATGCATGTTTTCGAGGTAGGAAGATGCCCTTGAACCTGGAGATTTGGGACCCATGGGATGGGTAACAGGCAGTATTACTTTAAAGGCTCTGCGTTTGCTCCCCCAACCTCACCAAACCTCTCAGCCCCGAGAGTGTCCACCCTTATGTCTCATCCAGCTGTGGGTCTAGATATGGTCAATCCACGTTGCATCACAGCCCCTGAACGAATTTTGTAAGAATTTCTCTCTCTTTCACTGTCTGTGTTTCACGGGTTTTTAAAAGTAATTTATTTTTATAATGGGGTTTAGCTGCTTTTCACGGCTGTGTTTCTGCCGCTTTACACCCACTTGACTCACTTCCAGAGATTTATCAATACATAGGTTTTATGATTCTTACTAGTCAGATATATTCTTGTGCGGTGAATAGGGGGTGTGGAGTCCAGTTCACTGAGCAAGGAGTAGGTCTTTCTATTACATATTGGGTTTATGGAACGGTATCTGAGCTCATTTGAAACCCTTGTTTTATGCATCACCCCACCCCACCTTTCCCGTTAAGCAGCCATAGTGTGTTTTCTCAACGTGTGACTCTGTTCGGTTTTGTAATTCAGTTCAAGTGTAGCGGTTTTTACATTCCCTCTATAAGTGATAGCTTATGATAAGTGTCTTTTTCTGTGTGACTTATTTCACTTAGAATCGTCGTAGCTAAAGCCACTCATCATGCTGCTACTAGCCTTATGACATTGATTTCATGGCTGAGTGATATTCCATTGTACATAAGGACCACCACTTCTTTATCCATTTTTCTCTTTCCTGGGATATTTGAGGTGTCATGAAGTGGAGGTTCTTGTCAACAGAGCAGCCCTAAACTTTGGGGTGCCTGTGTCTTGCTGATTTTTAGTTTTCCCCATTTATACGCCCATGAGTGGAAGTGCCCTATGCGCTCTAAGCTGTGTTTTTTCGATGTTTCAGAACACACCGTACACTTCTCCAGAGTGGCTGTTGGCAATTTACATCCCGCCCATCAGCGTAGCAAGGCTCCCATTTCTCCATGGCCTGTTCTGCATTTCTGGTTTTGACACTTTTTTCCGCATGGCCCTTTTGACCGATGGGAAGCGAGACTTCTTTGTAGCGCTGATTTGCCTTTCCAGGTTGCTTGGTTGGCCAAAAAGGGCGTATGCGTTTTTTCCTGAATATATTCAGGAAAAAACGCATACGCCCTTTTTGGCCAAGGGCATCATTGTCGACGTTTTGCCGCTTTTCATATGCTTTAAAGGCGATTCGAATCGACCTCCTGAAATCTGTTTCCTGCAATTCTGCCTTGCTTTCAGATCCTCTTCGTTGCCTTCCCTCAATATATTTGTGGACGAGAGGTATCATTTATAACTCTGCAGGTTTGTGAATTGCAGTGTCCCTGAGCTCCATTTTTCAACTCGCTTTTTTGGGAGCTGGCCGCAAAAGCGCAGGATTGCCTCAGGCCCTATTCTGCTTCCGGGCGGCAGGCTGAGCCTGTGGTTAATTCTTCTTCCTGATGGGAAAATAGAGTGACCTGTGCCTGTCCCAACACCTAGAGCTAGTCTCTCATTGGCTCCCCCTCTTCCCGTTCATCCTCAGGACAAATTGCAAGCTGTACGGAACGGGAGGTTAAAGGTGCTGATTCTCCAAGGAGGGAGATTGCTAGTAAAGCGGCTGGAATGACGAACCGAGCACAAGGAGATGAGAAATGAGGCGCGTTTTAGAAACCTTTCCCGATCACACGGTGTACCACCTTCTGGGTTTCTCATGCATGTTTTCGAGGTAGGAAGATGCCCTTGAACCTGGAGATTTGGGACCCATGGGATGGGTAACAGGCAGTATTACTTTAAAGGCTCTGCGTTTGCTCCCCCAACCTCACCAAACCTCTCAACCCCGAGAGTGTCCACCCTTATGTCTCCTCCAGCTGTGGGTCTAGATATGGTCAATCCAGGTTGCATCACAGCCCCTGAACGAATTTTGTAAGAATTTCTCTCTCTTTCACTGTCTTTGTTTCACGGGTTTTTAAAAGTAATTTATTTTTATAATGGGGTTTAGCTGCTTTCCACGGCTGTGTTTCTGCCGCTTTACACCCACTTGACTCACTTCCAGAGAGATAGCAATACATAGGTTTTAAGATTCTTACTAGTCAGATATATTCTTGTGCGGTGAATAGGGGGTGTTGAGTCCAGTTAACTTAGCAAGCAGTAGGTCTTTCTATTACATATTGGGTTTATGGAACGGTATCTGAGCTCATTTGAAACCCTTGTTTTATGCATCACCCCACCCCACCTTTCCCGTTAAGCAGCCATAGTGTGTTTTCTCAACGTGTGACTCTGTTCTGTTTTGTAATTCAGTTCAAGTGTAGCGGTTTTTACATTCCCTCTATAAGTGATAGCTTATGATAAGTGTCTTTTTCTGTGTGACTTATTTCACTTAGAATCGTCGTTGCTAAAGCCACTCATCATGCTGCTACTAGCCTTATGACATTGATTTCATGGCTGAGTGATATTCCATTGTACATAAGGACCACCACTTCTTTATCCATTTTTCTCTTTCCTGGGATATTTGAGGTGTCATGAAGTGGAGGTTCTTGTCAACAGAGCAGCCCTAAACTTTGGGGTGCCTGTGTCTTGCTGATTTTTAGTTTTCCCAATTTATACGCCCGTGAGTGGAAGTGCCCTATGCGCTCTAAGCTGTGTTTTTTCGATGTTTCAGGACACACCGTACACTTCTCCAGAGTGGCTGTTGGCAATTTACATCCCGCCCATCAGCGTAGCAAGGCTCCCATTTCTCCATGGCCTGTTCTGCATTTCTGGTTTTGACACTTTTTTCCGCATGGCCCTTTTGACCGATGGGAAGCGAGACTTCTTTGTAGCGCTGATTTGCCTTTCCAGGTTGCTTGGTTGGCCAAAAAGGGCGTATGCGTTTTTTCCTGAATATATTCAGGAAAAAACGCATACGCCCTTTTTGGCCAAGGGCATCATTGTCGACGTTTTGCCGCTTTTCATGTGCTTTAAAGGCGATTCGAATCGACCTCCTGAAATCTGTTTCCTGCAATTCTGCCTTGCTTTCAGATCCTCTTCGTTGCCTTCCCTCAATATATTTGTGGACGAGAGTTATCATTTATAACTCTGCAGGTTTGTGAATTGCAGTGCCCCTGAGCTCCATTTTTCAACTCGCTTTTTTGGGAGCTGGCCGCAAAAGCGCAGGATTGCCTCAGGCCCTATTCTGCTTCCGGGCGGCAGGCTGAGCCTGTGGTTAATTCTTCTTCCTGATGGGAAAATAGAGTGACCTGTGCCTGTCCCAACACCTAGAGCTAGTCTCTCATTGGCTCCCCCTCTTCCCGTTCATCCTCAGGACAAATTGCAAGCTGTACGGAACGGGAGGTTACAGGTGCTGATTCTCCAAGGAGGGAGATTGCTAGTAAAGCGGCTGGAATGGCGAACCCGAGCACAAGGAGATGAGAAATGAGGTGCGTGTTAGAAACCTTTCCCGATCACACGGTGTACCACCTTCTGGGTTTCTCATGCATGTTTTCGAGGTAGGAAGATGCCCTTGAACCTGGAGATTTGGGACCCATGGGATGGGTAACAGGCAGTATTACTTTAAAGGCTCTGCGTTTGCTCCCCAAACCTCACCAAACCTCTCAGCCCCGAGAGTGTCCACCCTTATGTCTCCTCCAGCTGTGGGTCTAGATATGGTCAATCCAGGTTGCATCACAGCCCCTGAACGAATTTTGTAAGAATTTCTCTCTCTTTCACTGTCTTTGTTTCACGGGTTTTTAAAAGTAATTTATTTTTATAATGGGGTTTAGCCGCTTTTCACGGCTGTGTTTCTGCCGCTTTACACCCACTTGACTCACTTCCAGAGAGATATCAATACATAGGTTTTAAGATTCTTACTAGTCAGATATATTCTTGTGCGGTGAATAGGGGTTGTTGAGTCCAGTTCACTGAGCAAGGAGTAGGTCTTTCTATGACATATTGGGTTTATGGAACGGTATCTGAGCTCATTTGAAACCCTTGTTTTATGCATCACCCCACCCCACCTTTCCCGTTAAGCAGCCATAGTGTGTTTTCTCAACGTGTGACTCTGTTCTGTTTTGTAATTCAGTTCAAGTGTAGCGGTTTTTACATTCCCTCTATAAGTGATAGCTTATGATAAGTGTCTTTTTCTGTGTGACTTATTTCACTTAGAATCGTCGTAGCTAAAGCCACTCATCATGCTGCTACTAGCCTTATGACATTGATTTCATGGCTGAGTGATATTCCATTGTACATAAGGACCACCACTTCTTTATCCATTTTTCTCTTTCCTGGGATATTTGAGGTGTCGTGAAGTGGAGGTTCTTGTCAACAGAGCAGCCCTAAACTTTGGGGTGCCTGTGTCTTGCTGATTTTTAGTTTTCCCCATTTATACGCCCATGAGTGGAAGTGCCCTATGCGCTCTAAGCTGTGTTTTTTCGATGTTTCAGGACACACCGTACACTTCTCCAGAGTGGCTGTTGGCAATTTACATCCCGCCCATCAGCGTAGCAAGGCTCCCATTTCTCCATGGCCTGTTCTGCATTTCTGGTTTTGACACTTTTTTCCGCATGGCCCTTTTGACCGATGGGAAGCGAGACTTCTTTGTAGCGCTGATTTGCCTTTCCAGGTTGCTTGGTTGGCCAAAAAGGGCGTATGCGTTTTTTCCTGAATATATTCAGGAAAAAACGCATACGCCCTTTTTGGCCAAGGGCATCATTGTCGACGTTTTGCCGCTTTTCATGTGCTTTAAAGGCGATTCGAATCGACCTCCTGAAATCTGTTTCCTGCAATTCTGCCTTGCTTTCAGATCCTCTTCGTTGCCTTCCCTCAATATATTTGTGGACGAGAGTTATCATTTATAACTCTGCAGGTTTGTGAATTGCAGTGCCCCTGAGCTCCATTTTTCAACTCGCTTTTTTGGGAGCTGGCCGCAAAAGCGCAGGATTGCCTCAGGCCCTATTCTGCTTCCGGGCGGCAGGCTGAGCCTGTGGTTAATTCTTCTTCCTGATGGGAAAATAGAGTGACCTGTGCCTGTCCCAACACCTAGAGCTAGTCTCTCATTGGCTCCCCCTCTTCCCGTTCATCCTCAGGACAAATTGCAAGCTGTACGGAACGGGAGGTTACAGGTGCTGATTCTCCAAGGAGGGAGATTGCTAGTAAAGCGGCTGGAATGGCGAACCCGAGCACAAGGAGATGAGAAATGAGGTGCGTGTTAGAAACCTTTCCCGATCACACGGTGTACCACCTTCTGGGTTTCTCATGCATGTTTTCGAGGTAGGAAGATGCCCTTGAACCTGGAGATTTGGGACCCATGGGATGGGTAACAGGCAGTATTACTTTAAAGGCTCTGCGTTTGCTCCCCCAACCTCCCCAAACCTCTCAGCCCCGAGAGTGTCCACCCTTATGTCTCCTCCAGCTGTGGGTCTAGATATGGTCAATCCAGGTTGCATCACAGCCCCTGAACGAATTGTGTAAGAATTTCTCTCTCTTTCACTGTCTTTGTTTCACGGGTTTTTAAAAGTAATTTATTTTTATAATGGGGATTAGCCGCTTTTCACGGCTATGTTTCTGCCGTTTTACACCCACTTGACTCACTTCCAGAGAGATATCAATATATAGGTTTTAAGATTCTTACTAGTCAGATATATTCTTGTGCGGTGAATAGGGGGTGTTGAGTCCAGTTCACTGAGCAAGGAGTAGGTCTTTCTATGACATATTGGGTTTATGGAACGGTATCTGAGCTCATTTGAAACCCTTGTTTTATGCATCACCCCACCCCACCTTTCCCGTTAAGCAGCCATAGTGTGTTTTCTCAACGTGTGACTCTGTTCTGTTTTGTAATTCAGTTCAAGTGTAGCGGTTTTTACATTCCCTCTATAAGTGATAGCTTATGATAAGTGTCTTTTTCTGTGTGACTTATTTCACTTAGAATCGTCGTAGCTAAAGCCACTCATCATGCTGCTACTAGCCTTATGACATTGATTTCATGTTTGAGTGATATTCCATTGTACATAAGGACCACCACTTCTTTATCCATTTTTCTCTTTCCTGGGATATTTGAGGTGTCATGAAGTGGAGGTTCTTGTCAACAGAGCAGCCCTAAACTTTGGGGTGCCTGTGTCTTGCTGATTTTTAGTTTTCCCAATTTATATGCCCATGAGTGGAAGTGCCCTATGCGCTCTAAGCTGTGTTTTTTCGATGTTTCAGGACACACCGTACACTTCTCCAGAGTCGCTGTTCGCAATTTACATCCCGCCCATCAGCGTAGCAAGGCTCCCATTTCTCCATGGCCTGTCCTGCATTTCTGGTTTTGACACTTTTTTCCGCATGGCCCTTTTGACCGATGGGAAGCGAGACTTCTTTGTAGCGCTGATTTGCCTTTCCAGGTTGCTTGGTTGGCCAAAAAGGGCGTATGCGTTTTTTCCTGAATATATTCAGGAAAAAACGCATACGCCCTTTTTGGCCAAGGGCATCATTGTCGACGTTTTGCCGCTTTTCATGTGCTTTAAAGGCGATTTGAATCGACCTCCTGAAATCTGTTTCCTGCAATTCTGCCTTGCTTTCAGATCCTCTTCGTTGCCTTCCCTCAATATATTTGTGGACGAGAGTTATCATTTATAACTCTGCAGGTTTGTGAATTGCAGTGCCCCTGAGCTCCATTTTTCAACTCGCTTTTTTGGGAGCTGGCCGCAAAAGCGCAGGATTGCCTCAGGCCCTATTCTGCTTCCGGGCGGCAGGCTGAGCCTGTGGTTAATTCTTCTTCCTGATGGGAAAATAGAGTGACCTGTGCCTGTCCCAACACCTAGAGCTAGTCTCTCATTGGCTCCCCCTCTTCCCGTTCATCCTCAGGACAAATTGCAAGCTGTACGGAACGGGAGGTTAAAGGTGCTGATTCTCCAAGGAGGGAGATTGCTAGTAAAGCGGCTGGAATGGCGAACCCGTGCACAAGGAGATGAGAAATGAGGTGCGTTTTAGAAACCTTTCCCGATCACACGGTGTACCACCTTCTGGGTTTCTCATGCATGTTTTCGAGGTAGGAAGATGCCCTTGAACCTGGAGATTTGGGACCCATGGGATGGGTAACAGGCAGTATTACTTTAAAGGCTCTGCGTTTGCTCCCCCAACCTCACCAAACCTCTCAGCCCCGAGAGTGTCCACCCTTATGTCTCATCCAGCTGTGGGTCTAGATATGGTCAATCCACGTTGCATCACAGCCCCTGAACGAATTTTGTAAGAATTTCTCTCTCTTTCACTGTCTGTGTTTCACGGGTTTTTAAAAGTAATTTATTTTTATAATGGGGTTTAGCTGCTTTTCACGGCTGTGTTTCTGCCGCTTTACACCCACTTGACTCACTTCCAGAGATTTATCAATACATAGGTTTTATGATTCTTACTAGTCAGATATATTCTTGTGCGGTGAATAGGGGGTGTGGAGTCCAGTTCACTGAGCAAGGAGTAGGTCTTTCTATTACATATTGGGTTTATGGAACGGTATCTGAGCTCATTTGAAACCCTTGTTTTATGCATCACCCCACCCCACCTTTCCCGTTAAGCAGCCATAGTGTGTTTTCTCAACGTGTGACTCTGTTCGGTTTTGTAATTCAGTTCAAGTGTAGCGGTTTTTACATTCCCTCTATAAGTGATAGCTTATGATAAGTGTCTTTTTCTGTGTGACTTATTTCACTTAGAATCGTCGTAGCTAAAGCCACTCATCATGCTGCTACTAGCCTTATGACATTGATTTCATGGCTGAGTGATATTCCATTGTACATAAGGACCACCACTTCTTTATCCATTTTTCTCTTTCCTGGGATATTTGAGGTGTCATGAAGTGGAGGTTCTTGTCAACAGAGCAGCCCTAAACTTTGGGGTGCCTGTGTCTTGCTGATTTTTAGTTTTCCCCATTTATACGCCCATGAGTGGAAGTGCCCTATGCGCTCTAAGCTGTGTTTTTTCGATGTTTCAGAACACACCGTACACTTCTCCAGAGTGGCTGTTGGCAATTTACATCCCGCCCATCAGCGTAGCAAGGCTCCCATTTCTCCATGGCCTGTTCTGCATTTCTGGTTTTGACACTTTTTTCCGCATGGCCCTTTTGACCGATGGGAAGCGAGACTTCTTTGTAGCGCTGATTTGCCTTTCCAGGTTGCTTGGTTGGCCAAAAAGGGCGTATGCGTTTTTTCCTGAATATATTCAGGAAAAAACGCATACGCCCTTTTTGGCCAAGGGCATCATTGTCGACGTTTTGCCGCTTTTCATATGCTTTAAAGGCGATTCGAATCGACCTCCTGAAATCTGTTTCCTGCAATTCTGCCTTGCTTTCAGATCCTCTTCGTTGCCTTCCCTCAATATATTTGTGGACGAGAGGTATCATTTATAACTCTGCAGGTTTGTGAATTGCAGTGTCCCTGAGCTCCATTTTTCAACTCGCTTTTTTGGGAGCTGGCCGCAAAAGCGCAGGATTGCCTCAGGCCCTATTCTGCTTCCGGGCGGCAGGCTGAGCCTGTGGTTAATTCTTCTTCCTGATGGGAAAATAGAGTGACCTGTGCCTGTCCCAACACCTAGAGCTAGTCTCTCATTGGCTCCCCCTCTTCCCGTTCATCCTCAGGACAAATTGCAAGCTGTACGGAACGGGAGGTTAAAGGTGCTGATTCTCCAAGGAGGGAGATTGCTAGTAAAGCGGCTGGAATGACGAACCGAGCACAAGGAGATGAGAAATGAGGCGCGTTTTAGAAACCTTTCCCGATCACACGGTGTACCACCTTCTGGGTTTCTCATGCATGTTTTCGAGGTAGGAAGATGCCCTTGAACCTGGAGATTTGGGACCCATGGGATGGGTAACAGGCAGTATTACTTTAAAGGCTCTGCGTTTGCTCCCCCAACCTCACCAAACCTCTCAACCCCGAGAGTGTCCACCCTTATGTCTCCTCCAGCTGTGGGTCTAGATATGGTCAATCCAGGTTGCATCACAGCCCCTGAACGAATTTTGTAAGAATTTCTCTCTCTTTCACTGTCTTTGTTTCACGGGTTTTTAAAAGTAATTTATTTTTATAATGGGGTTTAGCTGCTTTCCACGGCTGTGTTTCTGCCGCTTTACACCCACTTGACTCACTTCCAGAGAGATAGCAATACATAGGTTTTAAGATTCTTACTAGTCAGATATATTCTTGTGCGGTGAATAGGGGGTGTTGAGTCCAGTTAACTTAGCAAGCAGTAGGTCTTTCTATTACATATTGGGTTTATGGAACGGTATCTGAGCTCATTTGAAACCCTTGTTTTATGCATCACCCCACCCCACCTTTCCCGTTAAGCAGCCATAGTGTGTTTTCTCAACGTGTGACTCTGTTCTGTTTTGTAATTCAGTTCAAGTGTAGCGGTTTTTACATTCCCTCTATAAGTGATAGCTTATGATAAGTGTCTTTTTCTGTGTGACTTATTTCACTTAGAATCGTCGTTGCTAAAGCCACTCATCATGCTGCTACTAGCCTTATGACATTGATTTCATGGCTGAGTGATATTCCATTGTACATAAGGACCACCACTTCTTTATCCATTTTTCTCTTTCCTGGGATATTTGAGGTGTCATGAAGTGGAGGTTCTTGTCAACAGAGCAGCCCTAAACTTTGGGGTGCCTGTGTCTTGCTGATTTTTAGTTTTCCCAATTTATACGCCCGTGAGTGGAAGTGCCCTATGCGCTCTAAGCTGTGTTTTTTCGATGTTTCAGGACACACCGTACACTTCTCCAGAGTGGCTGTTGGCAATTTACATCCCGCCCATCAGCGTAGCAAGGCTCCCATTTCTCCATGGCCTGTTCTGCATTTCTGGTTTTGACACTTTTTTCCGCATGGCCCTTTTGACCGATGGGAAGCGAGACTTCTTTGTAGCGCTGATTTGCCTTTCCAGGTTGCTTGGTTGGCCAAAAAGGGCGTATGCGTTTTTTCCTGAATATATTCAGGAAAAAACGCATACGCCCTTTTTGGCCAAGGGCATCATTGTCGACGTTTTGCCGCTTTTCATGTGCTTTAAAGGCGATTCGAATCGACCTCCTGAAATCTGTTTCCTGCAATTCTGCCTTGCTTTCAGATCCTCTTCGTTGCCTTCCCTCAATATATTTGTGGACGAGAGTTATCATTTATAACTCTGCAGGTTTGTGAATTGCAGTGCCCCTGAGCTCCATTTTTCAACTCGCTTTTTTGGGAGCTGGCCGCAAAAGCGCAGGATTGCCTCAGGCCCTATTCTGCTTCCGGGCGGCAGGCTGAGCCTGTGGTTAATTCTTCTTCCTGATGGGAAAATAGAGTGACCTGTGCCTGTCCCAACACCTAGAGCTAGTCTCTCATTGGCTCCCCCTCTTCCCGTTCATCCTCAGGACAAATTGCAAGCTGTACGGAACGGGAGGTTACAGGTGCTGATTCTCCAAGGAGGGAGATTGCTAGTAAAGCGGCTGGAATGGCGAACCCGAGCACAAGGAGATGAGAAATGAGGTGCGTGTTAGAAACCTTTCCCGATCACACGGTGTACCACCTTCTGGGTTTCTCATGCATGTTTTCGAGGTAGGAAGATGCCCTTGAACCTGGAGATTTGGGACCCATGGGATGGGTAACAGGCAGTATTACTTTAAAGGCTCTGCGTTTGCTCCCCAAACCTCACCAAACCTCTCAGCCCCGAGAGTGTCCACCCTTATGTCTCCTCCAGCTGTGGGTCTAGATATGGTCAATCCAGGTTGCATCACAGCCCCTGAACGAATTTTGTAAGAATTTCTCTCTCTTTCACTGTCTTTGTTTCACGGGTTTTTAAAAGTAATTTATTTTTATAATGGGGTTTAGCCGCTTTTCACGGCTGTGTTTCTGCCGCTTTACACCCACTTGACTCACTTCCAGAGAGATATCAATACATAGGTTTTAAGATTCTTACTAGTCAGATATATTCTTGTGCGGTGAATAGGGGTTGTTGAGTCCAGTTCACTGAGCAAGGAGTAGGTCTTTCTATGACATATTGGGTTTATGGAACGGTATCTGAGCTCATTTGAAACCCTTGTTTTATGCATCACCCCACCCCACCTTTCCCGTTAAGCAGCCATAGTGTGTTTTCTCAACGTGTGACTCTGTTCTGTTTTGTAATTCAGTTCAAGTGTAGCGGTTTTTACATTCCCTCTATAAGTGATAGCTTATGATAAGTGTCTTTTTCTGTGTGACTTATTTCACTTAGAATCGTCGTAGCTAAAGCCACTCATCATGCTGCTACTAGCCTTATGACATTGATTTCATGGCTGAGTGATATTCCATTGTACATAAGGACCACCACTTCTTTATCCATTTTTCTCTTTCCTGGGATATTTGAGGTGTCGTGAAGTGGAGGTTCTTGTCAACAGAGCAGCCCTAAACTTTGGGGTGCCTGTGTCTTGCTGATTTTTAGTTTTCCCCATTTATACGCCCATGAGTGGAAGTGCCCTATGCGCTCTAAGCTGTGTTTTTTCGATGTTTCAGGACACACCGTACACTTCTCCAGAGTGGCTGTTGGCAATTTACATCCCGCCCATCAGCGTAGCAAGGCTCCCATTTCTCCATGGCCTGTTCTGCATTTCTGGTTTTGACACTTTTTTCCGCATGGCCCTTTTGACCGATGGGAAGCGAGACTTCTTTGTAGCGCTGATTTGCCTTTCCAGGTTGCTTGGTTGGCCAAAAAGGGCGTATGCGTTTTTTCCTGAATATATTCAGGAAAAAACGCATACGCCCTTTTTGGCCAAGGGCATCATTGTCGACGTTTTGCCGCTTTTCATGTGCTTTAAAGGCGATTCGAATCGACCTCCTGAAATCTGTTTCCTGCAATTCTGCCTTGCTTTCAGATCCTCTTCGTTGCCTTCCCTCAATATATTTGTGGACGAGAGTTATCATTTATAACTCTGCAGGTTTGTGAATTGCAGTGCCCCTGAGCTCCATTTTTCAACTCGCTTTTTTGGGAGCTGGCCGCAAAAGCGCAGGATTGCCTCAGGCCCTATTCTGCTTCCGGGCGGCAGGCTGAGCCTGTGGTTAATTCTTCTTCCTGATGGGAAAATAGAGTGACCTGTGCCTGTCCCAACACCTAGAGCTAGTCTCTCATTGGCTCCCCCTCTTCCCGTTCATCCTCAGGACAAATTGCAAGCTGTACGGAACGGGAGGTTACAGGTGCTGATTCTCCAAGGAGGGAGATTGCTAGTAAAGCGGCTGGAATGGCGAACCCGAGCACAAGGAGATGAGAAATGAGGTGCGTGTTAGAAACCTTTCCCGATCACACGGTGTACCACCTTCTGGGTTTCTCATGCATGTTTTCGAGGTAGGAAGATGCCCTTGAACCTGGAGATTTGGGACCCATGGGATGGGTAACAGGCAGTATTACTTTAAAGGCTCTGCGTTTGCTCCCCCAACCTCCCCAAACCTCTCAGCCCCGAGAGTGTCCACCCTTATGTCTCCTCCAGCTGTGGGTCTAGATATGGTCAATCCAGGTTGCATCACAGCCCCTGAACGAATTGTGTAAGAATTTCTCTCTCTTTCACTGTCTTTGTTTCACGGGTTTTTAAAAGTAATTTATTTTTATAATGGGGATTAGCCGCTTTTCACGGCTATGTTTCTGCCGTTTTACACCCACTTGACTCACTTCCAGAGAGATATCAATATATAGGTTTTAAGATTCTTACTAGTCAGATATATTCTTGTGCGGTGAATAGGGGGTGTTGAGTCCAGTTCACTGAGCAAGGAGTAGGTCTTTCTATGACATATTGGGTTTATGGAACGGTATCTGAGCTCATTTGAAACCCTTGTTTTATGCATCACCCCACCCCACCTTTCCCGTTAAGCAGCCATAGTGTGTTTTCTCAACGTGTGACTCTGTTCTGTTTTGTAATTCAGTTCAAGTGTAGCGGTTTTTACATTCCCTCTATAAGTGATAGCTTATGATAAGTGTCTTTTTCTGTGTGACTTATTTCACTTAGAATCGTCGTAGCTAAAGCCACTCATCATGCTGCTACTAGCCTTATGACATTGATTTCATGTTTGAGTGATATTCCATTGTACATAAGGACCACCACTTCTTTATCCATTTTTCTCTTTCCTGGGATATTTGAGGTGTCATGAAGTGGAGGTTCTTGTCAACAGAGCAGCCCTAAACTTTGGGGTGCCTGTGTCTTGCTGATTTTTAGTTTTCCCAATTTATATGCCCATGAGTGGAAGTGCCCTATGCGCTCTAAGCTGTGTTTTTTCGATGTTTCAGGACACACCGTACACTTCTCCAGAGTCGCTGTTCGCAATTTACATCCCGCCCATCAGCGTAGCAAGGCTCCCATTTCTCCATGGCCTGTCCTGCATTTCTGGTTTTGACACTTTTTTCCGCATGGCCCTTTTGACCGATGGGAAGCGAGACTTCTTTGTAGCGCTGATTTGCCTTTCCAGGTTGCTTGGTTGGCCAAAAAGGGCGTATGCGTTTTTTCCTGAATATATTCAGGAAAAAACGCATACGCCCTTTTTGGCCAAGGGCATCATTGTCGACGTTTTGCCGCTTTTCATGTGCTTTAAAGGCGATTTGAATCGACCTCCTGAAATCTGTTTCCTGCAATTCTGCCTTGCTTTCAGATCCTCTTCGTTGCCTTCCCTCAATATATTTGTGGACGAGAGTTATCATTTATAACTCTGCAGGTTTGTGAATTGCAGTGCCCCTGAGCTCCATTTTTCAACTCGCTTTTTTGGGAGCTGGCCGCAAAAGCGCAGGATTGCCTCAGGCCCTATTCTGCTTCCGGGCGGCAGGCTGAGCCTGTGGTTAATTCTTCTTCCTGATGGGAAAATAGAGTGACCTGTGCCTGTCCCAACACCTAGAGCTAGTCTCTCATTGGCTCCCCCTCTTCCCGTTCATCCTCAGGACAAATTGCAAGCTGTACGGAACGGGAGGTTAAAGGTGCTGATTCTCCAAGGAGGGAGATTGCTAGTAAAGCGGCTGGAATGGCGAACCCGTGCACAAGGAGATGAGAAATGAGGTGCGTTTTAGAAACCTTTCCCGATCACACGGTGTACCACCTTCTGGGTTTCTCATGCATGTTTTCGAGGTAGGAAGATGCCCTTGAACCTGGAGATTTGGGACCCATGGGATGGGTAACAGGCAGTATTACTTTAAAGGCTCTGCGTTTGCTCCCCCAACCTCACCAAACCTCTCAGCCCCGAGAGTGTCCACCCTTATGTCTCATCCAGCTGTGGGTCTAGATATGGTCAATCCACGTTGCATCACAGCCCCTGAACGAATTTTGTAAGAATTTCTCTCTCTTTCACTGTCTGTGTTTCACGGGTTTTTAAAAGTAATTTATTTTTATAATGGGGTTTAGCTGCTTTTCACGGCTGTGTTTCTGCCGCTTTACACCCACTTGACTCACTTCCAGAGATTTATCAATACATAGGTTTTATGATTCTTACTAGTCAGATATATTCTTGTGCGGTGAATAGGGGGTGTGGAGTCCAGTTCACTGAGCAAGGAGTAGGTCTTTCTATTACATATTGGGTTTATGGAACGGTATCTGAGCTCATTTGAAACCCTTGTTTTATGCATCACCCCACCCCACCTTTCCCGTTAAGCAGCCATAGTGTGTTTTCTCAACGTGTGACTCTGTTCGGTTTTGTAATTCAGTTCAAGTGTAGCGGTTTTTACATTCCCTCTATAAGTGATAGCTTATGATAAGTGTCTTTTTCTGTGTGACTTATTTCACTTAGAATCGTCGTTGCTAAAGCCACTCATCATGCTGCTACTAGCCTTATGACATTGATTTCATGGCTGAGTGATATTCCATTGTACATAAGGACCACCACTTCTTTATCCATTTTTCTCTTTCCTGGGATATTTGAGGTGTCATGAAGTGGAGGTTCTTGTCAACAGAGCAGCCCTAAACTTTGGGGTGCCTGTGTCTTGCTGATTTTTAGTTTTCCCCATTTATACGCCCATGAGTGGAAGTGCCCTATGCGCTCTAAGCTGTGTTTTTTCGATGTTTCGGGACACACCGTACACTTCTCCAGAGTGGCTGTTGGCAATTTACATCCCGCCCATCAGCGTAGCAAGGCTCCCATTTCTCCATGGCCTGTTCTGCATTTCTGGTTTTGACACTTTTTTCCGCATGGCCCTTTTGACCGATGGGAAGCGAGACTTCTTTGTAGCGCTGATTTGCCTTTCCAGGTTGCTTGGTTGGCCAAAAAGGGCGTATGCGTTTTTTCCTGAATATATTCAGGAAAAAACGCATACGCCCTTTTTGGCCAAGGGCATCATTGTCGACGTTTTGCCGCTTTTCATGTGCTTTAAAGGCGATTCGAATCGACCTCCTGAAATCTGTTTCCTGCAATTCTGCCTTGCTTTCAGATCCTCTTCGTTGCCTTCCCTCAATATATTTGTGGACGAGAGGTATCATTTATAACTCTGCAGGTTTGTGAATTGCAGTGCCCCTGAGCTCCATTTTTCAACTCGCTTTTTTGGGAGCTGGCCACAAAAGCGCAGGATTGCCTCAGGCCCTATTCTGCTTCCAGGCGGCAGGCTGAGCCTGTGGTTAATTCTTCTTCCTGATGGGAAAATAGAGTGACCTGTGCCTGTCCCAACACCTAGAGCTAGTCTCTCATTGGCTCCCCCTCTTCCCGTTCATCCTCAGGACAAATTGCAAGCTGTACGGAACGGGAGGTTACAGGTGCTGATTCTCCAAGGAGGGAGATTGCTAGTAAAGCGGCTGGAATGGCGAACCCGAGCACAAGGAGATGAGAAATGAGGTGCGTTTTAGAAACCTTTCCCGATCACACGGTGTACCACCTTCTGGGTTTCTCATGCATGTTTTCGAGGTAGGAAGATGCCCTTGAACCTGGAGATTTGGGACCCATGGGATGGGTAACAGGCAGTATTACTTTAAAGGCTCTGCGTTTGCTCCCCCAACCTCACCAAACCTCTCAGCCCCGAGAGTGTCCACCCTTATGTCTCATCCAGCTGTGGGTCTAGATATGGTCAATCCACGTTGCATCACAGCCCCTGAACGAATTTTGTAAGAATTTCTCTCTCTTTCACTGTCTTTGTTTCACGGGTTTTTAAAAGTAATTTATTTTTATAATGGGGTTTAGCTGCTTTTCACGGCTGTGTTTCTGCCGCTTTACACCCACTTGACTCACTTCCAGAGATTTATCAATACATAGGTTTTATGATTCTTACTAGTCAGATATATTCTTGTGCGGTGAATAGGGGGTGTGGAGTCCAGTTCACTGAGCAAGGAGTAGGTCTTTCTATTACATATTGGGTTTATGGAACGGTATCTGAGCTCATTTGAAACCCTTGTTTTATGCATCACCCCACCCCACCTTTCCCGTTAATCAGCCATAGTGTGTTTTCTCAAGGTGTGACTCTGTTCGGTTTTGTAATTCAGTTCAAGTGTAGCGGTTTTTACATTCCCTCTATAAGTGATAGCTTATGATAAGTGTCTTTTTCTGTGTGACTTATTTCACTTAGAATCGTCGTTGCTAAAGCCACTCATCATGCTGCTACTAGCCTTATGACATTGATTTCATGGCTGAGTGATATTCCATTGTACATAAGGACCACCACTTCTTTATCCATTTTTCTCTTTCCTGGGATATTTGAGGTGTCATGAAGTGGAGGTTCTTGTCAACAGAGCAGCCCTAAACTTTGGGGTGCCTGTGTCTTGCTGATTTTTAGTTTTCCCCATTTATACGCCCATGAGTGGAAGTGCCCTATGCGCTCTAAGCTGTGTTTTTTCGATGTTTCAGAACACACCGTACACTTCTCCAGAGTGGCTGTTGGCAATTTACATCCCGCCCATCAGCGTAGCAAGGCTCCCATTTCTCCATGGCCTGTTCTGCATTTCTGGTTTTGACACTTTTTTCCGCATGGCCCTTTTGACCGATGGGAAGCGAGACTTCTTTGTAGCGCTGATTTGCCTTTCCAGGTTGCTTGGTTGGCCAAAAAGGGCGTATGCGTTTTTTCCTGAATATATTCAGGAAAAAACGCATACGCCCTTTTTGGCCAAGGGCATCATTGTCGACGTTTTGCCGCTTTTCATGTGCTTTAAAGGCGATTCGAATCGACCTCCTGAAATCTGTTTCCTGCAATTCTGCCTTGCTTTCAGATCCTCTTCGTTGCCTTCCCTCAATATATTTGTGGACGAGAGGTATCATTTATAACTCTGCAGGTTTGTGAATTGCAGTGTCCCTGAGCTCCATTTTTCAACTCGCTTTTTTGGGAGCTGGCCGCAAAAGCGCAGGATTGCCTCAGGCCCTATTCTGCTTCCGGGCGGCAGGCTGAGCCTGTGGTTAATTCTTCTTCCTGATGGGAAAATAGAGTGACCTGTGCCTGTCCCAACACCTAGAGCTAGTCTCTCATTGGCTCCCCCTCTTCCCGTTCATCCTCAGGACAAATTGCAAGCTGTACGGAACGGGAGGTTAAAGGTGCTGATTCTCCAAGGAGGGAGATTGCTAGTAAAGCGGCTGGAATGACGAACCGAGCACAAGGAGATGAGAAATGAGGCGCGTTTTAGAAACCTTTCCCGATCACACGGTGTACCACCTTCTGGGTTTCTCATGCATGTTTTCGAGGTAGGAAGATGCCCTTGAACCTGGAGATTTGGGACCCATGGGATGGGTAACAGGCAGTATTACTTTAAAGGCTCTGCGTTTGCTCCCCAACCTCACCAAACCTCTCAACCCCGAGAGTGTCCACCCTTATGTCTCCTCCAGCTGTGGGTCTAGATATGGTCAATCCAGGTTGCATCACAGCCCCTGAACGAATTTTGTAAGAATTTCTCTCTCTTTCACTGTCTTTGTTTCACGGGTTTTTAAAAGTAATTTATTTTTATAATGGGGTTTAGCTGCTTTCCACGGCTGTGTTTCTGCCGCTTTACACCCACTTGACTCACTTCCAGAGAGATAGCAATACATAGGTTTTAAGATTCTTACTAGTCAGATATATTCTTGTGCGGTGAATAGGGGGTGTTGAGTCCAGTTAACTTAGCAAGCAGTAGGTCTTTCTATTACATATTGGGTTTATGGAACGGTATCTGAGCTCATTTGAAACCCTTGTTTTATGCATCACCCCACCCCACCTTTCCCGTTAAGCAGCCATAGTGTGTTTTCTCAACGTGTGACTCTGTTCTGTTTTGTAATTCAGTTCAAGTGTAGCGGTTTTTACATTCCCTCTATAAGTGATAGCTTATGATAAGTGTCTTTTTCTGTGTGACTTATTTCACTTAGAATCGTCGTTGCTAAAGCCACTCATCATGCTGCTACTAGCCTTATGACATTGATTTCATGGCTGAGTGATATTCCATTGTACATAAGGACCACCACTTCTTTATCCATTTTTCTCTTTCCTGGGATATTTGAGGTGTCATGAAGTGGAGGTTCTTGTCAACAGAGCAGCCCTAAACTTTGGGGTGCCTGTGTCTTGCTGATTTTTAGTTTTCCCAATTTATACGCCCGTGAGTGGAAGTGCCCTATGCGCTCTAAGCTGTGTTTTTTCGATGTTTCAGGACACACCGTACACTTCTCCAGAGTGGCTGTTGGCAATTTACATCCCGCCCATCAGCGTAGCAAGGCTCCCATTTCTCCATGGCCTGTTCTGCATTTCTGGTTTTGACACTTTTTTCCGCATGGCCCTTTTGACCGATGGGAAGCGAGACTTCTTTGTAGTGCTGATTTGCCTTTCCAGGTTGCTTGGTTGGCCAAAAAGGGCGTATGCGTTTTTTCCTGAATATATTCAGGAAAAAACGCATACGCCCTTTTTGGCCAAGGGCATCATTGTCGACGTTTTGCCGCTTTTCATGTGCTTTAAAGGCGATTCGAATCGACCTCCTGAAATCTGTTTCCTGCAATTCTGCCTTGCTTTCAGATCCTCTTCGTTGCCTTCCCTCAATATATTTGTGGACGAGAGGTATCATTTATAACTCTGCAGGTTTGTGAATTGCAGTGCCCCTGAGCTCCATTTTTCAACTCGCTTTTTTGGGAGCTGGCCGCAAAAGCGCAGGATTGCCTCAGGCCCTATTCTGGTTCCGGGCGGCAGGCTGAGCCTGTGGTTAATTCTTCTTCCTGATGGGAAAATAGAGTGACCTGTGCCTGTCCCAACACCTAGAGCTAGTCTCTCATTGGCTCCCCCTCTTCCCGTTCATCCTCAGGACAAATTGCAAGCTGTACGGAACGGGAGGTTAAAGGTGCTGATTCTCCAAGGAGGGAGATTGCTAGTAAAGCGGCTGGAATGGCGAACCCGAGCACAAGGAGATGAGAAATGAGGTGCGTTTTAGAAACCTTTCCCGATCACACGGTGTACCACCTTCTGGGTTTCTCATGCATGTTTTCGAGGTAGGAAGATGCCCTTGAACCTGGAGATTTGGGACCCATGGGATGGGTAACAGGCAGTATTACTTTAAAGGCTCTGCGTTTGCTCCCCAAACCTCACCAAACCTCTCAGCCCCGAGAGTGTCCACCCTTATGTCTCCTCCAGCTGTGGGTCTAGATATGGTCAATCCAGGTTGCATCACAGCCCCTGAACGAATTTTGTAAGAATTTCTCTCTCTTTCACTGTCTTTGTTTCACGGGTTTTTAAAAGTAATTTATTTTTATAATGGGGTTTAGCCGCTTTTCACGGCTGTGTTTCTGCCGCTTTACACCCACTTGACTCACTTCCAGAGAGATAGCAATACATAGGTTTTAAGATTCTTACTAGTCAGATATATTCTTGTGCGGTGAATAGGGGGTGTTGAGTCCAGTTCACTGAGCAAGGAGTAGGTCTTTCTATGACATATTGGGTTTATGGAACGGTATCTGAGCTCATTTGAAACCCTTGTTTTATGCATCACCCCACCCCACCTTTCCCGTTAAGCAGCCATAGTGTGTTTTCTCAACGTGTGACTCTGTTCTGTTTTGTAATTCAGTTCAAGTGTAGCGGTTTTTACATTCCCTCTATAAGTGATAGCTTATGATAAGTGTCTTTTTCTGTGTGACTTATTTCACTTAGAATCGTCGTAGCTAAAGCCACTCATCATGCTGCTACTAGCCTTATGACATTGATTTCATGGCTGAGTGATATTCCATTGTACATAAGGACCACCACTTCTTTATCCATTTTTCTCTTTCCTGGGATATTTGAGGTGTCGTGAAGTGGAGGTTCTTGTCAACAGAGCAGCCCTAAACTTTGGGGTGCCTGTGTCTTGCTGATTTTTAGTTTTCCCCATTTATACGCCCATGAGTGGAAGTGCCCTATGCGCTCTAAGCTGTGTTTTTTCGATGTTTCAGGACACACCGTACACTTCTCCAGAGTGGCTGTTGGCAATTTACATCCCGCCCATCAGCGTAGCAAGGCTCCCATTTCTCCATGGCCTGTTCTGCATTTCTGGTTTTGACACTTTTTTCCGCATGGCCCTTTTGACCGATGGGAAGCGAGACTTCTTTGTAGCGCTGATTTGCCTTTCCAGGTTGCTTGGTTGGCCAAAAAGGGCGTATGCGTTTTTTCCTGAATATATTCAGGAAAAAACGCATACGCCCTTTTTGGCCAAGGGCATCATTGTCGACGTTTTGCCGCTTTTCATGTGCTTTAAAGGCGATTCGAATCGACCTCCTGAAATCTGTTTCCTGCAATTCTGCCTTGCTTTCAGATCCTCTTCGTTGCCTTCCCTCAATATATTTGTGGACGAGAGTTATCATTTATAACTCTGCAGGTTTGTGAATTGCAGTGCCCCTGAGCTCCATTTTTCAACTCGCTTTTTTGGGAGCTGGCCGCAAAAGCGCAGGATTGCCTCAGGCCCTATTCTGCTTCCGGGCGGCAGGCTGAGCCTGTGGTTAATTCTTCTTCCTGATGGGAAAATAGAGTGACCTGTGCCTGTCCCAACACCTAGAGCTAGTCTCTCATTGGCTCCCCCTCTTCCCGTTCATCCTCAGGACAAATTGCAAGCTGTACGGAACGGGAGGTTACAGGTGCTGATTCTCCAAGGAGGGAGATTGCTAGTAAAGCGGCTGGAATGGCGAACCCGAGCACAAGGAGATGAGAAATGAGGTGCGTGTTAGAAACCTTTCCCGATCACACGGTGTACCACCTTCTGGGTTTCTCATGCATGTTTTCGAGGTAGGAAGATGCCCTTGAACCTGGAGATTTGGGACCCATGGGATGGGTAACAGGCAGTATTACTTTAAAGGCTCTGCGTTTGCTCCCCCAACCTCACCAAACCTCTCAGCCCCGAGAGTGTCCACCCTTATGTCTCCTCCAGCTGTGGGTCTAGATATGGTCAATCCAGGTTGCATCACAGCCCCTGAACGAATTGTGTAAGAATTTCTCTCTCTTTCACTGTCTTTGTTTCACGGGTTTTTAAAAGTAATTTACTTTTATAATGGGGATTAGCCGCTTTTCACGGCTATGTTTCTGCCGTTTTACACCCACTTGACTCACTTCCAGAGAGATAGCAATATATAGGTTTTAAGATTCTTACTAGTCAGATATATTCTTGTGCGGTGAATAGGGGGTGTTGAGTCCAGTTCACTGAGCAAGGAGTAGGTCTTTCTATGACATATTGGGTTTATGGAACGGTATCTGAGCTCATTTGAAACCCTTGTTTTATGCATCACCCCACCCCACCTTTCCCGTTAAGCAGCCATAGTGTGTTTTCTCAACGTGTGACTCTGTTCTGTTTTGTAATTCAGTTCAAGTATAGCGGTTTTTACATTCCCTCTATACGTGATAGCTTATGATAAGTGTCTTTTTCTGTGTGACTTATTTCACTTAGAATCGTCGTAGCTAAAGCCACTCATCATGCTGCTACTAGCCTTATGACATTGATTTCATGGCTGAGTGATATTCCATTGTACATAAGGACCACCACTTCTTTATCCATTTTTCTCTTTCCTGGGATATTTGAGGTGTCATGAAGTGGAGGTTCTTGTCAACAGAGCAGCCCTAAACTTTGGGGTGCCTGTGTCTTGCTGATTTTTAGTTTTCCCCATTTATACGCCCATGAATGGAAGTGCCCTATGCGCTCTAAGCTGTGTTTTTTCGATGTTTCAGAACACAACGTACACTTCTCCAGAGTGGCTGTTGGCAATTTACATCCCGCCCATCAGCGTAGCAAGGCTCCCATTTCTCCATGGCCTGTTCTGCATTTCTGGTTTTGACACTTTTTTCCGCATGGCCCTTTTGACCGATGGGAAGCGAGACTTCTTTGTAGCGCTGATTTGTCTTTCCAGGTTGCTTGGTTGGCCAAAAAGGGCGTATGCGTTTTTTCCTGAATATATTCAGGAAAAAACGCATACGCCCTTTTTGGCCAAGGGCATCATTGTCGACGTTTTGCCGCTTTTCATATGCTTTAAAGGCGATTCGAATCGACCTCCTGAAATCTGTTTCCTGCAATTCTGCCTTGCTTTCAGATCCTCTTCGTTGCCTTCCCTCAATATATTTGTGGACGAGAGTTATCATTTATAACTCTGCAGGTTTGTGAATTGCAGTGCCCCTGAGCTCCATTTTTCAACTCGCTTTTTTGGGAGCTGGCCGCAAAAGCGCAGGATTGCCTCAGGCCCTATTCTGCTTCTGGGCGGCAGGCTGAGCCTGTGGTTAATTCTTCTTCCTGATGAGAAAATAGAGTGACCTGTGCCTGTCCCAACACCTAGAGCTAGTCTCTCATTGGCTCCCCCTCTTCCCGTTCATCCTCAGGACAAATTGCAAGCTGTACGGAACGGGAGGTTAAAGGTGCTGATTCTCCAAGGAGGGAGATTGCTAGTAAAGCGGCTGGAATGACGAACCGAGCACAAGGAGATGAGAAATGAGGCGCGTTTTAGAAACCTTTCCCGATCACACGGTGTACCACCTGCTGGGTTTCTCATGTATGTTTTCGAGGTAGGAAGATGCCCTTGAACCTGGAGATTTGGGACCCATGGGATGGGTAACAGGCAGTATTACTTTAAAGGCTCTGCGTTTGCTCCCCCAACCTCACCAAACCTCTCAACCCCGAGAGTGTCCACCCTTATGTCTCCTCCAGCTGTGGGTCTAGATATGGTCAATCCAGGTTGCATCACAGCCCCTTAACGAATTTTGTAAGAATTTCTCTCTCTTTCACTGTCTTTGTTTCACGGGTTTTTAAAAGTAATTTATTTTTATAATGGGGTTTAGCCGCTTTTCACGGCTGTGTTTCTGCCGCTTTACACCCACTTGACTCACTTCCAGAGAGATAGCAATACATAGGTTTTAAGATTCTTACTAGTCAGATATATTCTTGTGCGGTGAATAGGGGGTGTTGAGTCCAGTTCACTGAGCAAGGAGTAGGTCTTTCTATGACATATTGGGTTTATGGAACGGTATCTGAGCTCATTTGAAACCCTTGTTTTATGCATCACCCCACCCCACCTTTCCCGTTAAGCAGCCATAGTGTGTTTTCTCAACGTGTGACTCTGTTCTGTTTTGTAATTCAGTTCAAGTGTAGCGGTTTTTACATTCCCTCTATAAGTGATAGCTTATGATAAGTGTCTTTTTCTGTGTGACTTATTTCACTTAGAATCGTCGTAGCTAAAGCCACTCATCATGCTGCTACTAGCCTTATGACATTGATTTCATGGCTAAGTGATATTCCATTGTACATAAGGACCACCACTTCTTTATCCATTTTTCTCTTTCCTGGGATATTTGAGGTGTCATGAAGTGGAGGTTCTTGTCAACAGAGCAGCCCTAAACTTTGGGGTGCCTGTGTCTTGCTGATTTTTAGTTTTCCCCATTTATACGCCCATGAGTGGAAGTGCCCTATGCGCTCTAAGCTGTGTTTTTTCGATGTTTCAGAACACACCGTACACTTCTCCAGAGTGGCTGTTGGCAATTTACATCCCGCCCATCAGCGTAGCAAGGCTCCCATTTCTCCATGGCCTGTTCTGCATTTCTGGTTTTGACACTTTTTTCCGCATGGCCCTTTTGACCGATGGGAAGCGAGACTTCTTTGTAGCGCTGATTTGCCTTTCCAGGTTGCTTGGTTGGCCAAAAAGGGCGTATGCGTTTTTTCCTGAATATATTCAGGAAAAAACGCATACGCCCTTTTTGGCCAAGGGCATCATTGTCGACGTTTTGCCGCTTTTCATATGCTTTAAAGGCGATTCGAATCGACCTCCTGAAATCTGTTTCCTGCAATTCTGCCTTGCTTTCAGATCCTCTTCGTTGCCTTCCCTCAATATATTTGTGGACGAGAGGTATCATTTATAACTCTGCAGGTTTGTGAATTGCAGTGTCCCTGAGCTCCATTTTTCAACTCGCTTTTTTGGGAGCTGGCCGCAAAAGCGCAGGATTGCCTCAGGCCCTATTCTGCTTCCGGGCGGCAGGCTGAGCCTGTGGTTAATTCTTCTTCCTGATGGGAAAATAGAGTGACCTGTGCCTGTCCCAACACCTAGAGCTAGTCTCTCATTGGCTCCCCCTCTTCCCGTTCATCCTCAGGACAAATTGCAAGCTGTACGGAACGGGAGGTTAAAGGTGCTGATTCTCCAAGGAGGGAGATTGCTAGTAAAGCGGCTAGAATGACGAACCGAGCACAAGGAGATGAGAAATGAGGCGCGTTTTAGAAACCTTTCCCGATCACACGGTGTACCACCTTCTGGGTTTCTCATGCATGTTTTCGAGGTAGGAAGATGCCCTTGAACCTGGAGATTTGGGACCCATGGGATGGGTAACAGGCAGTATTACTTTAAAGGCTCTGCGTTTGCTCCCCCAACCTCACCAAACCTCTCAACCCCGAGAGTGTCCACCCTTATGTCTCCTCCAGCTGTGGGTCTAGATATGGTCAATCCAGGTTGCATCACAGCCCCTTAACGAATTTTGTAAGAATTTCTCTCTCTTTCACTGTCTTTGTTTCACGGGTTTTTAAAAGTAATTTATTTTTATAATGGGGTTTAGCTGCTTTCCACGGCTGTGTTTCTGCCGCTTTACACCCACTTGACTCACTTCCAGAGAGATAGCAATACATAGGTTTTAAGATTCTTACTAGTCAGATATATTCTTGTGCGGTGAATAGGGGGTGTTGAGTCCAGTTAACTTAGCAAGCAGTAGGTCTTTCTATTACATATTGGGTTTATGGAACGGTATCTGAGCTCATTTGAAACCCTTGTTTTATGCATCACCCCACCCCACCTTTCCCGTTAAGCAGCCATAGTGTGTTTTCTCAACGTGTGACTCTGTTCTGTTTTGTAATTCAGTTCAAGTGTAGCGGTTTTTACATTCCCTCTATAAGTGATAGCTTATGATAAGTGTCTTTTTCTGTGTGACTTATTTCACTTAGAATCGTCGTTGCTAAAGCCACTCATCATGCTGCTACTAGCCTTATGACATTGATTTCATGGCTGAGTGATATTCCATTGTACATAAGGACCACCACTTCTTTATCCATTTTTCTCTTTCCTGGGATATTTGAGGTGTCATGAAGTGGAGGTCCTTGTCAACAGAGCAGCCCTAAACTTTGGGGTGCTTGTGTCTTGCTGATTTTTCATTTTCGCAATTTATACCCCCATGAGTGGAAGTGCCTTATGCTCTCTAAGCTGTGTTTTTTAGATGTTTCAGGACACACCGTACACTTCTCCAGAGTGGCTGTTGGCAATTTACATCCCGCCCATCAGCGTAGCAAGGCTCCCATTTCTCCATGGCCTGTCCTGCATTTCCGGTTTTGAGACTTTTTTCTGCATGGCCCTTTTGACCGACGGGTAGCGAGTCTTCTTTGTAGCGCTGATTTGCCTTTCCAAGTTGCTTGGTTGGCCAAAAAGGGCATATGCGTTTTTTCCTGAATATATTCAGGAAAAAACGCATACGCCCTTTTTGGCCAAGGGCATCATTGTCGACGTTTTGCCGCTTTTCATGTGCTTTAAAGGCGATTCGAATCGACCTCCTGAAATCTGTTTCCTGCAATTCTGCCTTGCTTTCAGATCCTCTTCGTTGCCTTCCCTCAATATATTTGTGGACGAGAGGTATCATTTATAACTCTGCAGGTTTGTGAATTGCAGTGCCCCTGAGCTCCATTTTTCAACTCGCTTTTTTGGGAGCTGGCCGCAAAAGCGCAGGATTGCCTCAGGCCCTATTCTGCTTCCGGGCGGCAGGCTGAGCCTGTGGTTAATTCTTCTTCCTGATGGGAAAATAGAGTGACCTGTGCCTGTCCCAACACCTAGAGCTAGTCTCTCATTGGCTCCCCCTCTTCCCGTTCATCCTCAGGACAAATTGCAAGCTGTACGGAACGGGAGGTTAAAGGTGCTGATTCTCCAAGGAGGGAGATTGCTAGTAAAGCGGCTGGAATGGCGAACCCGAGCACAAGGAGATGAGAAATGAGGTGCGTGTTAGAAACCTTTCCCGATCACACGGTGTACCACCTTCTGGGTTTCTCATGCATGTTTTCGAGGTAGGAAGATGCCCTTGAACCTGGAGATTTGGGATCCATGGGATGGGTAACAGGCAGTATTACTTTAAAGGCTCTGCGTTTGCTCCCCCAACCTCACCAAACCTCTCAGCCCCGAGAGTGTCCACCCTTATGTCTCCTCCAGCTGTGGGTCTAGATATGGTCAATCCAGGTTGCATCACAGCCCCTGAACGAATTTTGTAAGAATTTCTCTCTCTTTCACTGTCTTTGTTTCACGGGTTTTTAAAAGTAATTTAGTTTTATAATGGGGTTTAGCCGCTTTTCACGGCTGTGTTTCTGCCGCTTTACACCCACTTGACTCACTTCCAGAGAGATATCAATACATAGGTTTTAAGATTCTAACTAGTCAGATATATTCTTGTGCGGTGAATAGGGGGTGTTGAGTCCAGTTCACTGAGCAAGGAGTAGGTCTTTCTATGACATATTGGGTTTATGGAACGGTATCTGAGCTCATTTGAAACCCTTGTTTTATGCATCACCCCACCCCACCTTTCCCGTTAAGCAGCCATAGTGTGTTTTCTCAACGTGTGACTCTGTTCTGTTTTGTAATTCAGTTCAAGTGTAGCGGTTTTTACATTCCCTCTATAAGTGATAGCTTATGATAAGTGTCTTTTTCTGTGTGACTTATTTCACTTAGAATCGTCGTAGCTAAAGCCACTCATCATGCTGCTACTAGCCTTATGACATTGATTTCATGGCTGAGTGATATTCCATTGTACATAAGGACCACCACTTCTTTATCCATTTTTCTCTTTCCTGGGATATTTGAGGTGTCATGAAGTGGAGGTTCTTGTCAACAGAGCAGCCCTAAACTTTGGGGTGCCTGTGTCTTGCTGATTTTTAGTTTTCCCCATTTATACGCCCATGAGTGGAAGTGCCCTATGCGCTCTAAGCTGTGTTTTTTCGATGTTTCAGGACACACCGTACACTCCTCCAGAGTGGCTGTTGGCAATTTACATCCCGCCCATCAGCGTAGCAAGGCTCCCATTTCTCCATGGCCTGTTCTGCATTTCTGGTTTTGACACTTTTTTCCGCATGGCCCTTTTGACCGATGGGAAGCGAGACTTCTTTGTAGCGCTGATTTGCCTTTCCAGGTTGCTTGGTTGGCCAAAAAGGGCGTATGCGTTTTTTCCTGAATATATTCAGGAAAAAACGCATACGCCCTTTTTGGCCAAGGGCATCATTGTCGACGTTTTGCCGCTTTTCATGTGCTTTAAAGGCGATTCGAATCGACCTCCTGAAATCTGTTTCCTGCAATTCTGCCTGGCTTTCAGATCCTCTTCGTTGCCTTCCCTCAATATATTTGTGGACGAGAGTTATCATTTATAACTCTGCAGGTTTGTGAATTGCAGTGCCCCTGAGCTCCATTTTTCAACTCGCTTTTTTGGGAGCTGGCCGCAAAAGCGCAGGATTGCCTCAGGCCCTATTCTGCTTCCGGGCGGCAGGGTGAGCCTGTGGTTAATTCTTCTTCCTGATGGGAAAATAGAGTGACCTGTGCCTGTCCCAACACCTAGAGCTAGTCTCTCATTGGCTCCCCCTCTTCCCGTTCATCCTCAGGACAAATTGCAAGCTGTACGGAACGGGAGGTTACAGGTGCTGATTCTCCAAGGAGGGAGATTGCTAGTAAAGCGGCTGGAATGGCGAACCCGAGCACAAGGAGATGAGAAATGAGGTGCGTGTTAGAAACCTTTCCCGATCACACGGTGTACCACCTTCTGGGTTTCTCATGCATGTTTTCGAGGTAGGAAGATGCCCTTGAACCTGGAGATTTGGGACCCATGGGATGGGTAACAGGCAGTATTACTTTAAAGGCTCTGCGTTTGCTCCCCAAACCTCACCAAACCTCTCAGCCCCGAGAGTGTCCACCCTTATGTCTCCTCCAGCTGTGGGTCTAGATATGGTCAATCCAGGTTGCATCACAGCCCCTGAACGAATTTTGTAAGAATTTCTCTCTCTTTCACTGTCTTTGTTTCACGGGCTTTTAAAAGTAATTTATTTTTATAATGGGGTTTAGCCGCTTTTCACGGCTGTGTTTCTGCCGCTTTACACCCACTTGACTCACTTCCAGAGAGATAGCAATACATAGGTTTTAAGATTCTTACTAGTCAGATATATTCTTGTGCGGTGAATAGGGGGTGTTGAGTCCAGTTCACTGAGCAAGGAGTAGGTCTTTCTATGACATATTGGGTTTATGGAACGGTATCTGAGCTCATTTGAAACCCTTGTTTTATGCATCACCCCACCCCACCTTTCCCGTTAAGCAGCCATAGTGTGTTTTCTCAACGTGTGACTCTGTTCTGTTTTGTAATTCAGTTCAAGTGTAGCGGTTTTTACATTCCCTCTATAAGTGATAGCTTATGATAAGTGTCTTTTTCTGTGTGACTTATTTCACTTAGAATCGTCGTAGCTAAAGCCACTCATCATGCTGCTACTAGCCTTATGACATTGATTTCATGGCTGAGTGATATTCCATTGTACATAAGGACCACCACTTCTTTATCCATTTTTCTCTTTCCTGGGATATTTGAGGTGTCGTGAAGTGGAGGTTCTTGTCAACAGAGCAGCCCTAAACTTTGGGGTGCCTGTGTCTTGCTGATTTTTAGTTTTCCCCATTTATACGCCCATGAGTGGAAGTGCCCTATGCGCTCTAAGCTGTGTTTTTTCGATGTTTCAGGACACACCGTACACTTCTCCAGAGTGGCTGTTGGCAATTTACATCCCGCCCATCAGCGTAGCAAGGCTCCCATTTCTCCATGGCCTGTTCTGCATTTCTGGTTTTGACACTTTTTTCCGCATGGCCCTTTTGACCGATGGGAAGCGAGACTTCTTTGTAGCGCTGATTTGCCTTTCCAGGTTGCTTGGTTGGCCAAAAAGGGCGTATGCGTTTTTTCCTGAATATATTCAGGAAAAAACGCATACGCCCTTTTTGGCCAAGGGCATCATTGTCGACGTTTTGCCGCTTTTCATGTGCTTTAAAGGCGATTCGAATCGACCTCCTGAAATCTGTTTCCTGCAATTCTGCCTTGCTTTCAGATCCTCTTCGTTGCCTTCCCTCAATATATTTGTGGACGAGAGTTATCATTTATAACTCTGCAGGTTTGTGAATTGCAGTGCCCCTGAGCTCCATTTTTCAACTCGCTTTTTTGGGAGCTGGCCGCAAAAGCGCAGGATTGCCTCAGGCCCTATTCTGCTTCCGGGCGGCAGGCTGAGCCTGTGGTTAATTCTTCTTCCTGATGGGAAAATAGAGTGACCTGTGCCTGTCCCAACACCTAGAGCTAGTCTCTCATTGGCTCCCCCTCTTCCCGTTCATCCTCAGGACAAATTGCAAGCTGTACGGAACGGGAGGTTACAGGTGCTGATTCTCCAAGGAGGGAGATTGCTAGTAAAGCGGCTGGAATGGCGAACCCGAGCACAAGGAGATGAGAAATGAGGTGCGTGTTAGAAACCTTTCCCGATCACACGGTGTACCACCTTCTGGGTTTCTCATGCATGTTTTCGAGGTAGGAAGATGCCCTTGAACCTGGAGATTTGGGACCCATGGGATGGGTAACAGGCAGTATTACTTTAAAGGCTCTGCGTTTGCTCCCCAAACCTCACCAAACCTCTCAGCCCCGAGAGTGTCCACCCTTATGTCTCCTCCAGCTGTGGGTCTAGATATGGTCAATCCAGGTTGCATCACAGCCCCTGAACGAATTTTGTAAGAATTTCTCTCTCTTTCACTGTCTTTGTTTCACGGGTTTTTAAAAGTAATTTATTTTTATAATGGGGTTTAGCCGCTTTTCACGGCTGTGTTTCTGCCGCTTTACACCCACTTGACTCACTTCCAGAGAGATAGCAATACATAGGTTTTAAGATTCTTACTAGTCAGATATATTCTTGTGCGGTGAATAGGGGGTGTTGAGTCCAGTTCACTGAGCAAGGAGTAGGTCTTTCTATGACATATTGGGTTTATGGAACGGTATCTGAGCTCATTTGAAACCCTTGTTTTATGCATCACCCCACCCCACCTTTCCCGTTAAGCAGCCATAGTGTGTTTTCTCAACGTGTGACTCTGTTCTGTTTTGTAATTCAGTTCAAGTGTAGCGGTTTTTACATTCCCTCTATAAGTGATAGCTTATGATAAGTGTCTTTTTCTGTGTGACTTATTTCACTTAGAATCGTCGTAGCTAAAGCCACTCATCATGCTGCTACTAGCCTTATGACATTGATTTCATGGCTGAGTGATATTCCATTGTACATAAGGACCACCACTTCTTTATCCATTTTTCTCTTTCCTGGGATATTTGAGGTGTCGTGAAGTGGAGGTTCTTGTCAACAGAGCAGCCCTAAACTTTGGGGTGCCTGTGTCTTGCTGATTTTTAGTTTTCCCCATTTATACGCCCATGAGTGGAAGTGCCCTATGCGCTCTAAGCTGTGTTTTTTCGATGTTTCAGGACACACCGTACACTTCTCCAGAGTGGCTGTTGGCAATTTACATCCCGCCCATCAGCGTAGCAAGGCTCCCATTTCTCCATGGCCTGTTCTGCATTTCTGGTTTTGACACTTTTTTCCGCATGGCCCTTTTGACCGATGGGAAGCGAGACTTCTTTGTAGCGCTGATTTGCCTTTCCAGGTTGCTTGGTTGGCCAAAAAGGGCGTATGCGTTTTTTCCTGAATATATTCAGGAAAAAACGCATACGCCCTTTTTGGCCAAGGGCATCATTGTCGACGTTTTGCCGCTTTTCATGTGCTTTAAAGGCGATTCGAATCGACCTCCTGAAATCTGTTTCCTGCAATTCTGCCTTGCTTTCAGATCCTCTTCGTTGCCTTCCCTCAATATATTTGTGGACGAGAGTTATCATTTATAACTCTGCAGGTTTGTGAATTGCAGTGCCCCTGAGCTCCATTTTTCAACTCGCTTTTTTGGGAGCTGGCCGCAAAAGCGCAGGATTGCCTCAGGCCCTATTCTGCTTCCGGGCGGCAGGCTGAGCCTGTGGTTAATTCTTCTTCCTGATGGGAAAATAGAGTGACCTGTGCCTGTCCCAACACCTAGAGCTAGTCTCTCATTGGCTCCCCCTCTTCCCGTTCATCCTCAGGACAAATTGCAAGCTGTACGGAACGGGAGGTTACAGGTGCTGATTCTCCAAGGAGGGAGATTGCTAGTAAAGCGGCTGGAATGGCGAACCCGAGCACAAGGAGATGAGAAATGAGGTGCGTGTTAGAAACCTTTCCCGATCACACGGTGTACCACCTTCTGGGTTTCTCATGCATGTTTTCGAGGTAGGAAGATGCCCTTGAACCTGGAGATTTGGGACCCATGGGATGGGTAACAGGCAGTATTACTTTAAAGGCTCTGCGTTTGCTCCCCAAACCTCACCAAACCTCTCAGCCCCGAGAGTGTCCACCCTTATGTCTCCTCCAGCTGTGGGTCTAGATATGGTCAATCCAGGTTGCATCACAGCCCCTGAACGAATTTTGTAAGAATTTCTCTCTCTTTCACTGTCTTTGTTTCACGGGTTTTTAAAAGTAATTTATTTTTATAATGGGGTTTAGCCGCTTTTCACGGCTGTGTTTCTGCCGCTTTACACCCACTTGACTCACTTCCAGAGAGATAGCAATACATAGGTTTTAAGATTCTTACTAGTCAGATATATTCTTGTGCGGTGAATAGGGGGTGTTGAGTCCAGTTCACTGAGCAAGGAGTAGGTCTTTCTATGACATATTGGGTTTATGGAACGGTATCTGAGCTCATTTGAAACCCTTGTTTTATGCATCACCCCACCCCACCTTTCCCGTTAAGCAGCCATAGTGTGTTTTCTCAACGTGTGACTCTGTTCTGTTTTGTAATTCAGTTCAAGTGTAGCGGTTTTTACATTCCCTCTATAAGTGATAGCTTATGATAAGTGTCTTTTTCTGTGTGACTTATTTCACTTAGAATCGTCGTAGCTAAAGCCACTCATCATGCTGCTACTAGCCTTATGACATTGATTTCATGGCTGAGTGATATTCCATTGTACATAAGGACCACCACTTCTTTATCCATTTTTCTCTTTCCTGGGATATTTGAGGTGTCGTGAAGTGGAGGTTCTTGTCAACAGAGCAGCCCTAAACTTTGGGGTGCCTGTGTCTTGCTGATTTTTAGTTTTCCCCATTTATACGCCCATGAGTGGAAGTGCCCTATGCGCTCTAAGCTGTGTTTTTTCGATGTTTCAGGACACACCGTACACTTCTCCAGAGTGGCTGTTGGCAATTTACATCCCGCCCATCAGCGTAGCAAGGCTCCCATTTCTCCATGGCCTGTTCTGCATTTCTGGTTTTGACACTTTTTTCCGCATGGCCCTTTTGACCGATGGGAAGCGAGACTTCTTTGTAGCGCTGATTTGCCTTTCCAGGTTGCTTGGTTGGCCAAAAAGGGCGTATGCGTTTTTTCCTGAATATATTCAGGAAAAAACGCATACGCCCTTTTTGGCCAAGGGCATCATTGTCGACGTTTTGCCGCTTTTCATGTGCTTTAAAGGCGATTCGAATCGACCTCCTGAAATCTGTTTCCTGCAATTCTGCCTTGCTTTCAGATCCTCTTCGTTGCCTTCCCTCAATATATTTGTGGACGAGAGTTATCATTTATAACTCTGCAGGTTTGTGAATTGCAGTGCCCCTGAGCTCCATTTTTCAACTCGCTTTTTTGGGAGCTGGCCGCAAAAGCGCAGGATTGCCTCAGGCCCTATTCTGCTTCCGGGCGGCAGGCTGAGCCTGTGGTTAATTCTTCTTCCTGATGGGAAAATAGAGTGACCTGTGCCTGTCCCAACACCTAGAGCTAGTCTCTCATTGGCTCCCCCTCTTCCCGTTCATCCTCAGGACAAATTGCAAGCTGTACGGAACGGGAGGTTACAGGTGCTGATTCTCCAAGGAGGGAGATTGCTAGTAAAGCGGCTGGAATGGCGAACCCGAGCACAAGGAGATGAGAAATGAGGTGCGTGTTAGAAACCTTTCCCGATCACACGGTGTACCACCTTCTGGGTTTCTCATGCATGTTTTCGAGGTAGGAAGATGCCCTTGAACCTGGAGATTTGGGACCCATGGGATGGGTAACAGGCAGTATTACTTTAAAGGCTCTGCGTTTGCTCCCCCAACCTCACCAAACCTCTCAGCCCCGAGAGTGTCCACCCTTATGTCTCCTCCAGCTGTGGGTCTAGATATGGTCAATCCAGGTTGCATCACAGCCCCTGAACGAATTGTGTAAGAATTTCTCTCTCTTTCACTGTCTTTGTTTCACGGGTTTTTAAAAGTAATTTATTTTTATAATGGGGATTAGCCGCTTTTCACGGCTATGTTTCTGCCGTTTTACACCCACTTGACTCACTTCCAGAGAGATATCAATATATAGGTTTTAAGATTCTTACTAGTCAGATATATTCTTGTACGGTGAATAGGGGGTGTTGAGTCCAGTTCACTGAGCAAGGAGTAGGTCTTTCTATGACATATTGGGTTTATGGAACGGTATCTGAGCTCATTTGAAACCCTTGTTTTATGCATCACCCCACCCCACCTTTCCCGTTAAGCAGCCATAGTGTGTTTTCTCAACGTGTGACTCTGTTCTGTTTTGTAATTCAGTTCAAGTATAGCGGTTTTTACATTCCCTCTATAAGTGATAGCTTATGATAAGTGTCTTTTTCTGTGTGACTTATTTCACTTAGAATCGTCGTAGCTAAAGCCACTCATCATGCTGCTACTAGCCTTATGACATTGATTTCATGGCTGAGTGATATTCCATTGTACATAAGGACCACCACTTCTTTATCCATTTTTCTCTTTCCTGGGATATTTGAGGTGTCATGAAGTGGAGGTTCTTGTCAACAGAGCAGCCCTAAACTTTGGGGTGCCTGTGTCTTGCTGATTTTTAGTTTTCCCCATTTATACGCCCATGAATGGAAGTGCCCTATGCGCTCTAAGCTGTGTTTTTTCGATGTTTCAGAACACAACGTACACTTCTCCAGAGTGGCTGTTGGCAATTTACATCCCGCCCATCAGCGTAGCAAGGCTCCCATTTCTCCATGGCCTGTTCTGCATTTCTGGTTTTGACACTTTTTTCCGCATGGCCCTTTTGACCGATGGGAAGCGAGACTTCTTTGTAGCGCTGATTTGCCTTTCCAGGTTGCTTGGTAGGCCAAAAAGGGCGTATGCGTTTTTTCCTGAATATATTCAGGAAAAAACGCATACGCCCTTTTTGGCCAAGGGCATCATTGTCGACGTTTTGCCGCTTTTCATATGCTTTAAAGGCGATTCGAATCGACCTCCTGAAATCTGTTTCCTGCAATTCTGCCTTGCTTTCAGATCCTCTTCGTTGCCTTCCCTCAATATATTTGTGGACGAGAGTTATCATTTATAACTCTGCAGGTTTGTGAATTGCAGTGCCCCTGAGCTCCATTTTTCAACTCGCTTTTTTGGGAGCTGGCCGCAAAAGCGCAGGATTGCCTCAGGCCCTATTCTGCTTCCAGGTGGCAGGCTGAGCCTGTGGTTAATTCTTCTTCCTGATGGGAAAATAGAGTGACCTGTGCCTGTCCCAACACCTAGAGCTAGTCTCTCATTGGCTCCCCCTCTTCCCGTTCATCCTCAGGACAAATTGCAAGCTGTACGGAACGGGAGGTTAAAGGTGCTGATTCTCCAAGGAGGGAGATTGCTAGTAAAGCGGCTGGAATGACGAACCGAGCACAAGGAGATGAGAAATGAGGCGCGTTTTAGAAACCTTTCCCGATCACACGGTGTACCACCTTCTGGGTTTCTCATGTATGTTTTCGAGGTAGGAAGATGCCCTTGAACCTGGAGATTTGGGACCCATGGGATGGGTAACAGGCAGTATTACTTTAAAGGCTCTGCGTTTGCTCCCCCAACCTCACCAAACCTCTCAACCCCGAGAGTGTCCACCCTTATGTCTCCTCCAGCTGTGGGTCTAGATATGGTCAATCCAGGTTGCATCACAGCCCCTTAACGAATTTTGTAAGAATTTCTCTCTCTTTCACTGTCTTTGTTTCACGGGTTTTTAAAAGTAATTTATTTTTATAATGGGGTTTAGCTGCTTTTCACGGCTCTGTTTCTGCCGCTTTACACCCACTTGACTCACTTCCAGAGAGATAGCAATACATAGGTTTTAAGATTCTTACTAGTCAGATATATTCTTGTGCGGTGAATAGGGGGTGTTGAGTCCAGGTCACTGAGCAAGGAGTAGGTCTTTCTATGACATATTGGGTTTATGGAACGGTATCTGAGCTCATTTGAAACCCTTGTTTTATGCATCACCCCACCCCACCTTTCCCGTTAAGCAGCCATAGTGTGTTTTCTCAACGTGTGACTCTGTTCTGTTTTGTAATTCAGTTCAAGTATAGCGGTTTTTACATTCCCTCTATAAGTGATAGCTTATGATAAGTGTCTTTTTCTGTGTGACTTATTTCACTTAGAATCGTCGTAGCTAAAGCCACTCATCATGCTGCTACTAGCCTTATGACATTGATTTCATGGCTGAGTGATATTCCATTGTACATAAGGACCACCACTTCTTTATCCATTTTTCTCTTTCCTGGGATATTTGAGGTGTCATGAAGTGGAGGTTCTTGTCAACAGAGCAGCCCTAAACTTTGGGGTGCCTGTGTCTTGCTGATTTTTAGTTTTCCCCATTTATACGCCCATGAGTGGAAGTGCCCTATGCGCTCTAAGCTGTGTTTTTTCGATGTTTCAGGACACACCGTACACTTCTCCAGAGTGGCTGTTGGCAATTTACATCCCGCCCATCAGCGTAGCAAGGCTCCCATTTCTCCATGGCCTGTTCTGCATTTCTGGTTTTGACACTTTTTTCCGCATGGCCCTTTTGACCGATGGGAAGCGAGACTTCTTTGTAGCGCTGATTTGCCTTTCCAGGTTGCTTGGTTGGCCAAAAAGGGCGTATGCGTTTTTTCCTGAATATATTCAGGAAAAAACGCATACGCCCTTTTTGGCCAAGGGCATCATTGTCGACGTTTTGCCGCTTTTCATATGCTTTAAAGGCGATTCGAATCGACCTCCTGAAATCTGTTTCCTGCAATTCTGCCTTGCTTTCAGATCCTCTTCGTTGCCTTCCCTCAATATATTTGTGGACGAGAGTTATCATTTATAACTCTGCAGGTTTGTGAATTGCAGTGCCCCTGAGCTCCATTTTTCAACTCGCTTTTTTGGGAGCTGGCCGCAAAAGCGCAGGATTGCCTCAGGCCCTATTCTGCTTCCAGGTGGCAGGCTGAGCCTGTGGTTAATTCTTCTTCCTGATGGGAAAATAGAGTGACCTGTGCCTGTCCCAACACCTAGAGCTAGTCTCTCATTGGCTCCCCCTCTTCCCGTTCATCCTCAGGACAAATTGCAAGCTGTACGGAACGGGAGGTTAAAGGTGCTGATTCTCCAAGGAGGGAGATTGCTAGTAAAGCGGCTGGAATGACGAACCGAGCACAAGGAGATGAGAAATGAGGCGCGTTTTAGAAACCTTTCCCGATCACACGGTGTACCACCTTCTGGGTTTCTCATGCATGTTTTCGAGGTAGGAAGATGCCCTTGAACCTGGAGATTTGGGACCCATGGGATGGGTAACAGGCAGTATTACTTTAAAGGCTCTGCGTTTGCTCCCCCAACCTCACCAAACCTCTCAACCCCGAGAGTGTCCACCCTTATGTCTCCTCCAGCTGTGGGTCTAGATATGGTCAATCCAGGTTGCATCACAGCCCCTGAACGAATTTTGTAAGAATTTCTCTCTCTTTCACTGTCTTTGTTTCACGGGTTTTTAAAAGTAATTTATTTTTATAATGGGGTTTAGCTGCTTTTCACGGCTGTGTTTCTGCCGCTTTACACCCACTTGACTCACTTCCAGAGAGATAGCAATACATAGGTTTTAAGATTCTTACTAGTCAGATATATTCTTGTGCGGTGAATAGGGGGTGTTGAGTCCAGTTCACTGAGCAAGGAGTAGGTCTTTCTATGACATATTGGGTTTATGGAACGGTATCTGAGCTCATTTGAAACCCTTGTTTTATGCATCACCCCACCCCACCTTTCCCGTTAAGCAGCCATAGTGTGTTTTCTCAACGTGTGACTCTGTTCTGTTTTGTAATTCAGTTCAAGTGTAGCGGTTTTTACATTCCCTCTATAAGTGATAGCTTATGATAAGTGTCGTTTTCTGTGTGACTTATTTCACTTAGAATCATCGTAGCTAAAGCCACTCATCATGCTGCTACTAGCCTTATGACATTGATTTCATGGCTGAGTGATATTCCATTGTACATAAGGACCACCACTTCTTTATCCATTTTTCTCTTTCCTGGGATATTTGAGGTGTCATGAAGTGGAGGTTCTTGTCAACAGAGCAGCCCTAAACTTTGGGGTGCCTGTGTCTTGCTGATTTTTAGTTTTCCCCATTTATACGCCCATGAGTGGAAGTGCCCTATGCGCTCTAAGCTGTGTTTTTTCGATGTTTCAGGACACACCGTACACTTCTCCAGAGTGGTTGTTGGCAATTTACATCCCGCCCATCAGCGTAGCAAGGCTCCCATTTCTCCATGGCCTGTTCTGCATTTCTGGTTTTGACAGTTTTTTCCGCATGGCCCTTTTGACCGATGGGAAGCGAGACTTCTTTGTAGCGCTGATTTGCCTTTCCAGGTTGCTTGGTTGGCCAAAAAGGGCGTATGCGTTTTTTCCTGAATATATTCAGGAAAAAACGTATACGCCCTTTTTGGCCAAGGGCATCATTGTCGACGTTTTGCCGCTTTTCATTTGCTTTAAAGGCGATTCGAATCGACCTCCTGAAATCTGTTTCCTGCAATTCTGCCTTGCATTCAGATCCTCTTCGTTGCCTTCCCTCAATATATTTGTGGACGAGAGTTATCATTTATAACTCTGCAGGTTTGTGAATTGCAGTGCCCCTGAGCTCCATTTTTCAACTCGCTTTTTTGGGAGCTGGCCGCAAAAGCGCAGGATTGCCTCAGGCCCTATTCTGCTTCCAGGTGGCAGGCTGAGCCTGTGGTTAATTCTTCTTCCTGATGGGAAAATAGAGTGACCTGTGCCTGTCCCAACACCTAGAGCTAGTCTCTCATTGGCTCCCCCTCTTCCCGTTCATCCTCAGGACAAATTGCAAGCTGTACGGAACGGGAGGTTAAAGGTGCTGATTCTCCAAGGAGGGAGATTGCTAGTAAAGCGGCTGGAATGACGAACCGAGCACAAGGAGATGAGAAATGAGGCGCGTTTTAGAAACCTTTCCCGATCACACGGTGTACCACCTTCTGGGTTTCTCATGTATGTTTTCGAGGTAGGAAGATGCCCTTGAACCTGGAGATTTGGGACCCATGGGATGGGTAACAGGCAGTATTACTTTAAAGGCTCTGCGTTTGCTCCCCCAACCTCACCAAACCTCTCAACCCCGAGAGTGTCCACCCTTATGTCTCCTCCAGCTGTGGGTCTAGATATGGTCAATCCAGGTTGCATCACAGCCCCTTAACGAATTTTGTAAGAATTTCTCTCTCTTTCACTGTCTTTCTTTCACGGGTTTTTAAAAGTAATTTATTTTTATAATGGGGTTTAGCTGCTTTTCACGGCTCTGTTTCTGCCGCTTTACACCCACTTGACTCACTTCCAGAGAGATAGCAATACATAGGTTTTAAGATTCTTACTAGTCAGATATATTCTTGTGCGGTGAATAGGGGGTGTTGAGTCCAGTTCACTGAGCAAGGAGTAGGTCTTTCTATGACATATTGGGTTTATGGAACGGTATCTGAGCTCATTTGAAACCCTTGTTTTATGCATCACCCCACCCCACCTTTCCCGTTAAGCAGCCATAGTGTGTTTTCTCAACGTGTGACTCTGTTCTGTTTTGTAATTCAGTTCAAGTATAGCGGTTTTTACATTCCCTCTATAAGTGATAGCTTATGATAAGTGTCTTTTTCTGTGTGACTTATTTCACTTAGAATCGTCGTAGCTAAAGCCACTCATCATGCTGCTACTAGCCTTATGACATTGATTTCATGGCTGAGTGATATTCCATTGTACATAAGGACCACCACTTCTTTATCCATTTTTCTCTTTCCTGGGATATTTGAGGTGTCATGAAGTGGAGGTTCTTGTCAACAGAGCAGCCCTAAACTTTGGGGTGCCTGTGTCTTGCTGATTTTTAGTTTTCCCCATTTATACGCCCATGAGTGGAAGTGCCCTATGCGCTCTAAGCTGTGTTTTTTCGATGTTTCAGGACACACCGTACACTTCTCCAGAGTGGCTGTTGGCAATTTACATCCCGCCCATCAGCGTAGCAAGGCTCCCATTTCTCCATGGCCTGTTCTGCATTTCTGGTTTTGACACTTTTTTCCGCATGGCCCTTTTGACCGATGGGAAGCGAGACTTCTTTGTAGCGCTGATTTGCCTTTCCAGGTTGCTTGGTTGGCCAAAAAGGGCGTATGCGTTTTTTCCTGAATATATTCAGGAAAAAACGCATACGCCCTTTTTGGCCAAGGGCATCATTGTCGACGTTTTGCCGCTTTTCATATGCTTTAAAGGCGATTCGAATCGACCTCCTGAAATCTGTTTCCTGCAATTCTGCCTTGCTTTCAGATCCTCTTCGTTGCCTTCCCTCAATATATTTGTGGACGAGAGTTATCATTTATAACTCTGCAGGTTTGTGAATTGCAGTGCCCCTGAGCTCCATTTTTCAACTCGCTTTTTTGGGAGCTGGCCGCAAAAGCGCAGGATTGCCTCAGGCCCTATTCTGCTTCTGGGCGGCAGGCTGAGCCTGTGGTTAATTCTTCTTCCTGATGGGAAAATAGAGTGACCTGTGCCTGTCCCAACACCTAGAGCTAGTCTCTCATTGGCTCCCCCTCTTCCCGTTCATCCTCAGGACAAATTGCAAGCTGTACGGAACGGGAGGTTAAAGGTGCTGATTCTCCAAGGAGGGAGATTGCTAGTAAAGCGGCTGGAATGACGAACCGAGCACAAGGAGATGAGAAATGAGGCGCGTTTTAGAAACCTTTCCCGATCACACGGTGTACCACCTTCTGGGTTTCTCATGCATGTTTTCGAGGTAGGAAGATGCCCTTGAACCTGGAGATTTGGGACCCATGGGATGGGTAACAGGCAGTATTACTTTAAAGGCTCTGCGTTTGCTCCCCCAACCTCACCAAACCTCTCAACCCCGAGAGTGTCCACCCTTATGTCTCCTCCAGCTGTGGGTCTAGATATGGTCAATCCAGGTTGCATCACAGCCCCTGAACGAATTTTGTAAGAATTTCTCTCTCTTTCACTGTCTTTGTTTCACGGGTTTTTAAAAGTAATTTATTTTTATAATGGGGTTTAGCTGCTTTTCACGGCTGTGTTTCTGCCGCTTTACACCCACTTGACTCACTTCCAGAGAGATAGCAATACATAGGTTTTAAGATTCTTACTAGTCAGATATATTCTTGTGCGGTGAATAGGGGGTGTTGAGTCCAGTTCACTGAGCAAGGAGTAGGTCTTTCTATGACATATTGGGTTTATGGAACGGTATCTGAGCTCATTTGAAACCCTTGTTTTATGCATCACCCCACCCCACCTTTCCCGTTAAGCAGCCATAGTGTGTTTTCTCAACGTGTGACTCTGTTCTGTTTTGTAATTCAGTTCAAGTGTAGCGGTTTTTACATTCCCTCTATAAGTGATAGCTTATGATAAGTGTCGTTTTCTGTGTGACTTATTTCACTTAGAATCATCGTAGCTAAAGCCACTCATCATGCTGCTACTAGCCTTATGACATTGATTTCATGGCTGAGTGATATTCCATTGTACATAAGGACCACCACTTCTTTATCCATTTTTCTCTTTCCTGGGATATTTGAGGTGTCATGAAGTGGAGGTTCTTGTCAACAGAGCAGCCCTAAACTTTGGGGTGCCTGTGTCTTGCTGATTTTTAGTTTTCCCCATTTATACGCCCATGAGTGGAAGTGCCCTATGCGCTCTAAGCTGTGTTTTTTCGATGTTTCAGGACACACCGTACACTTCTCCAGAGTGGCTGTTGGCAATTTACATCCCGCCCATCAGCGTAGCAAGGCTCCCATTTCTCCATGGCCTGTTCTGCATTTCTGGTTTTGACAGTTTTTTCCGCATGGCCCTTTTGACCGATGGGAAGCGAGACTTCTTTGTAGCGCTGATTTGCCTTTCCAGGTTGCTTGGTTGGCCAAAAAGGGCGTATGCGTTTTTTCCTGAATATATTCAGGAAAAAACGTATACGCCCTTTTTGGCCAAGGGCATCATTGTCGACGTTTTGCCGCTTTTCATTTGCTTTAAAGGCGATTCGAATCGACCTCCTGAAATCTGTTTCCTGCAATTCTGCCTTGCATTCAGATCCTCTTCGTTGCCTTCCCTCAATATATTTGTGGACGAGAGTTATCATTTATAACTCTGCAGGTTTGTGAATTGCAGTGCCCCTGAGCTCCATTTTTCAACTCGCTTTTTTGGGAGCTGGCCGCAAAAGCGCAGGATTGCCTCAGGCCCTATTCTGCTTCTGGGCGGCAGGCTGAGCCTGTGGTTAATTCTTCTTCCTGATGGGAAAATAGAGTGACCTGTGCCTGTCCCAACACCTAGAGCTAGTCTCTCATTGGCTCCCCCTCTTCCCGTTCATCCTCAGGACAAATTGCAAGCTGTACGGAACGGGAGGTTAAAGGTGCTGATTCTCCAAGGAGGGAGATTGCTAGTAAAGCGGCTGGAATGACGAACCGAGCACAAGGAGATGAGAAATGAGGCGCGTTTTAGAAACCTTTCCCGATCACACGGTGTACCACCTTCTGGGTTTCTCATGCATGTTTTCGAGGTAGGAAGATGCCCTTGAACCTGGAGATTTGGGACCCATGGGATGGGTAACAGGCAGTATTACTTTAAAGGCTCTGCGTTTGCTCCCCCAACCTCACCAAACCTCTCAACCCCGAGAGTGTCCACCCTTATGTCTCCTCCAGCTGTGGGTCTAGATATGGTCAATCCAGGTTGCATCACAGCCCCTGAACGAATTTTGTAAGAATTTCTCTCTCTTTCACTGTCTTTGTTTCACGGGTTTTTAAAAGTAATTTATTTTTATAATGGGGTTTAGCTGCTTTTCACGGCTGTGTTTCTGCCGCTTTACACCCACTTGACTCACTTCCAGAGAGATAGCAATACATAGGTTTTAAGATTCTTACTAGTCAGATATATTCTTGTGCGGTGAATAGGGGGTGTTGAGTCCAGTTCACTGAGCAAGGAGTAGGTCTTTCTATGACATATTGGGTTTATGGAACGGTATCTGAGCTCATTTGAAACCCTTGTTTTATGCATCACCCCACCCCACCTTTCCCGTTAAGCAGCCATAGTGTGTTTTCTCAACGTGTGACTCTGTTCTGTTTTGTAATTCAGTTCAAGTGTAGCGGTTTTTACATTCCCTCTATAAGTGATAGCTTATGATAAGTGTCGTTTTCTGTGTGACTTATTTCACTTAGAATCATCGTAGCTAAAGCCACTCATCATGCTGCTACTAGCCTTATGACATTGATTTCATGGCTGAGTGATATTCCATTGTACATAAGGACCACCACTTCTTTATCCATTTTTCTCTTTCCTGGGATATTTGAGGTGTCATGAAGTGGAGGTTCTTGTCAACAGAGCAGCCCTAAACTTTGGGGTGCCTGTGTCTTGCTGATTTTTAGTTTTCCCCATTTATACGCCCATGAGTGGAAGTGCCCTATGCGCTCTAAGCTGTGTTTTTTCGATGTTTCAGGACACACCGTACACTTCTCCAGAGTGGTTGTTGGCAATTTACATCCCGCCCATCAGCGTAGCAAGGCTCCCATTTCTCCATGGCCTGTTCTGCATTTCTGGTTTTGACAGTTTTTTCCGCATGGCCCTTTTGACCGATGGGAAGCGAGACTTCTTTGTAGCGCTGATTTGCCTTTCCAGGTTGCTTGGTTGGCCAAAAAGGGCGTATGCGTTTTTTCCTGAATATATTCAGGAAAAAACGTATACGCCCTTTTTGGCCAAGGGCATCATTGTCGACGTTTTGCCGCTTTTCATTTGCTTTAAAGGCGATTCGAATCGACCTCCTGAAATCTGTTTCCTGCAATTCTGCCTTGCATTCAGATCCTCTTCGTTGCCTTCCCTCAATATATTTGTGGACGAGAGTTATCATTTATAACTCTGCAGGTTTGTGAATTGCAGTGCCCCTGAGCTCCATTTTTCAACTCGCTTTTTTGGGAGCTGGCCCCAAAAGCGCAGGATTGCCTCAGGCCCTATTCTGCTTCCGTGCGGCAGGCTGAGCCTGTGGTTAATTCTTCTTCCTGATGGGAAAATAGAGTGACCTGTGCCTGTCCCAACACCTAGAGCTAGTCTCTCATTGGCTCCCCCTCTTCCCGTTCATCCTCAGGACAAATTGCAAGCTGTACGGAACGGGAGGTTACAGGTGCTGATTCTCCAAGGAGGGAGATTGCTAGTAAAGCGGCTGGAATGGCGAACCCGAGCACAAGGAGATGAGAAATGAGGTGCGTGTTAGAAACCTTTCCCGATCACACGGTGTACCACCTTCTGGGTTTCTCATGCATGTTTTCGAGGTAGGAAGATGCCCTTGAACCTGGAGATTTGGGACCCATGGGATGGGTAACAGGCAGTATTACTTTAAAGGCTCTGCGTTTGCTCCCCCAACCTCACCAAACCTCTCAGCCCCGAGAGTGTCCACCCTTATGTCTCCTCCAGCTGTGGGTCTAGATATGGTCAATCCAGGTTGCATCACAGCCCCTGAACGAATTGTGTAAGAATTTCTCTCTCTTTCACTGTCTTTGTTTCACGGGTTTTTAAAAGTAATTTATTTTTATAATGGGGATTAGCCGCTTTTCACGGCTATGTTTCTGCCGTTTTACACCCACTTGACTCACTTCCAGAGAGATATCAATATATAGGTTTTAAGATTCTTACTAGTCAGATATATTCTTGTACGGTGAATAGGGGGTGTTGAGTCCAGTTCACTGAGCAAGGAGTAGGTCTTTCTATGACATATTGGGTTTATGGAACGGTATCTGAGCTCATTTGAAACCCTTGTTTTATGCATCACCCCACCCCACCTTTCCCGTTAAGCAGCCATAGTGTGTTTTCTCAACGTGTGACTCTGTTCTGTTTTGTAATTCAGTTCAAGTATAGCGGTTTTTACATTCCCTCTATAAGTGATAGCTTATGATAAGTGTCTTTTTCTGTGTGACTTATTTCACTTAGAATCGTCGTAGCTAAAGCCACTCATCATGCTGCTACTAGCCTTATGACATTGATTTCATGGCTGAGTGATATTCCATTGTACATAAGGACCACCACTTCTTTATCCATTTTTCTCTTTCCTGGGATATTTGAGGTGTCATGAAGTGGAGGTTCTTGTCAACAGAGCAGCCCTAAACTTTGGGGTGCCTGTGTCTTGCTGATTTTTAGTTTTCCCCATTTATACGCCCATGAATGGAAGTGCCCTATGCGCTCTAAGCTGTGTTTTTTCGATGTTTCAGAACACAACGTACACTTCTCCAGAGTGGCTGTTGGCAATTTACATCCCGCCCATCAGCGTAGCAAGGCTCCCATTTCTCCATGGCCTGTTCTGCATTTCTGGTTTTGACACTTTTTTCCGCATGGCCCTTTTGACCGATGGGAAGCGAGACTTCTTTGTAGCGCTGATTTGCCTTTCCAGGTTGCTTGGTAGGCCAAAAAGGGCGTATGCGTTTTTTCCTGAATATATTCAGGAAAAAACGCATACGCCCTTTTTGGCCAAGGGCATCATTGTCGACGTTTTGCCGCTTTTCATATGCTTTAAAGGCGATTCGAATCGACCTCCTGAAATCTGTTTCCTGCAATTCTGCCTTGCTTTCAGATCCTCTTCGTTGCCTTCCCTCAATATATTTGTGGACGAGAGTTATCATTTATAACTCTGCAGGTTTGTGAATTGCAGTGCCCCTGAGCTCCATTTTTCAACTCGCTTTTTTGGGAGCTGGCCGCAAAAGTGCAGGATTGCCTCAGGCCCTATTCTGCTTCCAGGTGGCAGGCTGAGCCTGTGGTTAATTCTTCTTCCTGATGGGAAAATAGAGTGACCTGTGCCTGTCCCAACACCTAGAGCTAGTCTCTCATTGGCTCCCCCTCTTCCCGTTCATCCTCAGGACAAATTGCAAGCTGTACGGAACGGGAGGTTAAAGGTGCTGATTCTCCAAGGAGGGAGATTGCTAGTAAAGCGGCTGGAATGACGAACCGAGCACAAGGAGATGAGAAATGAGGCGCGTTTTAGAAACCTTTCCCGATCACACGGTGTACCACCTTCTGGGTTTCTCATGTATGTTTTCGAGGTAGGAAGATGCCCTTGAACCTGGAGATTTGGGACCCATGGGATGGGTAACAGGCAGTATTACTTTAAAGGCTCTGCGTTTGCTCCCCCAACCTCACCAAACCTCTCAACCCCGAGAGTGTCCACCCTTATGTCTCCTCCAGCTGTGGGTCTAGATATGGTCAATCCAGGTTGCATCACAGCCCCTTAACGAATTTTGTAAGAATTTCTCTCTCTTTCACTGTCTTTGTTTCACGGGTTTTTAAAAGTAATTTATTTTTATAATGGGGTTTAGCTGCTTTTCACGGCTCTGTTTCTGCCGCTTTACACCCACTTGACTCACTTCCAGAGAGATAGCAATACATAGGTTTTAAGATTCTTACTAGTCAGATATATTCTTGTGCGGTGAATAGGGGGTGTTGAGTCCAGGTCACTGAGCAAGGAGTAGGTCTTTCTATGACATATTGGGTTTATGGAACGGTATCTGAGCTCATTTGAAACCCTTGTTTTATGCATCACCCCACCCCACCTTTCCCGTTAAGCAGCCATAGTGTGTTTTCTCAACGTGTGACTCTGTTCTGTTTTGTAATTCAGTTCAAGTATAGCGGTTTTTACATTCCCTCTATAAGTGATAGCTTATGATAAGTGTCTTTTTCTGTGTGACTTATTTCACTTAGAATCGTCGTAGCTAAAGCCACTCATCATGCTGCTACTAGCCTTATGACATTGATTTCATGGCTGAGTGATATTCCATTGTACATAAGGACCACCACTTCTTTATCCATTTTTCTCTTTCCTGGGATATTTGAGGTGTCATGAAGTGGAGGTTCTTGTCAACAGAGCAGCCCTAAACTTTGGGGTGCCTGTGTCTTGCTGATTTTTAGTTTTCCCCATTTATACGCCCATGAGTGGAAGTGCCCTATGCGCTCTAAGCTGTGTTTTTTCGATGTTTCAGGACACACCGTACACTTCTCCAGAGTGGCTGTTGGCAATTTACATCCCGCCCATCAGCGTAGCAAGGCTCCCATTTCTCCATGGCCTGTTCTGCATTTCTGGTTTTGACACTTTTTTCCGCATGGCCCTTTTGACCGATGGGAAGCGAGACTTCTTTGTAGCGCTGATTTGCCTTTCCAGGTTGCTTGGTTGGCCAAAAAGGGCGTATGCGTTTTTTCCTGAATATATTCAGGAAAAAACGCATACGCCCTTTTTGGCCAAGGGCATCATTGTCGACGTTTTGCCGCTTTTCATATGCTTTAAAGGCGATTCGAATCGACCTCCTGAAATCTGTTTCCTGCAATTCTGCCTTGCTTTCAGATCCTCTTCGTTGCCTTCCCTCAATATATTTGTGGACGAGAGTTATCATTTATAACTCTGCAGGTTTGTGAATTGCAGTGCCCCTGAGCTCCATTTTTCAACTCGCTTTTTTGGGAGCTGGCCGCAAAAGCGCAGGATTGCCTCAGGCCCTATTCTGCTTCTGGGCGGCAGGCTGAGCCTGTGGTTAATTCTTCTTCCTGATGGGAAAATAGAGTGACCTGTGCCTGTCCCAACACCTAGAGCTAGTCTCTCATTGGCTCCCCCTCTTCCCGTTCATCCTCAGGACAAATTGCAAGCTGTACGGAACGGGAGGTTAAAGGTGCTGATTCTCCAAGGAGGGAGATTGCTAGTAAAGCGGCTAGAATGACGAACCGAGCACAAGGAGATGAGAAATGAGGCGCGTTTTAGAAACCTTTCCCGATCACACGGTGTACCACCTTCTGGGTTTCTCATGCATGTTTTCGAGGTAGGAAGATGCCCTTGAACCTGGAGATTTGGGACCCATGGGATGGGTAACAGGCAGTATTACTTTAAAGGCTCTGCGTTTGCTCCCCCAACCTCACCAAACCTCTCAACCCCGAGAGTGTCCACCCTTATGTCTCCTCCAGCTGTGGGTCTAGATATGGTCAATCCAGGTTGCATCACAGCCCCTTAACGAATTTTGTAAGAATTTCTCTCTCTTTCACTGTCTTTGTTTCACGGGTTTTTAAAAGTAATTTATTTTTATAATGGGGTTTAGCTGCTTTCCACGGCTGTGTTTCTGCCGCTTTACACCCACTTGACTCACTTCCAGAGAGATAGCAATACATAGGTTTTAAGATTCTTACTAGTCAGATATATTCTTGTGCGGTGAATAGGGGGTGTTGAGTCCAGTTAACTTAGCAAGCAGTAGGTCTTTCTATTACATATTGGGTTTATGGAACGGTATCTGAGCTCATTTGAAACCCTTGTTTTATGCATCACCCCACCCCACCTTTCCCGTTAAGCAGCCATAGTGTGTTTTCTCAACGTGTGACTCTGTTCTGTTTTGTAATTCAGTTCAAGTGTAGCGGTTTTTACATTCCCTCTATAAGTGATAGCTTATGATAAGTGTCTTTTTCTGTGTGACTTATTTCACTTAGAATCGTCGTTGCTAAAGCCACTCATCATGCTGCTACTAGCCTTATGACATTGATTTCATGGCTGAGTGATATTCCATTGTACATAAGGACCACCACTTCTTTATCCATTTTTCTCTTTCCTGGGATATTTGAGGTGTCATGAAGTGGAGGTCCTTGTCAACAGAGCAGCCCTAAACTTTGGGGTGCTTGTGTCTTGCTGATTTTTCATTTTCGCAATTTATACCCCCATGAGTGGAAGTGCCTTATGCTCTCTAAGCTGTGTTTTTTAGATGTTTCAGGACACACCGTACACTTCTCCAGAGTGGCTGTTGGCAATTTACATCCCGCCCATCAGCGTAGCAAGGCTCCCATTTCTCCATGGCCTGTCCTGCATTTCCGGTTTTGAGACTTTTTTCTGCATGGCCCTTTTGACCGACGGGTAGCGAGTCTTCTTTGTAGCGCTGATTTGCCTTTCCAAGTTGCTTGGTTGGCCAAAAAGGGCATATGCGTTTTTTCCTGAATATATTCAGGAAAAAACGCATACGCCCTTTTTGGCCAAGGGCATCATTGTCGACGTTTTGCCGCTTTTCATGTGCTTTAAAGGCGATTCGAATCGACCTCCTGAAATCTGTTTCCTGCAATTCTGCCTTGCTTTCAGATCCTCTTCGTTGCCTTCCCTCAATATATTTGTGGACGAGAGGTATCATTTATAACTCTGCAGGTTTGTGAATTGCAGTGCCCCTGAGCTCCATTTTTCAACTCGCTTTTTTGGGAGCTGGCCGCAAAAGCGCAGGATTGCCTCAGGCCCTATTCTGCTTCCGGGCGGCAGGCTGAGCCTGTGGTTAATTCTTCTTCCTGATGGGAAAATAGAGTGACCTGTGCCTGTCCCAACACCTAGAGCTAGTCTCTCATTGGCTCCCCCTCTTCCCGTTCATCCTCAGGACAAATTGCAAGCTGTACGGAACGGGAGGTTAAAGGTGCTGATTCTCCAAGGAGGGAGATTGCTAGTAAAGCGGCTGGAATGGCGAACCCGAGCACAAGGAGATGAGAAATGAGGTGCGTGTTAGAAACCTTTCCCGATCACACGGTGTACCACCTTCTGGGTTTCTCATGCATGTTTTCGAGGTAGGAAGATGCCCTTGAACCTGGAGATTTGGGATCCATGGGATGGGTAACAGGCAGTATTACTTTAAAGGCTCTGCGTTTGCTCCCCCAACCTCACCAAACCTCTCAGCCCCGAGAGTGTCCACCCTTATGTCTCCTCCAGCTGTGGGTCTAGATATGGTCAATCCAGGTTGCATCACAGCCCCTGAACGAATTTTGTAAGAATTTCTCTCTCTTTCACTGTCTTTGTTTCACGGGTTTTTAAAAGTAATTTAGTTTTATAATGGGGTTTAGCCGCTTTTCACGGCTGTGTTTCTGCCGCTTTACACCCACTTGACTCACTTCCAGAGAGATATCAATACATAGGTTTTAAGATTCTAACTAGTCAGATATATTCTTGTGCGGTGAATAGGGGGTGTTGAGTCCAGTTCACTGAGCAAGGAGTAGGTCTTTCTATGACATATTGGGTTTATGGAACGGTATCTGAGCTCATTTGAAACCCTTGTTTTATGCATCACCCCACCCCACCTTTCCCGTTAAGCAGCCATAGTGTGTTTTCTCAACGTGTGACTCTGTTCTGTTTTGTAATTCAGTTCAAGTGTAGCGGTTTTTACATTCCCTCTATAAGTGATAGCTTATGATAAGTGTCTTTTTCTGTGTGACTTATTTCACTTAGAATCGTCGTAGCTAAAGCCACTCATCATGCTGCTACTAGCCTTATGACATTGATTTCATGGCTGAGTGATATTCCATTGTACATAAGGACCACCACTTCTTTATCCATTTTTCTCTTTCCTGGGATATTTGAGGTGTCATGAAGTGGAGGTTCTTGTCAACAGAGCAGCCCTAAACTTTGGGGTGCCTGTGTCTTGCTGATTTTTAGTTTTCCCCATTTATACGCCCATGAGTGGAAGTGCCCTATGCGCTCTAAGCTGTGTTTTTTCGATGTTTCAGGACACACCGTACACTCCTCCAGAGTGGCTGTTGGCAATTTACATCCCGCCCATCAGCGTAGCAAGGCTCCCATTTCTCCATGGCCTGTTCTGCATTTCTGGTTTTGACACTTTTTTCCGCATGGCCCTTTTGACCGATGGGAAGCGAGACTTCTTTGTAGCGCTGATTTGCCTTTCCAGGTTGCTTGGTTGGCCAAAAAGGGCGTATGCGTTTTTTCCTGAATATATTCAGGAAAAAACGCATACGCCCTTTTTGGCCAAGGGCATCATTGTCGACGTTTTGCCGCTTTTCATGTGCTTTAAAGGCGATTCGAATCGACCTCCTGAAATCTGTTTCCTGCAATTCTGCCTGGCTTTCAGATCCTCTTCGTTGCCTTCCCTCAATATATTTGTGGACGAGAGTTATCATTTATAACTCTGCAGGTTTGTGAATTGCAGTGCCCCTGAGCTCCATTTTTCAACTCGCTTTTTTGGGAGCTGGCCGCAAAAGCGCAGGATTGCCTCAGGCCCTATTCTGCTTCCGGGCGGCAGGGTGAGCCTGTGGTTAATTCTTCTTCCTGATGGGAAAATAGAGTGACCTGTGCCTGTCCCAACACCTAGAGCTAGTCTCTCATTGGCTCCCCCTCTTCCCGTTCATCCTCAGGACAAATTGCAAGCTGTACGGAACGGGAGGTTACAGGTGCTGATTCTCCAAGGAGGGAGATTGCTAGTAAAGCGGCTGGAATGGCGAACCCGAGCACAAGGAGATGAGAAATGAGGTGCGTGTTAGAAACCTTTCCCGATCACACGGTGTACCACCTTCTGGGTTTCTCATGCATGTTTTCGAGGTAGGAAGATGCCCTTGAACCTGGAGATTTGGGACCCATGGGATGGGTAACAGGCAGTATTACTTTAAAGGCTCTGCGTTTGCTCCCCAAACCTCACCAAACCTCTCAGCCCCGAGAGTGTCCACCCTTATGTCTCCTCCAGCTGTGGGTCTAGATATGGTCAATCCAGGTTGCATCACAGCCCCTGAACGAATTTTGTAAGAATTTCTCTCTCTTTCACTGTCTTTGTTTCACGGGCTTTTAAAAGTAATTTATTTTTATAATGGGGTTTAGCCGCTTTTCACGGCTGTGTTTCTGCCGCTTTACACCCACTTGACTCACTTCCAGAGAGATAGCAATACATAGGTTTTAAGATTCTTACTAGTCAGATATATTCTTGTGCGGTGAATAGGGGGTGTTGAGTCCAGTTCACTGAGCAAGGAGTAGGTCTTTCTATGACATATTGGGTTTATGGAACGGTATCTGAGCTCATTTGAAACCCTTGTTTTATGCATCACCCCACCCCACCTTTCCCGTTAAGCAGCCATAGTGTGTTTTCTCAACGTGTGACTCTGTTCTGTTTTGTAATTCAGTTCAAGTGTAGCGGTTTTTACATTCCCTCTATAAGTGATAGCTTATGATAAGTGTCTTTTTCTGTGTGACTTATTTCACTTAGAATCGTCGTAGCTAAAGCCACTCATCATGCTGCTACTAGCCTTATGACATTGATTTCATGGCTGAGTGATATTCCATTGTACATAAGGACCACCACTTCTTTATCCATTTTTCTCTTTCCTGGGATATTTGAGGTGTCGTGAAGTGGAGGTTCTTGTCAACAGAGCAGCCCTAAACTTTGGGGTGCCTGTGTCTTGCTGATTTTTAGTTTTCCCCATTTATACGCCCATGAGTGGAAGTGCCCTATGCGCTCTAAGCTGTGTTTTTTCGATGTTTCAGGACACACCGTACACTTCTCCAGAGTGGCTGTTGGCAATTTACATCCCGCCCATCAGCGTAGCAAGGCTCCCATTTCTCCATGGCCTGTTCTGCATTTCTGGTTTTGACACTTTTTTCCGCATGGCCCTTTTGACCGATGGGAAGCGAGACTTCTTTGTAGCGCTGATTTGCCTTTCCAGGTTGCTTGGTTGGCCAAAAAGGGCGTATGCGTTTTTTCCTGAATATATTCAGGAAAAAACGCATACGCCCTTTTTGGCCAAGGGCATCATTGTCGACGTTTTGCCGCTTTTCATGTGCTTTAAAGGCGATTCGAATCGACCTCCTGAAATCTGTTTCCTGCAATTCTGCCTTGCTTTCAGATCCTCTTCGTTGCCTTCCCTCAATATATTTGTGGACGAGAGTTATCATTTATAACTCTGCAGGTTTGTGAATTGCAGTGCCCCTGAGCTCCATTTTTCAACTCGCTTTTTTGGGAGCTGGCCGCAAAAGCGCAGGATTGCCTCAGGCCCTATTCTGCTTCCGGGCGGCAGGCTGAGCCTGTGGTTAATTCTTCTTCCTGATGGGAAAATAGAGTGACCTGTGCCTGTCCCAACACCTAGAGCTAGTCTCTCATTGGCTCCCCCTCTTCCCGTTCATCCTCAGGACAAATTGCAAGCTGTACGGAACGGGAGGTTACAGGTGCTGATTCTCCAAGGAGGGAGATTGCTAGTAAAGCGGCTGGAATGGCGAACCCGAGCACAAGGAGATGAGAAATGAGGTGCGTGTTAGAAACCTTTCCCGATCACACGGTGTACCACCTTCTGGGTTTCTCATGCATGTTTTCGAGGTAGGAAGATGCCCTTGAACCTGGAGATTTGGGACCCATGGGATGGGTAACAGGCAGTATTACTTTAAAGGCTCTGCGTTTGCTCCCCAAACCTCACCAAACCTCTCAGCCCCGAGAGTGTCCACCCTTATGTCTCCTCCAGCTGTGGGTCTAGATATGGTCAATCCAGGTTGCATCACAGCCCCTGAACGAATTTTGTAAGAATTTCTCTCTCTTTCACTGTCTTTGTTTCACGGGTTTTTAAAAGTAATTTATTTTTATAATGGGGTTTAGCCGCTTTTCACGGCTGTGTTTCTGCCGCTTTACACCCACTTGACTCACTTCCAGAGAGATAGCAATACATAGGTTTTAAGATTCTTACTAGTCAGATATATTCTTGTGCGGTGAATAGGGGGTGTTGAGTCCAGTTCACTGAGCAAGGAGTAGGTCTTTCTATGACATATTGGGTTTATGGAACGGTATCTGAGCTCATTTGAAACCCTTGTTTTATGCATCACCCCACCCCACCTTTCCCGTTAAGCAGCCATAGTGTGTTTTCTCAACGTGTGACTCTGTTCTGTTTTGTAATTCAGTTCAAGTGTAGCGGTTTTTACATTCCCTCTATAAGTGATAGCTTATGATAAGTGTCTTTTTCTGTGTGACTTATTTCACTTAGAATCGTCGTAGCTAAAGCCACTCATCATGCTGCTACTAGCCTTATGACATTGATTTCATGGCTGAGTGATATTCCATTGTACATAAGGACCACCACTTCTTTATCCATTTTTCTCTTTCCTGGGATATTTGAGGTGTCGTGAAGTGGAGGTTCTTGTCAACAGAGCAGCCCTAAACTTTGGGGTGCCTGTGTCTTGCTGATTTTTAGTTTTCCCCATTTATACGCCCATGAGTGGAAGTGCCCTATGCGCTCTAAGCTGTGTTTTTTCGATGTTTCAGGACACACCGTACACTTCTCCAGAGTGGCTGTTGGCAATTTACATCCCGCCCATCAGCGTAGCAAGGCTCCCATTTCTCCATGGCCTGTTCTGCATTTCTGGTTTTGACACTTTTTTCCGCATGGCCCTTTTGACCGATGGGAAGCGAGACTTCTTTGTAGCGCTGATTTGCCTTTCCAGGTTGCTTGGTTGGCCAAAAAGGGCGTATGCGTTTTTTCCTGAATATATTCAGGAAAAAACGCATACGCCCTTTTTGGCCAAGGGCATCATTGTCGACGTTTTGCCGCTTTTCATGTGCTTTAAAGGCGATTCGAATCGACCTCCTGAAATCTGTTTCCTGCAATTCTGCCTTGCTTTCAGATCCTCTTCGTTGCCTTCCCTCAATATATTTGTGGACGAGAGTTATCATTTATAACTCTGCAGGTTTGTGAATTGCAGTGCCCCTGAGCTCCATTTTTCAACTCGCTTTTTTGGGAGCTGGCCGCAAAAGCGCAGGATTGCCTCAGGCCCTATTCTGCTTCCGGGCGGCAGGCTGAGCCTGTGGTTAATTCTTCTTCCTGATGGGAAAATAGAGTGACCTGTGCCTGTCCCAACACCTAGAGCTAGTCTCTCATTGGCTCCCCCTCTTCCCGTTCATCCTCAGGACAAATTGCAAGCTGTACGGAACGGGAGGTTACAGGTGCTGATTCTCCAAGGAGGGAGATTGCTAGTAAAGCGGCTGGAATGGCGAACCCGAGCACAAGGAGATGAGAAATGAGGTGCGTGTTAGAAACCTTTCCCGATCACACGGTGTACCACCTTCTGGGTTTCTCATGCATGTTTTCGAGGTAGGAAGATGCCCTTGAACCTGGAGATTTGGGACCCATGGGATGGGTAACAGGCAGTATTACTTTAAAGGCTCTGCGTTTGCTCCCCAAACCTCACCAAACCTCTCAGCCCCGAGAGTGTCCACCCTTATGTCTCCTCCAGCTGTGGGTCTAGATATGGTCAATCCAGGTTGCATCACAGCCCCTGAACGAATTTTGTAAGAATTTCTCTCTCTTTCACTGTCTTTGTTTCACGGGTTTTTAAAAGTAATTTATTTTTATAATGGGGTTTAGCCGCTTTTCACGGCTGTGTTTCTGCCGCTTTACACCCACTTGACTCACTTCCAGAGAGATAGCAATACATAGGTTTTAAGATTCTTACTAGTCAGATATATTCTTGTGCGGTGAATAGGGGGTGTTGAGTCCAGTTCACTGAGCAAGGAGTAGGTCTTTCTATGACATATTGGGTTTATGGAACGGTATCTGAGCTCATTTGAAACCCTTGTTTTATGCATCACCCCACCCCACCTTTCCCGTTAAGCAGCCATAGTGTGTTTTCTCAACGTGTGACTCTGTTCTGTTTTGTAATTCAGTTCAAGTGTAGCGGTTTTTACATTCCCTCTATAAGTGATAGCTTATGATAAGTGTCTTTTTCTGTGTGACTTATTTCACTTAGAATCGTCGTAGCTAAAGCCACTCATCATGCTGCTACTAGCCTTATGACATTGATTTCATGGCTGAGTGATATTCCATTGTACATAAGGACCACCACTTCTTTATCCATTTTTCTCTTTCCTGGGATATTTGAGGTGTCGTGAAGTGGAGGTTCTTGTCAACAGAGCAGCCCTAAACTTTGGGGTGCCTGTGTCTTGCTGATTTTTAGTTTTCCCCATTTATACGCCCATGAGTGGAAGTGCCCTATGCGCTCTAAGCTGTGTTTTTTCGATGTTTCAGGACACACCGTACACTTCTCCAGAGTGGCTGTTGGCAATTTACATCCCGCCCATCAGCGTAGCAAGGCTCCCATTTCTCCATGGCCTGTTCTGCATTTCTGGTTTTGACACTTTTTTCCGCATGGCCCTTTTGACCGATGGGAAGCGAGACTTCTTTGTAGCGCTGATTTGCCTTTCCAGGTTGCTTGGTTGGCCAAAAAGGGCGTATGCGTTTTTTCCTGAATATATTCAGGAAAAAACGCATACGCCCTTTTTGGCCAAGGGCATCATTGTCGACGTTTTGCCGCTTTTCATGTGCTTTAAAGGCGATTCGAATCGACCTCCTGAAATCTGTTTCCTGCAATTCTGCCTTGCTTTCAGATCCTCTTCGTTGCCTTCCCTCAATATATTTGTGGACGAGAGTTATCATTTATAACTCTGCAGGTTTGTGAATTGCAGTGCCCCTGAGCTCCATTTTTCAACTCGCTTTTTTGGGAGCTGGCCGCAAAAGCGCAGGATTGCCTCAGGCCCTATTCTGCTTCCGGGCGGCAGGCTGAGCCTGTGGTTAATTCTTCTTCCTGATGGGAAAATAGAGTGACCTGTGCCTGTCCCAACACCTAGAGCTAGTCTCTCATTGGCTCCCCCTCTTCCCGTTCATCCTCAGGACAAATTGCAAGCTGTACGGAACGGGAGGTTACAGGTGCTGATTCTCCAAGGAGGGAGATTGCTAGTAAAGCGGCTGGAATGGCGAACCCGAGCACAAGGAGATGAGAAATGAGGTGCGTGTTAGAAACCTTTCCCGATCACACGGTGTACCACCTTCTGGGTTTCTCATGCATGTTTTCGAGGTAGGAAGATGCCCTTGAACCTGGAGATTTGGGACCCATGGGATGGGTAACAGGCAGTATTACTTTAAAGGCTCTGCGTTTGCTCCCCCAACCTCACCAAACCTCTCAGCCCCGAGAGTGTCCACCCTTATGTCTCCTCCAGCTGTGGGTCTAGATATGGTCAATCCAGGTTGCATCACAGCCCCTGAACGAATTGTGTAAGAATTTCTCTCTCTTTCACTGTCTTTGTTTCACGGGTTTTTAAAAGTAATTTATTTTTATAATGGGGATTAGCCGCTTTTCACGGCTATGTTTCTGCCGTTTTACACCCACTTGACTCACTTCCAGAGAGATATCAATATATAGGTTTTAAGATTCTTACTAGTCAGATATATTCTTGTACGGTGAATAGGGGGTGTTGAGTCCAGTTCACTGAGCAAGGAGTAGGTCTTTCTATGACATATTGGGTTTATGGAACGGTATCTGAGCTCATTTGAAACCCTTGTTTTATGCATCACCCCACCCCACCTTTCCCGTTAAGCAGCCATAGTGTGTTTTCTCAACGTGTGACTCTGTTCTGTTTTGTAATTCAGTTCAAGTATAGCGGTTTTTACATTCCCTCTATAAGTGATAGCTTATGATAAGTGTCTTTTTCTGTGTGACTTATTTCACTTAGAATCGTCGTAGCTAAAGCCACTCATCATGCTGCTACTAGCCTTATGACATTGATTTCATGGCTGAGTGATATTCCATTGTACATAAGGACCACCACTTCTTTATCCATTTTTCTCTTTCCTGGGATATTTGAGGTGTCATGAAGTGGAGGTTCTTGTCAACAGAGCAGCCCTAAACTTTGGGGTGCCTGTGTCTTGCTGATTTTTAGTTTTCCCCATTTATACGCCCATGAATGGAAGTGCCCTATGCGCTCTAAGCTGTGTTTTTTCGATGTTTCAGAACACAACGTACACTTCTCCAGAGTGGCTGTTGGCAATTTACATCCCGCCCATCAGCGTAGCAAGGCTCCCATTTCTCCATGGCCTGTTCTGCATTTCTGGTTTTGACACTTTTTTCCGCATGGCCCTTTTGACCGATGGGAAGCGAGACTTCTTTGTAGCGCTGATTTGCCTTTCCAGGTTGCTTGGTAGGCCAAAAAGGGCGTATGCGTTTTTTCCTGAATATATTCAGGAAAAAACGCATACGCCCTTTTTGGCCAAGGGCATCATTGTCGACGTTTTGCCGCTTTTCATATGCTTTAAAGGCGATTCGAATCGACCTCCTGAAATCTGTTTCCTGCAATTCTGCCTTGCTTTCAGATCCTCTTCGTTGCCTTCCCTCAATATATTTGTGGACGAGAGTTATCATTTATAACTCTGCAGGTTTGTGAATTGCAGTGCCCCTGAGCTCCATTTTTCAACTCGCTTTTTTGGGAGCTGGCCGCAAAAGCGCAGGATTGCCTCAGGCCCTATTCTGCTTCCAGGTGGCAGGCTGAGCCTGTGGTTAATTCTTCTTCCTGATGGGAAAATAGAGTGACCTGTGCCTGTCCCAACACCTAGAGCTAGTCTCTCATTGGCTCCCCCTCTTCCCGTTCATCCTCAGGACAAATTGCAAGCTGTACGGAACGGGAGGTTAAAGGTGCTGATTCTCCAAGGAGGGAGATTGCTAGTAAAGCGGCTGGAATGACGAACCGAGCACAAGGAGATGAGAAATGAGGCGCGTTTTAGAAACCTTTCCCGATCACACGGTGTACCACCTTCTGGGTTTCTCATGTATGTTTTCGAGGTAGGAAGATGCCCTTGAACCTGGAGATTTGGGACCCATGGGATGGGTAACAGGCAGTATTACTTTAAAGGCTCTGCGTTTGCTCCCCCAACCTCACCAAACCTCTCAACCCCGAGAGTGTCCACCCTTATGTCTCCTCCAGCTGTGGGTCTAGATATGGTCAATCCAGGTTGCATCACAGCCCCTTAACGAATTTTGTAAGAATTTCTCTCTCTTTCACTGTCTTTGTTTCACGGGTTTTTAAAAGTAATTTATTTTTATAATGGGGTTTAGCTGCTTTTCACGGCTCTGTTTCTGCCGCTTTACACCCACTTGACTCACTTCCAGAGAGATAGCAATACATAGGTTTTAAGATTCTTACTAGTCAGATATATTCTTGTGCGGTGAATAGGGGGTGTTGAGTCCAGGTCACTGAGCAAGGAGTAGGTCTTTCTATGACATATTGGGTTTATGGAACGGTATCTGAGCTCATTTGAAACCCTTGTTTTATGCATCACCCCACCCCACCTTTCCCGTTAAGCAGCCATAGTGTGTTTTCTCAACGTGTGACTCTGTTCTGTTTTGTAATTCAGTTCAAGTATAGCGGTTTTTACATTCCCTCTATAAGTGATAGCTTATGATAAGTGTCTTTTTCTGTGTGACTTATTTCACTTAGAATCGTCGTAGCTAAAGCCACTCATCATGCTGCTACTAGCCTTATGACATTGATTTCATGGCTGAGTGATATTCCATTGTACATAAGGACCACCACTTCTTTATCCATTTTTCTCTTTCCTGGGATATTTGAGGTGTCATGAAGTGGAGGTTCTTGTCAACAGAGCAGCCCTAAACTTTGGGGTGCCTGTGTCTTGCTGATTTTTAGTTTTCCCCATTTATACGCCCATGAGTGGAAGTGCCCTATGCGCTCTAAGCTGTGTTTTTTCGATGTTTCAGGACACACCGTACACTTCTCCAGAGTGGCTGTTGGCAATTTACATCCCGCCCATCAGCGTAGCAAGGCTCCCATTTCTCCATGGCCTGTTCTGCATTTCTGGTTTTGACACTTTTTTCCGCATGGCCCTTTTGACCGATGGGAAGCGAGACTTCTTTGTAGCGCTGATTTGCCTTTCCAGGTTGCTTGGTTGGCCAAAAAGGGCGTATGCGTTTTTTCCTGAATATATTCAGGAAAAAACGCATACGCCCTTTTTGGCCAAGGGCATCATTGTCGACGTTTTGCCGCTTTTCATATGCTTTAAAGGCGATTCGAATCGACCTCCTGAAATCTGTTTCCTGCAATTCTGCCTTGCTTTCAGATCCTCTTCGTTGCCTTCCCTCAATATATTTGTGGACGAGAGTTATCATTTATAACTCTGCAGGTTTGTGAATTGCAGTGCCCCTGAGCTCCATTTTTCAACTCGCTTTTTTGGGAGCTGGCCGCAAAAGCGCAGGATTGCCTCAGGCCCTATTCTGCTTCCAGGTGGCAGGCTGAGCCTGTGGTTAATTCTTCTTCCTGATGGGAAAATAGAGTGACCTGTGCCTGTCCCAACACCTAGAGCTAGTCTCTCATTGGCTCCCCCTCTTCCCGTTCATCCTCAGGACAAATTGCAAGCTGTACGGAACGGGAGGTTAAAGGTGCTGATTCTCCAAGGAGGGAGATTGCTAGTAAAGCGGCTGGAATGACGAACCGAGCACAAGGAGATGAGAAATGAGGCGCGTTTTAGAAACCTTTCCCGATCACACGGTGTACCACCTTCTGGGTTTCTCATGCATGTTTTCGAGGTAGGAAGATGCCCTTGAACCTGGAGATTTGGGACCCATGGGATGGGTAACAGGCAGTATTACTTTAAAGGCTCTGCGTTTGCTCCCCCAACCTCACCAAACCTCTCAACCCCGAGAGTGTCCACCCTTATGTCTCCTCCAGCTGTGGGTCTAGATATGGTCAATCCAGGTTGCATCACAGCCCCTGAACGAATTTTGTAAGAATTTCTCTCTCTTTCACTGTCTTTGTTTCACGGGTTTTTAAAAGTAATTTATTTTTATAATGGGGTTTAGCTGCTTTTCACGGCTGTGTTTCTGCCGCTTTACACCCACTTGACTCACTTCCAGAGAGATAGCAATACATAGGTTTTAAGATTCTTACTAGTCAGATATATTCTTGTGCGGTGAATAGGGGGTGTTGAGTCCAGTTCACTGAGCAAGGAGTAGGTCTTTCTATGACATATTGGGTTTATGGAACGGTATCTGAGCTCATTTGAAACCCTTGTTTTATGCATCACCCCACCCCACCTTTCCCGTTAAGCAGCCATAGTGTGTTTTCTCAACGTGTGACTCTGTTCTGTTTTGTAATTCAGTTCAAGTGTAGCGGTTTTTACATTCCCTCTATAAGTGATAGCTTATGATAAGTGTCGTTTTCTGTGTGACTTATTTCACTTAGAATCATCGTAGCTAAAGCCACTCATCATGCTGCTACTAGCCTTATGACATTGATTTCATGGCTGAGTGATATTCCATTGTACATAAGGACCACCACTTCTTTATCCATTTTTCTCTTTCCTGGGATATTTGAGGTGTCATGAAGTGGAGGTTCTTGTCAACAGAGCAGCCCTAAACTTTGGGGTGCCTGTGTCTTGCTGATTTTTAGTTTTCCCCATTTATACGCCCATGAGTGGAAGTGCCCTATGCGCTCTAAGCTGTGTTTTTTCGATGTTTCAGGACACACCGTACACTTCTCCAGAGTGGTTGTTGGCAATTTACATCCCGCCCATCAGCGTAGCAAGGCTCCCATTTCTCCATGGCCTGTTCTGCATTTCTGGTTTTGACAGTTTTTTCCGCATGGCCCTTTTGACCGATGGGAAGCGAGACTTCTTTGTAGCGCTGATTTGCCTTTCCAGGTTGCTTGGTTGGCCAAAAAGGGCGTATGCGTTTTTTCCTGAATATATTCAGGAAAAAACGTATACGCCCTTTTTGGCCAAGGGCATCATTGTCGACGTTTTGCCGCTTTTCATTTGCTTTAAAGGCGATTCGAATCGACCTCCTGAAATCTGTTTCCTGCAATTCTGCCTTGCATTCAGATCCTCTTCGTTGCCTTCCCTCAATATATTTGTGGACGAGAGTTATCATTTATAACTCTGCAGGTTTGTGAATTGCAGTGCCCCTGAGCTCCATTTTTCAACTCGCTTTTTTGGGAGCTGGCCGCAAAAGCGCAGGATTGCCTCAGGCCCTATTCTGCTTCCAGGTGGCAGGCTGAGCCTGTGGTTAATTCTTCTTCCTGATGGGAAAATAGAGTGACCTGTGCCTGTCCCAACACCTAGAGCTAGTCTCTCATTGGCTCCCCCTCTTCCCGTTCATCCTCAGGACAAATTGCAAGCTGTACGGAACGGGAGGTTAAAGGTGCTGATTCTCCAAGGAGGGAGATTGCTAGTAAAGCGGCTGGAATGACGAACCGAGCACAAGGAGATGAGAAATGAGGCGCGTTTTAGAAACCTTTCCCGATCACACGGTGTACCACCTTCTGGGTTTCTCATGTATGTTTTCGAGGTAGGAAGATGCCCTTGAACCTGGAGATTTGGGACCCATGGGATGGGTAACAGGCAGTATTACTTTAAAGGCTCTGCGTTTGCTCCCCCAACCTCACCAAACCTCTCAACCCCGAGAGTGTCCACCCTTATGTCTCCTCCAGCTGTGGGTCTAGATATGGTCAATCCAGGTTGCATCACAGCCCCTTAACGAATTTTGTAAGAATTTCTCTCTCTTTCACTGTCTTTCTTTCACGGGTTTTTAAAAGTAATTTATTTTTATAATGGGGTTTAGCTGCTTTTCACGGCTCTGTTTCTGCCGCTTTACACCCACTTGACTCACTTCCAGAGAGATAGCAATACATAGGTTTTAAGATTCTTACTAGTCAGATATATTCTTGTGCGGTGAATAGGGGGTGTTGAGTCCAGTTCACTGAGCAAGGAGTAGGTCTTTCTATGACATATTGGGTTTATGGAACGGTATCTGAGCTCATTTGAAACCCTTGTTTTATGCATCACCCCACCCCACCTTTCCCGTTAAGCAGCCATAGTGTGTTTTCTCAACGTGTGACTCTGTTCTGTTTTGTAATTCAGTTCAAGTATAGCGGTTTTTACATTCCCTCTATAAGTGATAGCTTATGATAAGTGTCTTTTTCTGTGTGACTTATTTCACTTAGAATCGTCGTAGCTAAAGCCACTCATCATGCTGCTACTAGCCTTATGACATTGATTTCATGGCTGAGTGATATTCCATTGTACATAAGGACCACCACTTCTTTATCCATTTTTCTCTTTCCTGGGATATTTGAGGTGTCATGAAGTGGAGGTTCTTGTCAACAGAGCAGCCCTAAACTTTGGGGTGCCTGTGTCTTGCTGATTTTTAGTTTTCCCCATTTATACGCCCATGAGTGGAAGTGCCCTATGCGCTCTAAGCTGTGTTTTTTCGATGTTTCAGGACACACCGTACACTTCTCCAGAGTGGCTGTTGGCAATTTACATCCCGCCCATCAGCGTAGCAAGGCTCCCATTTCTCCATGGCCTGTTCTGCATTTCTGGTTTTGACACTTTTTTCCGCATGGCCCTTTTGACCGATGGGAAGCGAGACTTCTTTGTAGCGCTGATTTGCCTTTCCAGGTTGCTTGGTTGGCCAAAAAGGGCGTATGCGTTTTTTCCTGAATATATTCAGGAAAAAACGCATACGCCCTTTTTGGCCAAGGGCATCATTGTCGACGTTTTGCCGCTTTTCATATGCTTTAAAGGCGATTCGAATCGACCTCCTGAAATCTGTTTCCTGCAATTCTGCCTTGCTTTCAGATCCTCTTCGTTGCCTTCCCTCAATATATTTGTGGACGAGAGTTATCATTTATAACTCTGCAGGTTTGTGAATTGCAGTGCCCCTGAGCTCCATTTTTCAACTCGCTTTTTTGGGAGCTGGCCGCAAAAGCGCAGGATTGCCTCAGGCCCTATTCTGCTTCTGGGCGGCAGGCTGAGCCTGTGGTTAATTCTTCTTCCTGATGGGAAAATAGAGTGACCTGTGCCTGTCCCAACACCTAGAGCTAGTCTCTCATTGGCTCCCCCTCTTCCCGTTCATCCTCAGGACAAATTGCAAGCTGTACGGAACGGGAGGTTAAAGGTGCTGATTCTCCAAGGAGGGAGATTGCTAGTAAAGCGGCTGGAATGACGAACCGAGCACAAGGAGATGAGAAATGAGGCGCGTTTTAGAAACCTTTCCCGATCACACGGTGTACCACCTTCTGGGTTTCTCATGCATGTTTTCGAGGTAGGAAGATGCCCTTGAACCTGGAGATTTGGGACCCATGGGATGGGTAACAGGCAGTATTACTTTAAAGGCTCTGCGTTTGCTCCCCCAACCTCACCAAACCTCTCAACCCCGAGAGTGTCCACCCTTATGTCTCCTCCAGCTGTGGGTCTAGATATGGTCAATCCAGGTTGCATCACAGCCCCTGAACGAATTTTGTAAGAATTTCTCTCTCTTTCACTGTCTTTGTTTCACGGGTTTTTAAAAGTAATTTATTTTTATAATGGGGTTTAGCTGCTTTTCACGGCTGTGTTTCTGCCGCTTTACACCCACTTGACTCACTTCCAGAGAGATAGCAATACATAGGTTTTAAGATTCTTACTAGTCAGATATATTCTTGTGCGGTGAATAGGGGGTGTTGAGTCCAGTTCACTGAGCAAGGAGTAGGTCTTTCTATGACATATTGGGTTTATGGAACGGTATCTGAGCTCATTTGAAACCCTTGTTTTATGCATCACCCCACCCCACCTTTCCCGTTAAGCAGCCATAGTGTGTTTTCTCAACGTGTGACTCTGTTCTGTTTTGTAATTCAGTTCAAGTGTAGCGGTTTTTACATTCCCTCTATAAGTGATAGCTTATGATAAGTGTCGTTTTCTGTGTGACTTATTTCACTTAGAATCATCGTAGCTAAAGCCACTCATCATGCTGCTACTAGCCTTATGACATTGATTTCATGGCTGAGTGATATTCCATTGTACATAAGGACCACCACTTCTTTATCCATTTTTCTCTTTCCTGGGATATTTGAGGTGTCATGAAGTGGAGGTTCTTGTCAACAGAGCAGCCCTAAACTTTGGGGTGCCTGTGTCTTGCTGATTTTTAGTTTTCCCCATTTATACGCCCATGAGTGGAAGTGCCCTATGCGCTCTAAGCTGTGTTTTTTCGATGTTTCAGGACACACCGTACACTTCTCCAGAGTGGCTGTTGGCAATTTACATCCCGCCCATCAGCGTAGCAAGGCTCCCATTTCTCCATGGCCTGTTCTGCATTTCTGGTTTTGACAGTTTTTTCCGCATGGCCCTTTTGACCGATGGGAAGCGAGACTTCTTTGTAGCGCTGATTTGCCTTTCCAGGTTGCTTGGTTGGCCAAAAAGGGCGTATGCGTTTTTTCCTGAATATATTCAGGAAAAAACGTATACGCCCTTTTTGGCCAAGGGCATCATTGTCGACGTTTTGCCGCTTTTCATTTGCTTTAAAGGCGATTCGAATCGACCTCCTGAAATCTGTTTCCTGCAATTCTGCCTTGCATTCAGATCCTCTTCGTTGCCTTCCCTCAATATATTTGTGGACGAGAGTTATCATTTATAACTCTGCAGGTTTGTGAATTGCAGTGCCCCTGAGCTCCATTTTTCAACTCGCTTTTTTGGGAGCTGGCCGCAAAAGCGCAGGATTGCCTCAGGCCCTATTCTGCTTCTGGGCGGCAGGCTGAGCCTGTGGTTAATTCTTCTTCCTGATGGGAAAATAGAGTGACCTGTGCCTGTCCCAACACCTAGAGCTAGTCTCTCATTGGCTCCCCCTCTTCCCGTTCATCCTCAGGACAAATTGCAAGCTGTACGGAACGGGAGGTTAAAGGTGCTGATTCTCCAAGGAGGGAGATTGCTAGTAAAGCGGCTGGAATGACGAACCGAGCACAAGGAGATGAGAAATGAGGCGCGTTTTAGAAACCTTTCCCGATCACACGGTGTACCACCTTCTGGGTTTCTCATGCATGTTTTCGAGGTAGGAAGATGCCCTTGAACCTGGAGATTTGGGACCCATGGGATGGGTAACAGGCAGTATTACTTTAAAGGCTCTGCGTTTGCTCCCCCAACCTCACCAAACCTCTCAACCCCGAGAGTGTCCACCCTTATGTCTCCTCCAGCTGTGGGTCTAGATATGGTCAATCCAGGTTGCATCACAGCCCCTGAACGAATTTTGTAAGAATTTCTCTCTCTTTCACTGTCTTTGTTTCACGGGTTTTTAAAAGTAATTTATTTTTATAATGGGGTTTAGCTGCTTTTCACGGCTGTGTTTCTGCCGCTTTACACCCACTTGACTCACTTCCAGAGAGATAGCAATACATAGGTTTTAAGATTCTTACTAGTCAGATATATTCTTGTGCGGTGAATAGGGGGTGTTGAGTCCAGTTCACTGAGCAAGGAGTAGGTCTTTCTATGACATATTGGGTTTATGGAACGGTATCTGAGCTCATTTGAAACCCTTGTTTTATGCATCACCCCACCCCACCTTTCCCGTTAAGCAGCCATAGTGTGTTTTCTCAACGTGTGACTCTGTTCTGTTTTGTAATTCAGTTCAAGTGTAGCGGTTTTTACATTCCCTCTATAAGTGATAGCTTATGATAAGTGTCGTTTTCTGTGTGACTTATTTCACTTAGAATCATCGTAGCTAAAGCCACTCATCATGCTGCTACTAGCCTTATGACATTGATTTCATGGCTGAGTGATATTCCATTGTACATAAGGACCACCACTTCTTTATCCATTTTTCTCTTTCCTGGGATATTTGAGGTGTCATGAAGTGGAGGTTCTTGTCAACAGAGCAGCCCTAAACTTTGGGGTGCCTGTGTCTTGCTGATTTTTAGTTTTCCCCATTTATACGCCCATGAGTGGAAGTGCCCTATGCGCTCTAAGCTGTGTTTTTTCGATGTTTCAGGACACACCGTACACTTCTCCAGAGTGGTTGTTGGCAATTTACATCCCGCCCATCAGCGTAGCAAGGCTCCCATTTCTCCATGGCCTGTTCTGCATTTCTGGTTTTGACAGTTTTTTCCGCATGGCCCTTTTGACCGATGGGAAGCGAGACTTCTTTGTAGCGCTGATTTGCCTTTCCAGGTTGCTTGGTTGGCCAAAAAGGGCGTATGCGTTTTTTCCTGAATATATTCAGGAAAAAACGTATACGCCCTTTTTGGCCAAGGGCATCATTGTCGACGTTTTGCCGCTTTTCATTTGCTTTAAAGGCGATTCGAATCGACCTCCTGAAATCTGTTTCCTGCAATTCTGCCTTGCATTCAGATCCTCTTCGTTGCCTTCCCTCAATATATTTGTGGACGAGAGTTATCATTTATAACTCTGCAGGTTTGTGAATTGCAGTGCCCCTGAGCTCCATTTTTCAACTCGCTTTTTTGGGAGCTGGCCCCAAAAGCGCAGGATTGCCTCAGGCCCTATTCTGCTTCCGTGCGGCAGGCTGAGCCTGTGGTTAATTCTTCTTCCTGATGGGAAAATAGAGTGACCTGTGCCTGTCCCAACACCTAGAGCTAGTCTCTCATTGGCTCCCCCTCTTCCCGTTCATCCTCAGGACAAATTGCAAGCTGTACGGAACGGGAGGTTACAGGTGCTGATTCTCCAAGGAGGGAGATTGCTAGTAAAGCGGCTGGAATGGCGAACCCGAGCACAAGGAGATGAGAAATGAGGTGCGTGTTAGAAACCTTTCCCGATCACACGGTGTACCACCTTCTGGGTTTCTCATGCATGTTTTCGAGGTAGGAAGATGCCCTTGAACCTGGAGATTTGGGACCCATGGGATGGGTAACAGGCAGTATTACTTTAAAGGCTCTGCGTTTGCTCCCCCAACCTCACCAAACCTCTCAGCCCCGAGAGTGTCCACCCTTATGTCTCCTCCAGCTGTGGGTCTAGATATGGTCAATCCAGGTTGCATCACAGCCCCTGAACGAATTGTGTAAGAATTTCTCTCTCTTTCACTGTCTTTGTTTCACGGGTTTTTAAAAGTAATTTATTTTTATAATGGGGATTAGCCGCTTTTCACGGCTATGTTTCTGCCGTTTTACACCCACTTGACTCACTTCCAGAGAGATATCAATATATAGGTTTTAAGATTCTTACTAGTCAGATATATTCTTGTACGGTGAATAGGGGGTGTTGAGTCCAGTTCACTGAGCAAGGAGTAGGTCTTTCTATGACATATTGGGTTTATGGAACGGTATCTGAGCTCATTTGAAACCCTTGTTTTATGCATCACCCCACCCCACCTTTCCCGTTAAGCAGCCATAGTGTGTTTTCTCAACGTGTGACTCTGTTCTGTTTTGTAATTCAGTTCAAGTATAGCGGTTTTTACATTCCCTCTATAAGTGATAGCTTATGATAAGTGTCTTTTTCTGTGTGACTTATTTCACTTAGAATCGTCGTAGCTAAAGCCACTCATCATGCTGCTACTAGCCTTATGACATTGATTTCATGGCTGAGTGATATTCCATTGTACATAAGGACCACCACTTCTTTATCCATTTTTCTCTTTCCTGGGATATTTGAGGTGTCATGAAGTGGAGGTTCTTGTCAACAGAGCAGCCCTAAACTTTGGGGTGCCTGTGTCTTGCTGATTTTTAGTTTTCCCCATTTATACGCCCATGAATGGAAGTGCCCTATGCGCTCTAAGCTGTGTTTTTTCGATGTTTCAGAACACAACGTACACTTCTCCAGAGTGGCTGTTGGCAATTTACATCCCGCCCATCAGCGTAGCAAGGCTCCCATTTCTCCATGGCCTGTTCTGCATTTCTGGTTTTGACACTTTTTTCCGCATGGCCCTTTTGACCGATGGGAAGCGAGACTTCTTTGTAGCGCTGATTTGCCTTTCCAGGTTGCTTGGTAGGCCAAAAAGGGCGTATGCGTTTTTTCCTGAATATATTCAGGAAAAAACGCATACGCCCTTTTTGGCCAAGGGCATCATTGTCGACGTTTTGCCGCTTTTCATATGCTTTAAAGGCGATTCGAATCGACCTCCTGAAATCTGTTTCCTGCAATTCTGCCTTGCTTTCAGATCCTCTTCGTTGCCTTCCCTCAATATATTTGTGGACGAGAGTTATCATTTATAACTCTGCAGGTTTGTGAATTGCAGTGCCCCTGAGCTCCATTTTTCAACTCGCTTTTTTGGGAGCTGGCCGCAAAAGTGCAGGATTGCCTCAGGCCCTATTCTGCTTCCAGGTGGCAGGCTGAGCCTGTGGTTAATTCTTCTTCCTGATGGGAAAATAGAGTGACCTGTGCCTGTCCCAACACCTAGAGCTAGTCTCTCATTGGCTCCCCCTCTTCCCGTTCATCCTCAGGACAAATTGCAAGCTGTACGGAACGGGAGGTTAAAGGTGCTGATTCTCCAAGGAGGGAGATTGCTAGTAAAGCGGCTGGAATGACGAACCGAGCACAAGGAGATGAGAAATGAGGCGCGTTTTAGAAACCTTTCCCGATCACACGGTGTACCACCTTCTGGGTTTCTCATGTATGTTTTCGAGGTAGGAAGATGCCCTTGAACCTGGAGATTTGGGACCCATGGGATGGGTAACAGGCAGTATTACTTTAAAGGCTCTGCGTTTGCTCCCCCAACCTCACCAAACCTCTCAACCCCGAGAGTGTCCACCCTTATGTCTCCTCCAGCTGTGGGTCTAGATATGGTCAATCCAGGTTGCATCACAGCCCCTTAACGAATTTTGTAAGAATTTCTCTCTCTTTCACTGTCTTTGTTTCACGGGTTTTTAAAAGTAATTTATTTTTATAATGGGGTTTAGCTGCTTTTCACGGCTCTGTTTCTGCCGCTTTACACCCACTTGACTCACTTCCAGAGAGATAGCAATACATAGGTTTTAAGATTCTTACTAGTCAGATATATTCTTGTGCGGTGAATAGGGGGTGTTGAGTCCAGGTCACTGAGCAAGGAGTAGGTCTTTCTATGACATATTGGGTTTATGGAACGGTATCTGAGCTCATTTGAAACCCTTGTTTTATGCATCACCCCACCCCACCTTTCCCGTTAAGCAGCCATAGTGTGTTTTCTCAACGTGTGACTCTGTTCTGTTTTGTAATTCAGTTCAAGTATAGCGGTTTTTACATTCCCTCTATAAGTGATAGCTTATGATAAGTGTCTTTTTCTGTGTGACTTATTTCACTTAGAATCGTCGTAGCTAAAGCCACTCATCATGCTGCTACTAGCCTTATGACATTGATTTCATGGCTGAGTGATATTCCATTGTACATAAGGACCACCACTTCTTTATCCATTTTTCTCTTTCCTGGGATATTTGAGGTGTCATGAAGTGGAGGTTCTTGTCAACAGAGCAGCCCTAAACTTTGGGGTGCCTGTGTCTTGCTGATTTTTAGTTTTCCCCATTTATACGCCCATGAGTGGAAGTGCCCTATGCGCTCTAAGCTGTGTTTTTTCGATGTTTCAGGACACACCGTACACTTCTCCAGAGTGGCTGTTGGCAATTTACATCCCGCCCATCAGCGTAGCAAGGCTCCCATTTCTCCATGGCCTGTTCTGCATTTCTGGTTTTGACACTTTTTTCCGCATGGCCCTTTTGACCGATGGGAAGCGAGACTTCTTTGTAGCGCTGATTTGCCTTTCCAGGTTGCTTGGTTGGCCAAAAAGGGCGTATGCGTTTTTTCCTGAATATATTCAGGAAAAAACGCATACGCCCTTTTTGGCCAAGGGCATCATTGTCGACGTTTTGCCGCTTTTCATATGCTTTAAAGGCGATTCGAATCGACCTCCTGAAATCTGTTTCCTGCAATTCTGCCTTGCTTTCAGATCCTCTTCGTTGCCTTCCCTCAATATATTTGTGGACGAGAGTTATCATTTATAACTCTGCAGGTTTGTGAATTGCAGTGCCCCTGAGCTCCATTTTTCAACTCGCTTTTTTGGGAGCTGGCCGCAAAAGCGCAGGATTGCCTCAGGCCCTATTCTGCTTCTGGGCGGCAGGCTGAGCCTGTGGTTAATTCTTCTTCCTGATGGGAAAATAGAGTGACCTGTGCCTGTCCCAACACCTAGAGCTAGTCTCTCATTGGCTCCCCCTCTTCCCGTTCATCCTCAGGACAAATTGCAAGCTGTACGGAACGGGAGGTTAAAGGTGCTGATTCTCCAAGGAGGGAGATTGCTAGTAAAGCGGCTGGAATGACGAACCGAGCACAAGGAGATGAGAAATGAGGCGCGTTTTAGAAACCTTTCCCGATCACACGGTGTACCACCTTCTGGGTTTCTCATGCATGTTTTCGAGGTAGGAAGATGCCCTTGAACCTGGAGATTTGGGACCCATGGGATGGGTAACAGGCAGTATTACTTTAAAGGCTCTGCGTTTGCTCCCCCAACCTCACCAAACCTCTCAACCCCGAGAGTGTCCACCCTTATGTCTCCTCCAGCTGTGGGTCTAGATATGGTCAATCCAGGTTGCATCACAGCCCCTGAACGAATTTTGTAAGAATTTCTCTCTCTTTCACTGTCTTTGTTTCACGGGTTTTTAAAAGTAATTTATTTTTATAATGGGGTTTAGCTGCTTTTCACGGCTGTGTTTCTGCCGCTTTACACCCACTTGACTCACTTCCAGAGAGATAGCAATACATAGGTTTTAAGATTCTTACTAGTCAGATATATTCTTGTGCGGTGAATAGGGGGTGTTGAGTCCAGTTCACTGAGCAAGGAGTAGGTCTTTCTATGACATATTGGGTTTATGGAACGGTATCTGAGCTCATTTGAAACCCTTGTTTTATGCATCACCCCACCCCACCTTTCCCGTTAAGCAGCCATAGTGTGTTTTCTCAACGTGTGACTCTGTTCTGTTTTGTAATTCAGTTCAAGTGTAGCGGTTTTTACATTCCCTCTATAAGTGATAGCTTATGATAAGTGTCGTTTTCTGTGTGACTTATTTCACTTAGAATCATCGTAGCTAAAGCCACTCATCATGCTGCTACTAGCCTTATGACATTGATTTCATGGCTGAGTGATATTCCATTGTACATAAGGACCACCACTTCTTTATCCATTTTTCTCTTTCCTGGGATATTTGAGGTGTCATGAAGTGGAGGTTCTTGTCAACAGAGCAGCCCTAAACTTTGGGGTGCCTGTGTCTTGCTGATTTTTAGTTTTCCCCATTTATACGCCCATGAGTGGAAGTGCCCTATGCGCTCTAAGCTGTGTTTTTTCGATGTTTCAGGACACACCGTACACTTCTCCAGAGTGGTTGTTGGCAATTTACATCCCGCCCATCAGCGTAGCAAGGCTCCCATTTCTCCATGGCCTGTTCTGCATTTCTGGTTTTGACAGTTTTTTCCGCATGGCCCTTTTGACCGATGGGAAGCGAGACTTCTTTGTAGCGCTGATTTGCCTTTCCAGGTTGCTTGGTTGGCCAAAAAGGGCGTATGCGTTTTTTCCTGAATATATTCAGGAAAAAACGTATACGCCCTTTTTGGCCAAGGGCATCATTGTCGACGTTTTGCCGCTTTTCATTTGCTTTAAAGGCGATTCGAATCGACCTCCTGAAATCTGTTTCCTGCAATTCTGCCTTGCATTCAGATCCTCTTCGTTGCCTTCCCTCAATATATTTGTGGACGAGAGTTATCATTTATAACTCTGCAGGTTTGTGAATTGCAGTGCCCCTGAGCTCCATTTTTCAACTCGCTTTTTTGGGAGCTGGCCGCAAAAGCGCAGGATTGCCTCAGGCCCTATTCTGCTTCCAGGTGGCAGGCTGAGCCTGTGGTTAATTCTTCTTCCTGATGGGAAAATAGAGTGACCTGTGCCTGTCCCAACACCTAGAGCTAGTCTCTCATTGGCTCCCCCTCTTCCCGTTCATCCTCAGGACAAATTGCAAGCTGTACGGAACGGGAGGTTAAAGGTGCTGATTCTCCAAGGAGGGAGATTGCTAGTAAAGCGGCTGGAATGACGAACCGAGCACAAGGAGATGAGAAATGAGGCGCGTTTTAGAAACCTTTCCCGATCACACGGTGTACCACCTTCTGGGTTTCTCATGTATGTTTTCGAGGTAGGAAGATGCCCTTGAACCTGGAGATTTGGGACCCATGGGATGGGTAACAGGCAGTATTACTTTAAAGGCTCTGCGTTTGCTCCCCCAACCTCACCAAACCTCTCAACCCCGAGAGTGTCCACCCTTATGTCTCCTCCAGCTGTGGGTCTAGATATGGTCAATCCAGGTTGCATCACAGCCCCTTAACGAATTTTGTAAGAATTTCTCTCTCTTTCACTGTCTTTGTTTCACGGGTTTTTAAAAGTAATTTATTTTTATAATGGGGTTTAGCTGCTTTTCACGGCTCTGTTTCTGCCGCTTTACACCCACTTGACTCACTTCCAGAGAGATAGCAATACATAGGTTTTAAGATTCTTACTAGTCAGATATATTCTTGTGCGGTGAATAGGGGGTGTTGAGTCCAGTTCACTGAGCAAGGAGTAGGTCTTTCTATGACATATTGGGTTTATGGAACGGTATCTGAGCTCATTTGAAACCCTTGTTTTATGCATCACCCCACCCCACCTTTCCCGTTAAGCAGCCATAGTGTGTTTTCTCAACGTGTGACTCTGTTCTGTTTTGTAATTCAGTTCAAGTATAGCGGTTTTTACATTCCCTCTATAAGTGATAGCTTATGATAAGTGTCTTTTTCTGTGTGACTTATTTCACTTAGAATCGTCGTAGCTAAAGCCACTCATCATGCTGCTACTAGCCTTATGACATTGATTTCATGGCTGAGTGATATTCCATTGTACATAAGGACCACCACTTCTTTATCCATTTTTCTCTTTCCTGGGATATTTGAGGTGTCATGAAGTGGAGGTTCTTGTCAACAGAGCAGCCCTAAACTTTGGGGTGCCTGTGTCTTGCTGATTTTTAGTTTTCCCCATTTATACGCCCATGAGTGGAAGTGCCCTATGCGCTCTAAGCTGTGTTTTTTCGATGTTTCAGGACACACCGTACACTTCTCCAGAGTGGCTGTTGGCAATTTACATCCCGCCCATCAGCGTAGCAAGGCTCCCATTTCTCCATGGCCTGTTCTGCATTTCTGGTTTTGACACTTTTTTCCGCATGGCCCTTTTGACCGATGGGAAGCGAGACTTCTTTGTAGCGCTGATTTGCCTTTCCAGGTTGCTTGGTTGGCCAAAAAGGGCGTATGCGTTTTTTCCTGAATATATTCAGGAAAAAACGCATACGCCCTTTTTGGCCAAGGGCATCATTGTCGACGTTTTGCCGCTTTTCATATGCTTTAAAGGCGATTCGAATCGACCTCCTGAAATCTGTTTCCTGCAATTCTGCCTTGCTTTCAGATCCTCTTCGTTGCCTTCCCTCAATATATTTGTGGACGAGAGTTATCATTTATAACTCTGCAGGTTTGTGAATTGCAGTGCCCCTGAGCTCCATTTTTCAACTCGCTTTTTTGGGAGCTGGCCGCAAAAGCGCAGGATTGCCTCAGGCCCTATTCTGCTTCTGGGCGGCAGGCTGAGCCTGTGGTTAATTCTTCTTCCTGATGGGAAAATAGAGTGACCTGTGCCTGTCCCAACACCTAGAGCTAGTCTCTCATTGGCTCCCCCTCTTCCCGTTCATCCTCAGGACAAATTGCAAGCTGTACGGAACGGGAGGTTAAAGGTGCTGATTCTCCAAGGAGGGAGATTGCTAGTAAAGCGGCTGGAATGACGAACCGAGCACAAGGAGATGAGAAATGAGGCGCGTTTTAGAAACCTTTCCCGATCACACGGTGTACCACCTTCTGGGTTTCTCATGCATGTTTTCGAGGTAGGAAGATGCCCTTGAACCTGGAGATTTGGGACCCATGGGATGGGTAACAGGCAGTATTACTTTAAAGGCTCTGCGTTTGCTCCCCCAACCTCACCAAACCTCTCAACCCCGAGAGTGTCCACCCTTATGTCTCCTCCAGCTGTGGGTCTAGATATGGTCAATCCAGGTTGCATCACAGCCCCTGAACGAATTTTGTAAGAATTTCTCTCTCTTTCACTGTCTTTGTTTCACGGGTTTTTAAAAGTAATTTATTTTTATAATGGGGTTTAGCTGCTTTTCACGGCTGTGTTTCTGCCGCTTTACACCCACTTGACTCACTTCCAGAGAGATAGCAATACATAGGTTTTAAGATTCTTACTAGTCAGATATATTCTTGTGCGGTGAATAGGGGGTGTTGAGTCCAGTTCACTGAGCAAGGAGTAGGTCTTTCTATGACATATTGGGTTTATGGAACGGTATCTGAGCTCATTTGAAACCCTTGTTTTATGCATCACCCCACCCCACCTTTCCCGTTAAGCAGCCATAGTGTGTTTTCTCAACGTGTGACTCTGTTCTGTTTTGTAATTCAGTTCAAGTGTAGCGGTTTTTACATTCCCTCTATAAGTGATAGCTTATGATAAGTGTCGTTTTCTGTGTGACTTATTTCACTTAGAATCATCGTAGCTAAAGCCACTCATCATGCTGCTACTAGCCTTATGACATTGATTTCATGGCTGAGTGATATTCCATTGTACATAAGGACCACCACTTCTTTATCCATTTTTCTCTTTCCTGGGATATTTGAGGTGTCATGAAGTGGAGGTTCTTGTCAACAGAGCAGCCCTAAACTTTGGGGTGCCTGTGTCTTGCTGATTTTTAGTTTTCCCCATTTATACGCCCATGAGTGGAAGTGCCCTATGCGCTCTAAGCTGTGTTTTTTCGATGTTTCAGGACACACCGTACACTTCTCCAGAGTGGTTGTTGGCAATTTACATCCCGCCCATCAGCGTAGCAAGGCTCCCATTTCTCCATGGCCTGTTCTGCATTTCTGGTTTTGACACTTTTTTCCGCATGGCCCTTTTGACCGATGGGAAGCGAGACTTCTTTGTAGTGCTGATTTGCCTTTGCAGGTTGCTTGGTTGGCCAAAAAGGGCGTATGCGTTTTTTCCTGAATATATTCAGGAAAAAACGCATACGCCCTTTTTGGCCAAGGGCATCATTGTCGACGTTTTGCCGCTTTTCATGTGCTTTAAAGGCGATTCGAATCGACCTCCTGAAATCTGTTTCCTGCAATTCTGCCTGGCTTTCAGATCCTCTTCGTTGCCTTCCCTCAATATATTTGTGGACGAGAGTTATCATTTATAACTCTGCAGGTTTGTGAATTGCAGTGCCCCTGAGCTCCATTTTTCAACTCGCTTTTTTGGGAGCTGGCCGCAAAAGCGCAGGATTGCCTCAGGCCCTATTCTGCTTCCGGGCGGCAGGCTGAGCCTGTGGTTAATTCTTCTTCCTGATGGGAAAATAGAGTGACCTGTGCCTGTCCCAACACCTAGAGCTAGTCTCTCATTGGCTCCCCCTCTTCCCGTTCATCCTCAGGACAAATTGCAAGCTGTAGGGAACGGGAGGTTACAGGTGCTGATTCTCCAAGGAGGGAGATTGCTAGTAAAGCGGCTGGAATGGCGAACCCGAGCACAAGGAGATGAGAAATGAGGTGCGTGTTAGAAACCTTTCCCGATCACACGGTGTACCACCTTCTGGGTTCCTCATGCATGTTTTCGAGGTAGGAAGATGCCCTTGAACCTGGAGATTTGGGACCCATGGGATGGGTAACAGGCAGTATTACTTTAAAGGCTCTGCGTTTGCTCCCCAAACCTCACCAAACCTCTCAGCCCCGAGAGTGTCCACCCTTATGTCTCCTCCAGCTGTGGGTCTAGATATGGTCAATCCAGGTTGCATCACAGCCCCTGAACGAATTTTGTAAGAATTTCTCTCTCTTTCACTGTCTTTGTTTCACGGGTTTTTAAAAGTAATTTATTTTTATAATGGGGTTTAGCCGCTTTTCACGGCTGTGTTTCTGCCGCTTTACACCCACTTGACTCACTTCCAGAGAGATATCAATACATAGGTTTTAAGTTTCTTACTAGTCAGATATATTCTTGTCCGGTGAATAGGGGGTGTTGAGTCCAGTTCACTGAGCAAGGAGTAGGTCTTTCTATGACATATTGGGTTTATGGAACGGTATCTGAGCTCATTTGAAACCCTTGTTTTATGCATCACCCCACCCCACCTTTCCCGTTAAGCAGCCATAGTGTGTTTTCTCAACGTGTGACTCTGTTCTGTTTTGTAATTCAGTTCAAGTGTAGCGGTTTTTACATTCCCTCTATAAGTGATAGCTTATGATAAGTGTCTTTTTCTGTGTGACTTATTTCACTTAGAATCGTCGTAGCTAAAGCCACTCATCATGCTGCTACTAGCCTTATGACATTGATTTCATGGCTGAGTGATACTCCATTGTACATAAGGACCACCACTTCTTTATCCATTTTTCTCTTTCCTGGGATATTTGAGGTGTTATGAAGTGGAGGTTCTTGTCAACAGAGCAGCCCTAAACTTTGGGGTGCCTGTGTCTTGCTGATTTTTAGTTTTCCCCATTTATACGCCCATGAGTGGAAGTGCCCTATGCGCTCTAAGCTGTGTTTTTTCGATGTTTCAGGACACACCGTACACTTCTCCAGAGTGGCTGTTGGCAATTTACATCCCGCCCATCAGCGTAGCAAGGCTCCCATTTCTCCATGGCCTGTTCTGCATTTCTGGTTTTGACACTTTTTTCCGCATGGCCCTTTTGACCGATGGGAAGCGAGACTTCTTTGTAGCGCTGATTTGCCTTTCCAGGTTGCTTGGTTGGCCAAAAAGGGCGTATGCGTTTTTTCCTGAATATATTCAGGAAAAAACGCATACGCCCTTTTTGGCCAAGGGCATCATTGTCGACGTTTTGCCGCTTTTCATGTGCTTTAAAGGCGATTCGAATCGACCTCCTGAAATCTGTTTCCTGCAATTCTGCCTTGCTTTCAGATCCTCTTCATTGCCTTCCCTCAATATATTTGTGGACGAGAGTTATCATTTATAACTCTGCAGGTTTGTGAATTGCAGTGCCCCTGAGCTCCATTTTTCAACTCGCTTTTTTGGGAGCTGGCCGCAAAAGCGCAGGATTGCCTCAGGCCCTATTCTGCTTCCGGGCGGCAGGCTGAGCCTGTGGTTAATTCTTCTTCCTGATGGGAAAATAGAGTGACCTGTGCCTGTCCCAACACCTAGAGCTAGTCTCTCATTGGCTCCCCCTCTTCCCGTTCATCCTCAGGACAAATTGCAAGCTGTACGGAACGGGAGGTTACAGGTGCTGATTCTCCAAGGAGGGAGATTGCTAGTAAAGCGGCTGGAATGGCGAACCCGAGCACAAGGAGATGAGAAATGAGGTGCGTGTTAGAAACCTTTCCCGATCACACGGTGTACCACCTTCTGGGTTTCTCATGCATGTTTTCGAGGTAGGAAGATGCCCTTGAACCTGGAGATTTGGGACCCATGGGATGGGTAACAGGCAGTATTACTTTAAAGGCTCTGCGTTTGCTCCCCCAACCTCACCAAACCTCTCAGCCCCGAGAGTGTCCACCCTTATGTCTCCTCCAGCTGTGGGTCTAGATATGGTCAATCCAGGTTGCATCACAGCCCCTGAACGAATTTTGTAAGAATTTCTCTCTCTTTCACTGTCTTTGTTTCACGGGTTTTTAAAAGTAATTTATTTTTATAATGGGGTTTAGCCGCTTTTCACGGCTATGTTTCTGCCGTTTTACACCCACTTGACTCACTTCCAGAGAGATATCAATACATAGGTTTTAAGATTCTTACTAGTCAGATATATTCTTGTGCGGTGAATAGGGGGTGTTGAGTCCAGTTCACTGAGCAAGGAGTAGGTCTTTCTATGACATATTGGGTTTATGGAACGGTATCTGAGCTCATTTGAAACCCTTGTTTTATGCATCACCCCACCCCACCTTTCCCGTTAAGCAGCCATAGTGTGTTTTCTCAACGTGTGACTCTGTTCTGTTTTGTAATTCAGTTCAAGTGTAGCGGTTTTTACATTCCCTCTATAAGTGATAGCTTATGATAAGTGTCTTTTTCTGTGTGACTTATTTCACTTAGAATCGTCGTAGCTAAAGCCACTCATCATGCTGCTACTAGCCTTATGACATTGATTTCATGGCTGAGTGATACTCCATTGTACATAAGGACCACCACTTCTTTATCCATTTTTCTCTTTCCTGGGATATTTGAGGTGTCGTGAAGTGGAGGTTCTTGTCAACAGAGCAGCCCTAAACTTTGGGGTGCCTGTGTCTTGCTGATTTTTAGTTTTCCCCATTTATACGCCCATGAGTGGAAGTGCCCTATGCGCTCTAAGCTGTGTTTTTTCGATGTTTCAGGACACACCGTACACTTCTCCAGAGTGGCTGTTGGCAATTTACATCCCGCCCATCAGCGTAGCAAGGCTCCCATTTCTCCATGGCCTGTTCTGCATTTCTGGTTTTGACACTTTTTTCCGCATGGCCCTTTTGACCGATGGGAAGCGAGACTTCTTTGTAGCGCTGATTTGCCTTTCCAGGTTGCTTGGTTGGCCAAAAAGGGCGTATGCGTTTTTTCCTGAATATATTCAGGAAAAAACGCATACGCCCTTTTTGGCCAAGGGCATCATTGTCGACGTTTTGCCGCTTTTCATGTGCTTTAAAGGCGATTCGAATCGACCTCCTGAAATCTGTTTCCTGCAATTCTGCCTTGCTTTCAGATCCTCTTCGTTGCCTTCCCTCAATATATTTGTGGACGAGAGTTATCATTTATAACTCTGCAGGTTTGTGAATTGCAGTGCCCCTGAGCTCCATTTTTCAACTCGCTTTTTTGGGAGCTGGCCGCAAAAGCGCAGGATTGCCTCAGGCCCTATTCTGCTTCCGGGCGGCAGGCTGAGCCTGTGGTTAATTCTTCTTCCTGATGGGAAAATAGAGTGACCTGTGCCTGTCCCAACACCTAGAGCTAGTCTCTCATTGGCTCCCCCTCTTCCCGTTCATCCTCAGGACAAATTGCAAGCTGTAGGGAACGGGAGGTTACAGGTGCTGATTCTCCAAGGAGGGAGATTGCTAGTAAAGCGGCTGGAATGGCGAACCCGAGCACAAGGAGATGAGAAATGAGGTGCGTGTTAGAAACCTTTCCCGATCACACGGTGTACCACCTTCTGGGTTCCTCATGCATGTTTTCGAGGTAGGAAGATGCCCTTGAACCTGGAGATTTGGGACCCATGGGATGGGTAACAGGCAGTATTACTTTAAAGGCTCTGCGTTTGCTCCCCAAACCTCACCAAACCTCTCAGCCCCGAGAGTGTCCACCCTTATGTCTCCTCCAGCTGTGGGTCTAGATATGGTCAATCCAGGTTGCATCACAGCCCCTGAACGAATTTTGTAAGAATTTCTCTCTCTTTCACTGTCTTTGTTTCACGGGTTTTTAAAAGTAATTTATTTTTATAATGGGGTTTAGCCGCTTTTCACGGCTGTGTTTCTGCCGCTTTACACCCACTTGACTCACTTCCAGAGAGATATCAATACATAGGTTTTAAGATTCTTACTAGTCAGATATATTCTTGTGCGGTGAATAGGGGGTGTTGAGTCCAGTTCACTGAGCAAGGAGTAGGTCTTTCTATGACATATTGGGTTTATGGAACGGTATCTGAGCTCATTTGAAACCCTTGTTTTATGCATCACCCCACCCCACCTTTCCCGTTAAGCAGCCATAGTGTGTTTTCTCAACGTGTGACTCTGTTCTGTTTTGTAATTCAGTTCAAGTGTAGCGGTTTTTACATTCCCTCTATAAGTGATAGCTTATGATAAGTGTCGTTTTCTGTGTGACTTATTTCACTTAGAATCGTCGTAGCTAAAGCCACTCATCATGCTGCTACTAGCCTTATGACATTGATTTCATGGCTGAGTGATACTCCATTGTACATAAGGACCACCACTTCTTTATCCATTTTTCTCTTTCCTGGGATATTTGAGGTGTTATGAAGTGGAGGTTCTTGTCAACAGAGCAGCCCTAAACTTTGGGGTGCCTGTGTCTTGCTGATTTTTAGTTTTCCCCATTTATACGCCCATGAGTGGAAGTGCCCTATGCGCTCTAAGCTATGTTTTTTCGATGTTTCAGGACACACCGTACACTTCTCCAGAGTGGCTGTTGGCAATTTACATCCCGCCCATCAGCGTAGCAAGGCTCCCATTTCTCCATGGCCTGTTCTGCATTTCTGGTTTTGACACTTTTTTCCGCATGGCCCTTTTGACCGATGGGAAGCGAGACTTCTTTGTAGCGCTGATTTGCCTTTCCAGGTTGCTTGGTTGGCCAAAAAGGGCGTATGCGTTTTTTCCTGAATATATTCAGGAAAAAACGCATACGCCCTTTTTGGCCAAGGGCATCATTGTCGACGTTTTGCCGCTTTTCATGTGCTTTAAAGGCGATTCGAATCGACCTCCTGAAATCTGTTTCCTGCAATTCTGCCTTGCTTTCAGATCCTCTTCATTGCCTTCCCTCAATATATTTGTGGACGAGAGTTATCATTTATAACTCTGCAGGTTTGTGAATTGCAGTGCCCCTGAGCTCCATTTTTCAACTCGCTTTTTTGGGAGCTGGCCGCAAAAGCGCAGGATTGCCTCAGGCCCTATTCTGGTTCCGGGCGGCAGGCTGAGCCTGTGGTTAATTCTTCTTCCTGATGGGAAAATAGAGTGACCTGTGCCTGTCCCAACACCTAGAGCTAGTCTCTCATTGGCTCCCCCTCTTCCCGTTCATCCTCAGGACAAATTGCAAGCTGTACGGAACGGGAGGTTACAGGTGCTGATTCTCCAAGGAGGGAGATTGCTAGTAAAGCGGCTGGAATGGCGAACCCGAGCACAAGGAGATGAGAAATGAGGTGCGTGTTAGAAACCTTTCCCGATCACACGGTGTACCACCTTCTGGGTTTCTCATGCATGTTTTCGAGGTAGGAAGATGCCCTTGAACCTGGAGATTTGGGACCCATGGGATGGGTAACAGGCAGTATTACTTTAAAGGCTCTGCGTTTGCTCCCCCAACCTCACCAAACCTCTCAGCCCCGAGAGTGTCCACCCTTATGTCTCATCCAGCTGTGGGTCTAGATATGGTCAATCCAGGTTGCATCACAGCCCCTGAACGAATTTTGTAAGAATTTCTCTCTCTTTCACTGTCTTTGTTTCACGGGTTTTTAAAAGTAATTTATTTTTATAATGGGGTTTAGCCGCTTTTCACGGCTATGTTTCTGCCGTTTTACACCCACTTGACTCACTTCCAGAGAGATATCAATATATAGGTTTTAAGATTCTTACTAGTCAGATATATTCTTGTGCGGTGAATAGGGGGTGTTGAGTCCAGTTCACTGAGCAAGGAGTAGGTCTTTCTATGACATATTGGGTTTATGGAACGGTATCTGAGCTCATTTGAAACCCTTGTTTTATGCATCACCCCACCCCACCTTTCCCGTTAAGCAGCCATAGTGTGTTTTCTCAACGTGTGACTCTGTTCTGTTTTGTAATTCAGTTCAAGTGTAGCGGTTTTTACATTCCCTCTATAAGTGATAGCTTATGATAAGTGTCTTTTTCTGTGTGACTTATTTCACTTAGAATCGTCGTAGCTAAAGCCACTCATCATGCTGCTACTAGCCTTATGACATTGATTTCATGGCTGAGTGATACTCCATTGTACATAAGGACCACCACTTCTTTATCCATTTTTCTCTTTCCTGGGATATTTGAGGTGTCGTGAAGTGGAGGTTCTTGTCAACAGAGCAGCCCTAAACTTTGGGGTGCCTGTGTCTTGCTGATTTTTAGTTTTCCCCATTTATACGCCCATGAGTGGAAGTGCCCTATGCGCTCTAAGCTGTGTTTTTTCGATGTTTCAGGACACACCGTACACTTCTCCAGAGTGGCTGTTGGCAATTTACATCCCGCCCATCAGCGTAGCAAGGCTCCCATTTCTCCATGGCCTGTTCTGCATTTCTGGTTTTGACACTTTTTTCCGCATGGCCCTTTTGACCGATGGGAAGCGAGACTTCTTTGTAGCGCTGATTTGCCTTTCCAGGTTGCTTGGTTGGCCAAAAAGGGCGTATGCGTTTTTTCCTGAATATATTCAGGAAAAAACGCATACGCCCTTTTTGGCCAAGGGCATCATTGTCGACGTTTTGCCGCTTTTCATGTGCTTTAAAGGCGATTCGAATCGACCTCCTGAAATCTGTTTCCTGCAATTCTGCCTTGCTTTCAGATCCTCTTCGTTGCCTTCCCTCAATATATTTGTGGACGAGAGTTATCATTTATAACTCTGCAGGTTTGTGAATTGCAGTGCCCCTGAGCTCCATTTTTCAACTCGCTTTTTTGGGAGCTGGCCGCAAAAGCGCAGGATTGCCTCAGGCCCTATTCTGCTTCCGGGCGGCAGGCTGAGCCTGTGGTTAATTCTTCTTCCTGATGGGAAAATAGAGTGACCTGTGCCTGTCCCAACACCTAGAGCTAGTCTCTCATTGGCTCCCCCTCTTCCCGTTCATCCTCAGGACAAATTGCAAGCTGTACGGAACGGGAGGTTACAGGTGCTGATTCTCCAAGGAGGGAGATTGCTAGTAAAGCGGCTGGAATGGCGAACCCGAGCACAAGGAGATGAGAAATGAGGTGCGTGTTAGAAACCTTTCCCGATCACACGGTGTACCACCTTCTGGGTTTCTCATGCATGTTTTCGAGGTAGGAAGATGCCCTTGAACCTGGAGATTTGGGACCCATGGGATGGGTAACAGGCAGTATTACTTTAAAGGCTCTGCGTTTGCTCCCCCAACCTCACCAAACCTCTCAGCCGCAACAGTGTCCACCCTTAGGTCTCATCCAGCTGTGGGTCTAGATATGGTCAATCCAGGTTGCATCACAGCCCCTGAACGAATTTTGTAAGAATTTCTCTCTCTTTCACTGTCTTTGTTTCACGGGTTTTTAAAAGTAATTTATTTTTATAATGGGGTTTAGCCGCTTTTCACGGCTATGTTTCTGCCGTTTTACACCCACTTGACTCACTTCCAGAGAGATATCAATATATAGGTTTTAAGATTCTTACTAGTCAGATATATTCTTGTGCGGTGAATAGGGGGTGTTGAGTCCAGTTCACTGAGCAAGGAGTAGGTCTTTCTATGACATATTGGGTTTATGGAACGGTATCTGAGCTCATTTGAAACCCTTGTTTTATGCATCACCCCACCCCACCTTTCCCGTTAAGCAGCCATAGTGTGTTTTCTCAACGTGTGACTCTGTTCTGTTTTGTAATTCAGTTCAAGTGTAGCGGTTTTTACATTCCCTCTATAAGTGATAGCTTATGATAAGTGTCTTTTTCTGTGTGACTTATTTCACTTAGAATCGTCGTAGCTAAAGCCACTCATCATGCTGCTACTAGCCTTATGACATTGATTTCATGGCTGAGTGATACTCCATTGTACATAAGGACCACCACTTCTTTATCCATTTTTCTCTTTCCTGGGATATTTGAGGTGTCATGAAGTGGAGGTTCTTGTCAACAGAGCAGCCCTAAACTTTGGGGTGCCTGTGTCTTGCTGGTTTATACTTTTCTCAATTTATACGCCCATGAGTGGAAGTGCCCTATGCACTCTAAGCTGTGTTTTTTCGATGTTTCAGGACACACCGTACACTTCTCCAGAGTGGCTGTTGGCAATTTACATCCCGCCCATCAGCGTAGCAAGGCTCCCATTTCTCCATGGCCTGTTCTGCATTTCTGGTTTTGACACTTTTTTCCGCATGGCCCTTTTGACCGATGGGAAGCGAGACTTCTTTGTAGCGCTGATTTGCCTTTCCGGGTTGCTTGGTTGGCCAAAAAGGGCGTATGCGTTTTTTCCTGAATATATTCAGGAAAAAACGCATACGCCCTTTTTGGCCAAGGGCATCATTGTCGACGTTTTGCCGCTTTTCATGTGCTTTAAAGGCGATTCGAATCGACCTCCTGAAATCTGTTTCCTGCAATTCTGCCTTGCTTTCAGATCCTCTTCGTTGCCTTCCCTCAATATATTTGTGGACGAGAGGTATCATTTATAACTCTGCAGGTTTGTGAATTGCAGTGCCCCTGAGCTCCATTTTTCAACTCGCTTTTTTGGGAGCTGGCCACAAAAGCGCAGGATTGCCTCAGGCCCTATTCTGCTTCCGGGCGGCAGGCTGAGCCTGTGGTTAATTCTTCTTCCTGATGGGAAAATAGAGTGACCTGTGCCTGTCCCAACACCTAGAGCTAGTCTCTCATTGGCTCCCCCTCTTCCCGTTCATCCTCAGGACAAATTGCAAGCTGTAGGGAACGGGAGGTTACAGGTGCTGATTCTCCAAGGAGGGAGATTGCTAGTAAAGCGGCTGGAATGGCGAACCCGAGCACAAGGAGATGAGAAATGAGGTGCGTGTTAGAAACCTTTCCCGATCACACGGTGTACCACCTTCTGGGTTTCTCATGCATGTTTTCGAGGTAGGAAGATGCCCTTGAACCTGGAGATTTGGGACCCATGGGATGGGTAACAGGCAGTATTACTTTAAAGGCTCTGCGTTTGCTCCCCCAACCTCACCAAACCTCTCAGCCCCGAGAGTGTCCACCCTTATGTCTCCTCCAGCTGTGGGTCTAGATATGGTCAATCCAGGTTGCATCACAGCCCCTGAACGAATTTTGTAAGAATTTCTCTCTCTTTCACTGTCTTTGTTTCACGCGTTTTTAAAAGTAATTTATTTTTATAATGGGGTTTAGCCGCTTTTCACGGCTGTGTTTCTGCCGTTTTACACCCACTTGACTCACTTCCAGAGAGATATCAATACATAGGTTTTAAGATTCTTACTAGTCAGATATATTCTTGTGCGGTGAATAGGGGGTGTTGAGTCCAGTTCACTGAGCAAGGAGTAGGTCTTTCTATGACATATTGGGTTTATGGAACGGTATCTGAGCTCATTTGAAACCCTTGTTTTATGCATCACCCCACCCCACCTTTCCCGTTAAGCAGCCATAGTGTGTTTTCTCAACGTGTGACTCTGTTCTGTTTTGTAATTCAGTTCAAGTGTAGCGGTTTTTACATTCCCTCTATAAGTGATAGCTTATGATAAGTGTCTTTTTCTGTGTGACTTATTTCACTTAGAATCGTCGTAGCTAAAGCCACTCATCATGCTGCTACTAGCCTTATGACATTGATTTCATGGCTGAGTGATATTCCATTGTACATAAGGACCACCACTTCTTTATCCATTTTTCTCTTTCCTGGGATATTTGAGGTGTCATGAAGTGGAGGTTCTTGTCAACAGAGCAGCCCTAAACTTTGGGGTGCCTGTGTCTTGCTGATTTTTAGTTTTCCCCATTTATACGCCCATGAGTGGAAGTGCCCTATGCGCTCTAAGCTGTGTTTTTTCGATGTTTCAGGACACACCGTACACTTCTCCAGAGTGGCTGTTGGCAATTTACATCCCGCCCATCAGCGTAGCAAGGCTCCCATTTCTCCATGGCCTGTTCTGCATTTCTGGTTTTGACACTTTTTTCCGCATGGCCCTTTTGACCGATGGGAAGCGAGACTTCTTTGTAGCGCTGATTTGCCTTTCCAGGTTGCTTGGTTGGCCAAAAAGGGCGTATGCGTTTTTTCCTGAATATATTCAGGAAAAAACGTATACGCCCTTTTTGGCCAAGGGCATCATTGTCGACGTTTTGCCGCTTTTCATGTGCTTTAAAGGCGATTCGAATCGACCTCCTGAAATCTGTTTCCTGCAATTCTGCCTGGCTTTCAGATCCTCTTCGTTGCCTTCCCTCAATATATTTGTGGACGAGAGTTATCATTTATAACTCTGCAGGTTTGTGAATTGCAGTGCCCCTGAGCTCCATTTTTCAACTCGCTTTTTTGGGAGCTGGCCGCAAAAGCGCAGGATTGCCTCAGGCCCTATTCTGCTTCCGGGCGGCAGGCTGAGCCTGTGGTTAATTCTTCTTCCTGATGGGAAAATAGAGTGACCTGTGCCTGTCCCAACACCTAGAGCTAGTCTCTCATTGGCTCCCCCTCTTCCCGTTCATCCTCAGGACAAATTGCAAGCTGTACGGAACGGGAGGTTACAGGTGCTGATTCTCCAAGGAGGGAGATTGCTAGTAAAGCGGCTGGAATGGCGAACCCGAGCACAAGGAGATGAGAAATGAGGTGCGTGTTAGAAACCTTTCCCGATCACACGGTGTACCACCTTCTGGGTTTCTCATGCATGTTTTCGAGGTAGGAAGATGCCCTTGAACCTGGAGATTTGGGACCCATGGGATGGGTAACAGGCAGTATTACTTTAAAGGCTCTGCGTTTGCTCCCCCAACCTCACCAAACCTCTCAGCCGCAACAGTGTCCACCCTTAGGTCTCATCCAGCTGTGGGTCTAGATATGGTCAATCCAGGTTGCATCACAGCCCCTGAACGAATTTTGTAAGAATTTCTCTCTCTTTCACTGTCTTTGTTTCACGGGTTTTTAAAAGTAATTTATTTTTATAATGGGGTTTAGCTGCTTTTCACGGCTGTGTTTCCGCCGTTTTACACCCACTTGACTCACTTCCAGAGAGATATCAATATATAGGTTTTAACATTCTTAGTAGTCAGATATATTTTTGTGCGGTGAATAGGGGGTGTTGAGTCCAGTTCACTGAGCAAGGAGTAGGTCTTTCTATTACATATTGGGTTTATGGAACGGTATCTGAGCTCATTTGAAACCCTTGTTTTATGCATCACCCCACCCCACCTTTCCCGTTAAGCAGCCATAGTGTGTTTTCTCAACGTGTGACTCTGTTCTGTTTTGTAATTCAGTTCAAGTGTAGCGGTTTTTACATTCCCTCTATAAGTGATAGCTTATGATAAGTGTCTTTTTCTGTGTGACTTATTTCACTTAGAATCGTCGTAGCTAAAGCCACTCATCATGCTGCTACTAGCCTTATGACATTGATTTCATGGCTGAGTGATATTCCATTGTACATAAGGACCACCACTTCTTTATCCATTTTTCTCTTTCCTGGGATATTTGAGGTGTCGTGAAGTGGAGGTTCTTGTCAACAGAGCAGCCCTAAACTTTGGGGTGCCTGTGTCTTGCTGATTTATACTTTTCTCAATTTATACGCCCATGAGTGGAAGTGCCCTATGCACTCTAAGCTGTGTTTTTTCGATGTTTCAGGACACACCGTACACTTCTCCAGAGTGGCTGTTGGCAATTTACATCCCGCCCATCAGCGTAGCAAGGCTCCCATTTCTCCATGGCCTGTTCTGCGTTTCTGGTTTTGACACTTTTTTCCGCATGGCCCTTTTGACCGATGGGAAGCGAGACTTCTTTGTAGCGCTGATTTGCCTTTCCAGGTTGCTTGGTTGGCCAAAAAGGGCGTATGCGTTTTTTCCTGAATATATTCAGGAAAAAACGCATACGCCCATTTTGGGCAAGGGCATCATTGTCGACGTTTTGCCGCTTTTCATGTGCTTTAAAGGCGATTCGAATCGACCTCCTGAAATCTGTTTCCTGCAATTCTGCCTTGCTTTCAGATCCTCTTCGTTGCCTTCCCTCAATATATTTGTGGACGAGAGTTATCATTTATAACTCTGCAGGTTTGTGAATTGCAGTGCCCCTGAGCTCCATTTTTCAACTCGCTTTTTTGGGAGCTGGCCGCAAAAGCGCAGGATTGCCTCAGGCCCTATTCTGCTTCCGGGCGGCAGGCTGAGCCTGTGGTTAATTCTTCTTCCTGATGGGAAAATAGAGTGACCTGTGCCTGTCCCAACACCTAGAGCTAGTCTCTCATTGGCTCCCCCTCTTCCCGTTCATCCTCAGGACAAATTGCAAGCTGTACGGAACGGGAGGTTACAGGTGCTGATTCTCCAAGGAGGGAGATTGCTAGTAAAGCGGCTGGAATGGCGAACCCGAGCACAAGGAGATGAGAAATGAGGTGCGTGTTAGAAACCTTTCCCGATCACACGGTGTACCACCTTCTGGGTTTCTCATGCATGTTTTCGAGGTAGGAAGATGCCCTTGAACCTGGAGATTTGGGACCCATGGGATGGGTAACAGGCAGTATTACTTTAAAGGCTCTGCGTTTGCTCCCCCAACCTCACCAAACCTCTCAGCCCCGAGAGTGTCCACCCTTATGTCTCCTCCAGCTGTGGGTCTAGATATGGTCAATCTCGGTTGCATCACAGCCCCTGAACAAATTTTGTAAGAATTTCTCTCTCTTTCACTGTCTTTGTTTCACGGGTTTTTAAAAGTAATTTATTTTTATAATGGGGTTTAGCCGCTTTTCACGGCTGTGTTTCTGCCGCTTTACACCCACTTGACTCACTTCCAGAGAGATATCAATACATAGGTTTTAAGTTTCTTACTAGTCAGATATATTCTTGTGCGGTGAATAGGGGGTGTTGAGTCCAGTTCACTGAGCAAGGAGTAGGTCTTTCTATGACATATTGGGTTTATGGAACGGTATCTGAGCTCATTTGAAACCCTTGTTTTATGCATCACCCCACCCCACCTTTCCCGTTAAGCAGCCATAGTGTGTTTTCTCAACGTGTGACTCTGTTCTGTTTTGTAATTCAGTTCAAGTGTAGCGGTTTTTACATTCCCTCTATAAGTGATAGCTTATGATAAGTGTCGTTTTCTGTGTGACTTATTTCACTTAGAATCGTCGTAGCTAAAGCCACTCATCATGCTGCTACTAGCCTTATGACATTGATTTCATGGCTGAGTGATATTCCATTGTACATAAGGACCACCACTTCTTTATCCATTTTTCTCTTTCCTGGGATATTTGAGGTGTCATGAAGTGGAGGTTCTTGTCAACAGAGCAGCCCTAAACTTTGGGGTGCCTGTGTCTTGCTGATTTTTAGTTTTCCCCATTTATACGCCCATGAGTGGAAGTGCCCTATGCGCTCTAAGCTGTGTTTTTTCGATGTTTCAGGACACACCGTACACTTCTCCAGAGTGGCTGTTGGCAATTTACATCCCGCCCATCAGCGTAGCAAGGCTCCCATTTCTCCATGGCCTGTTCTGCATTTCTGGTTTTGACACTTTTTTCCGCATGGCCCTTTTGACCGATGGGAAGCGAGACTTCTTTGTAGTGCTGATTTGCCTTTGCAGGTTGCTTGGTTGGCCAAAAAGGGCGTATGCGTTTTTTCCTGAATATATTCAGGAAAAAACGCATACGCCCTTTTTGGCCAAGGGCATCATTGTCGACGTTTTGCCGCTTTTCATGTGCTTTAAAGGCGATTCGAATCGACCTCCTGAAATCTGTTTCCTGCAATTCTGCCTGGCTTTCAGATCCTCTTCGTTGCCTTCCCTCAATATATTTGTGGACGAGAGTTATCATTTATAACTCTGCAGGTTTGTGAATTGCAGTGCCCCTGAGCTCCATTTTTCAACTCGCTTTTTTGGGAGCTGGCCGCAAAAGCGCAGGATTGCCTCAGGCCCTATTCTGGTTCCGGGCGGCAGGCTGAGCCTGTGGTTAATTCTTCTTCCTGATGGGAAAATAGAGTGACCTGTGCCTGTCCCAACACCTAGAGCTAGTCTCTCATTGGCTCCCCCTCTTCCCGTTCATCCTCAGGACAAATTGCAAGCTGTACGGAACGGGAGGTTACAGGTGCTGATTCTCCAAGGAGGGAGATTGCTAGTAAAGCGGCTGGAATGGCGAACCCGAGCACAAGGAGATGAGAAATGAGGTGCGTGTTAGAAACCTTTCCCGATCACACGGTGTACCACCTTCTGGGTTTCTCATGCATGTTTTCGAGGTAGGAAGATGCCCTTGAACCTGGAGATTTGGGACCCATGGGATGGGTAACAGGCAGTATTACTTTAAAGGCTCTGCGTTTGCTCCCCAAACCTCACCAAACCTCTCAGCCCCGAGAGTGTCCACCCTTATGTCTCCTCCAGCTGTGGGTCTAGATATGGTCAATCCAGGTTGCATCACAGCCCCTGAACGAATTTTGTAAGAATTTCTCTCTCTTTCACTGTCTTTGTTTCACGGGTTTTTAAAAGTAATTTATTTTTATAATGGGGTTTAGCCGCTTTTCACGGCTGTGTTTCTGCCGCTTTACACCCACTTGACTCACTTCCAGAGAGATATCAATACATAGGTTTTAAGTTTCTTACTAGTCAGATATATTCTTGTCCGGTGAATAGGGGGTGTTGAGTCCAGTTCACTGAGCAAGGAGTAGGTCTTTCTATGACATATTGGGTTTATGGAACGGTATCTGAGCTCATTTGAAACCCTTGTTTTATGCATCACCCCACCCCACCTTTCCCGTTAAGCAGCCATAGTGTGTTTTCTCAACGTGTGACTCTGTTCTGTTTTGTAATTCAGTTCAAGTGTAGCGGTTTTTACATTCCCTCTATAAGTGATAGCTTATGATAAGTGTCTTTTTCTGTGTGACTTATTTCACTTAGAATCGTCGTAGCTAAAGCCACTCATCATGCTGCTACTAGCCTTATGACATTGATTTCATGGCTGAGTGATACTCCATTGTACATAAGGACCACCACTTCTTTATCCATTTTTCTCTTTCCTGGGATATTTGAGGTGTCATGAAGTGGAGGTTCTTGTCAACAGAGCAGCCCTAAACTTTGGGGTGCCTGTGTCTTGCTGATTTTTAGTTTTCCCCATTTATACGCCCATGAGTGGAAGTGCCCTATGCGCTCTAAGCTGTGTTTTTTCGATGTTTCAGGACACACCGTACACTTCTCCAGAGTGGCTGTTGGCAATTTACATCCCGCCCATCAGCGTAGCAAGGCTCCCATTTCTCCATGGCCTGTTCTGCATTTCTGGTTTTGACACTTTTTTCCGCATGGCCCTTTTGACCGATGGGAAGCGAGACTTCTTTGTAGCGCTGATTTGCCTTTCCAGGTTGCTTGGTTGGCCAAAAAGGGCGTATGCGTTTTTTCCTGAATATATTCAGGAAAAAACGCATACGCCCTTTTTGGCCAAGGGCATCATTGTCGACGTTTTGCCGCTTTTCATGTGCTTTAAAGGCGATTCGAATCGACCTCCTGAAATCTGTTTCCTGCAATTCTGCCTGGCTTTCAGATCCTCTTCGTTGCCTTCCCTCAATATATTTGTGGACGAGAGTTATCATTTATAACTCTGCAGGTTTGTGAATTGCAGTGCCCCTGAGCTCCATTTTTCAACTCGCTTTTTTGGGAGCTGGCCGCAAAAGCGCAGGATTGCCTCAGGCCCTATTCTGGTTCCGGGCGGCAGGCTGAGCCTGTGGTTAATTCTTCTTCCTGATGGGAAAATAGAGTGACCTGTGCCTGTCCCAACACCTAGAGCTAGTCTCTCATTGGCTCCCCCTCTTCCCGTTCATCCTCAGGACAAATTGCAAGCTGTACGGAACGGGAGGTTACAGGTGCTGATTCTCCAAGGAGGGAGATTGCTAGTAAAGCGGCTGGAATGGCGAACCCGAGCACAAGGAGATGAGAAATGAGGTGCGTGTTAGAAACCTTTCCCGATCACACGGTGTACCACCTTCTGGGTTTCTCATGCATGTTTTCGAGGTAGGAAGATGCCCTTGAACCTGGAGATTTGGGACCCATGGGATGGGTAACAGGCAGTATTACTTTAAAGGCTCTGCGTTTGCTCCCCAAACCTCACCAAACCTCTCAGCCCCGAGAGTGTCCACCCTTATGTCTCCTCCAGCTGTGGGTCTAGATATGGTCAATCCAGGTTGCATCACAGCCCCTGAACGAATTTTGTAAGAATTTCTCTCTCTTTCACTGTCTTTGTTTCACGGGTTTTTAAAAGTAATTTATTTTTATAATGGGGTTTAGCCGCTTTTCACGGCTGTGTTTCTGCCGCTTTACACCCACTTGACTCACTTCCAGAGAGATATCAATACATAGGTTTTAAGTTTCTTACTAGTCAGATATATTCTTGTCCGGTGAATAGGGGGTGTTGAGTCCAGTTCACTGAGCAAGGAGTAGGTCTTTCTATGACATATTGGGTTTATGGAACGGTATCTGAGCTCATTTGAAACCCTTGTTTTATGCATCACCCCACCCCACCTTTCCCGTTAAGCAGCCATAGTGTGTTTTCTCAACGTGTGACTCTGTTCTGTTTTGTAATTCAGTTCAAGTGTAGCGGTTTTTACATTCCCTCTATAAGTGATAGCTTATGATAAGTGTCTTTTTCTGTGTGACTTATTTCACTTAGAATCGTCGTAGCTAAAGCCACTCATCATGCTGCTACTAGCCTTATGACATTGATTTCATGGCTGAGTGATACTCCATTGTACATAAGGACCACCACTTCTTTATCCATTTTTCTCTTTCCTGGGATATTTGAGGTGTCATGAAGTGGAGGTTCTTGTCAACAGAGCAGCCCTAAACTTTGGGGTGCCTGTGTCTTGCTGATTTTTAGTTTTCCCCATTTATACGCCCATGAGTGGAAGTGCCCTATGCGCTCTAAGCTGTGTTTTTTCGATGTTTCAGGACACACCGTACACTTCTCCAGAGTGGCTGTTGGCAATTTACATCCCGCCCATCAGCGTAGCAAGGCTCCCATTTCTCCATGGCCTGTTCGGCATTTCTGGTTTTGACACTTTTTTCCGCATGGCCCTTTTGACCGATGGGAAGCGAGACTTCTTTGTAGCGCTGATTTGCCTTTCCAGGTTGCTTGGTTGGCCAAAAAGGGCGTATGCGTTTTTTCCTGAATATATTCAGGAAAAAACGCATACGCCCTTTTTGGCCAAGGGCATCATTGTCGACGTTTTGCCGCTTTTCATGTGCTTTAAAGGCGATTCGAATCGACCTCCTGAAATCTGTTTCCTGCAATTCTGCCTTGCTTTCAGATCCTCTTCATTGCCTTCCCTCAATATATTTGTGGACGAGAGTTATCATTTATAACTCTGCAGGTTTGTGAATTGCAGTGCCCCTGAGCTCCATTTTTCAACTCGCTTTTTTGGGAGCTGGCCGCAAAAGCGCAGGATTGCCTCAGGCCCTATTCTGGTTCCGGGCGGCAGGCTGAGCCTGTGGTTAATTCTTCTTCCTGATGGGAAAATAGAGTGACCTGTGCCTGTCCCAACACCTAGAGCTAGTCTCTCATTGGCTCCCCCTCTTCCCGTTCATCCTCAGGACAAATTGCAAGCTGTACGGAACGGGAGGTTACAGGTGCTGATTCTCCAAGGAGGGAGATTGCTAGTAAAGCGGCTGGAATGGCGAACCCGAGCACAAGGAGATGAGAAATGAGGTGCGTGTTAGAAACCTTTCCCGATCACACGGTGTACCACCTTCTGGGTTTCTCATGCATGTTTTCGAGGTAGGAAGATGCCCTTGAACCTGGAGATTTGGGACCCATGGGATGGGTAACAGGCAGTATTACTTTAAAGGCTCTGCGTTTGCTCCCCCAACCTCACCAAACCTCTCAGCCCCGAGAGTGTCCACCCTTATGTCTCATCCAGCTGTGGGTCTAGATATGGTCAATCCAGGTTGCATCACAGCCCCTGAACGAATTTTGTAAGAATTTCTCTCTCTTTCACTGTCTTTGTTTCACGGGTTTTTAAAAGTAATTTATTTTTATAATGGGGTTTAGCCGCTTTTCACGGCTATGTTTTTGCCCTTTTACACCCACTTGACTCACTTCCAGAGAGATATCAATATATAGGTTTTAAGATTCTTACTAGTCAGATATATTCTTGTGCGGTGAATAGGGGGTGTTGAGTCCAGTTCACTGAGCAAGGAGTAGGTCTTTCTATGACATATTGGGTTTATGGAACGGTATCTGAGCTCATTTGAAACCCTTGTTTTATGCATCACCCCACCCCACCTTTCCCGTTAAGCAGCCATAGTGTGTTTTCTCAACGTGTGACTCTGTTCTGTTTTGTAATTCAGTTCAAGTGTAGCGGTTTTTACATTCCCTCTATAAGTGATAGCTTATGATAAGTGTCTTTTTCTGTGTGACTTATTTCACTTAGAATCGTCGTAGCTAAAGCCACTCATCATGCTGCTACTAGCCTTATGACATTGATTTCATGGCTGAGTGATACTCCATTGTACATAAGGACCACCACTTCTTTATCCATTTTTCTCTTTCCTGGGATATTTGAGGTGTCGTGAAGTGGAGGTTCTTGTCAACAGAGCAGCTCTAAACTTTGGGGTGCCTGTGTCTTGCTGATTTTTAGTTTTCCCCATTTATACGCCCATGAGTGGAAGTGCCCTATGCGCTCTAAGCTGTGTTTTTTCGATGTTTCAGGACACACCGTACACTTCTCCAGAGTGGCTGTTGGCAATTTACATCCCGCCCATCAGCGTAGCAAGGCTCCCATTTCTCCATGGCCTGTTCTGCATTTCTGGTTTTGACACTTTTTTCCGCATGGCCCTTTTGACCGATGGGAAGCGAGACTTCTTTGTAGCGCTGATTTGCCTTTCCAGGTTGCTTGGTTGGCCAAAAAGGGCGTATGCGTTTTTTCCTGAATATATTCAGGAAAAAACGCATACGCCCTTTTTGGCCAAGGGCATCATTGTCGACGTTTTGCCGCTTTTCATGTGCTTTAAAGGCGATTCGAATCGACCTCCTGAAATCTGTTTCCTGCAATTCTGCCTTGCTTTCAGATCCTCTTCGTTGCCTTCCCTCAATATATTTGTGGACGAGAGGTATCATTTATAACTCTGCAGGTTTGTGAATTGCAGTGCCCCTGAGCTCCATTTTTCAACTCGCTTTTTTGGGAGCTGGCCGCAAAAGCGCAGGATTGCCTCAGGCCCTATTCTGCTTCCGGGCGGCAGGCTGAGCCTGTGGTTAATTCTTCTTCCTGATGGGAAAATAGAGTGACCTGTGCCTGTCCCAACACCTAGAGCTAGTCTCTCATTGGCTCCCCCTCTTCCCGTTCATCCTCAGGACAAATTGCAAGCTGTACGGAACGGGAGGTTACAGGTGCTGATTCTCCAAGGAGGGAGATTGCTAGTAAAGCGGCTGGAATGGCGAACCCGAGCACAAGGAGATGAGAAATGAGGTGCGTGTTAGAAACCTTTCCCGATCACACGGTGTACCACCTTCTGGGTTTCTCATGCATGTTTTCGAGGTAGGAAGATGCCCTTGAACCTGGAGATTTGGGACCCATGGGATGGGTAACAGGCAGTATTACTTTAAAGGCTCTGCGTTTGCTCCCCCAACCTCACTGAACCTCTCAGCCGCAACAGTGTCCACCCTTAGGTCTCATCCAGCTGTGGGTCTAGATATGGTCAATCCAGGTTGCATCACAGCCCCTGAACGAATTTTGTAAGAATTTCTCTCTCTTTCACTGTCTTTGTTTCACGGGTTTTTAAAAGTAATTTATTTTTATAATGGGGTTTAGCCGCTTTTCACGGCTATGTTTCTGCCGTTTTACACCCACTTGACTCACTTCCAGAGAGATATCAATATATAGGTTTTAAGATTCTTACTAGTCAGATATATTCTTGTGCGGTGAATAGGGGGTGTTGAGTCCAGTTCACTGAGCAAGGAGTAGGTCTTTCTATGACATATTGGGTTTATGGAACGGTATCTGAGCTCATTTGAAACCCTTGTTTTATGCATCACCCCACCCCACCTTTCCCGTTAAGCAGCCATAGTGTGTTTTCTCAACGTGTGACTCTGTTCTGTTTTGTAATTCAGTTCAAGTGTAGCGGTTTTTACATTCCCTCTATAAGTGATAGCTTATGATAAGTGTCTTTTTCTGTGTGACTTATTTCACTTAGAATCGTCGTAGCTAAAGCCACTCATCATGCTGCTACTAGCCTTATGACATTGATTTCATGGCTGAGTGATACTCCATTGTACATAAGGACCACCACTTCTTTATCCATTTTTCTCTTTCCTGGGATATTTGAGGTGTCGTGAAGTGGAGGTTCTTGTCAACAGAGCAGCCCTAAACTTTGGGGTGCCTGTGTCTTGCTGATTTATACTTTTCTCAATTTATACGCCCATGAGTGGAAGTGCCCTATGCACTCTAAGCTGTGTTTTTTCGATGTTTCAGGACACACCGTACACTTCTCCAGAGTGGCTGTTGGCAATTTACATCCCGCCCATCAGCGTAGCAAGGCTCCCATTTCTCCATGGCCTGTTCTGCATTTCTGGTTTTGACACTTTTTTCCGCATGGCCCTTTTGACCGATGGGAAGCGAGACTTCTTTGTAGCGCTGATTTGCCTTTCCAGGTTGCTTGGTTGGCCAAAAAGGGCGTATGCGTTTTTTCCTGAATATATTCAGGAAAAAACGCATACGCCCTTTTTGGCCAAGGGCATCATTGTCGACGTTTTGCCGCTTTTCATGTGCTTTAAAGGCGATTCGAATCGACCTCCTGAAATCTGTTTCCTGCAATTCTGCCTTGCTTTCAGATCCTCTTCGTTGCCTTCCCTCAATATATTTGTGGACGAGAGGTATCATTTATAACTCTGCAGGTTTGTGAATTGCAGTGCCCCTGAGCTCCATTTTTCAACTCGCTTTTTTGGGAGCTGGCCGCAAAAGCGCAGGATTGCCTCAGGCCCTATTCTGGTTCCGGGCGGCAGGCTGAGCCTGTGGTTAATTCTTCTTCCTGATGGGAAAATAGAGTGACCTGTGCCTGTCCCAACACCTAGAGCTAGTCTCTCATTGGCTCCCCCTCTTCCCGTTCATCCTCAGGACAAATTGCAAGCTGTACGGAACGGGAGGTTACAGGTGCTGATTCTCCAAGGAGGGAGATTGCTAGTAAAGCGGCTGGAATGGCGAACCCGAGCACAAGGAGATGAGAAATGAGGTGCGTGTTAGAAACCTTTCCCGATCACACGGTGTACCACCTTCTGGGTTTCTCATGCATGTTTTCGAGGTAGGAAGATGCCCTTGAACCTGGAGATTTGGGACCCATGGGATGGGTAACAGGCAGTATTACTTTAAAGGCTCTGCGTTTGCTCCCCAAACCTCACCAAACCTCTCAGCCCCGAGAGTGTCCACCCTTATGTCTCCTCCAGCTGTGGGTCTAGATATGGTCAATCCAGGTTGCATCACAGCCCCTGAACGAATTTTGTAAGAATTTCTCTCTCTTTCACTGTCTTTGTTTCACGGGTTTTTAAAAGTAATTTATTTTTATAATGGGGTTTAGCCGCTTTTCACGGCTGTGTTTCTGCCGCTTTACACCCACTTGACTCACTTCCAGAGAGATATCAATACATAGGTTTTAAGTTTCTTACTAGTCAGATATATTCTTGTCCGGTGAATAGGGGGTGTTGAGTCCAGTTCACTGAGCAAGGAGTAGGTCTTTCTATGACATATTGGGTTTATGGAACGGTATCTGAGCTCATTTGAAACCCTTGTTTTATGCATCACCCCACCCCACCTTTCCCGTTAAGCAGCCATAGTGTGTTTTCTCAACGTGTGACTCTGTTCTGTTTTGTAATTCAGTTCAAGTGTAGCGGTTTTTACATTCCCTCTATAAGTGATAGCTTATGATAAGTGTCTTTTTCTGTGTGACTTATTTCACTTAGAATCGTCGTAGCTAAAGCCACTCATCATGCTGCTACTAGCCTTATGACATTGATTTCATGGCTGAGTGATACTCCATTGTACATAAGGACCACCACTTCTTTATCCATTTTTCTCTTTCCTGGGATATTTGAGGTGTCATGAAGTGGAGGTTCTTGTCAACAGAGCAGCCCTAAACTTTGGGGTGCCTGTGTCTTGCTGATTTTTAGTTTTCCCCATTTATACGCCCATGAGTGGAAGTGCCCTATGCGCTCTAAGCTGTGTTTTTTCGATGTTTCAGGACACACCGTACACTTCTCCAGAGTGGCTGTTGGCAATTTACATCCCGCCCATCAGCGTAGCAAGGCTCCCATTTCTCCATGGCCTGTTCTGCATTTCTGGTTTTGACACTTTTTTCCGCATGGCCCTTTTGACCGATGGGAAGCGAGACTTCTTTGTAGCGCTGATTTGCCTTTCCAGGTTGCTTGGTTGGCCAAAAAGGGCGTATGCGTTTTTTCCTGAATATATTCAGGAAAAAACGCATACGCCCTTTTTGGCCAAGGGCATCATTGTCGACGTTTTGCCGCTTTTCATGTGCTTTAAAGGCGATTCGAATCGACCTCCTGAAATCTGTTTCCTGCAATTCTGCCTTGCTTTCAGATCCTCTTCATTGCCTTCCCTCAATATATTTGTGGACGAGAGTTATCATTTATAACTCTGCAGGTTTGTGAATTGCAGTGCCCCTGAGCTCCATTTTTCAACTCGCTTTTTTGGGAGCTGGCCGCAAAAGCGCAGGATTGCCTCAGGCCCTATTCTGCTTCCGGGCGGCAGGCTGAGCCTGTGGTTAATTCTTCTTCCTGATGGGAAAATAGAGTGACCTGTGCCTGTCCCAACACCTAGAGCTAGTCTCTCATTGGCTCCCCCTCTTCCCGTTCATCCTCAGGACAAATTGCAAGCTGTACGGAACGGGAGGTTACAGGTGCTGATTCTCCAAGGAGGGAGATTGCTAGTAAAGCGGCTGGAATGGCGAACCCGAGCACAAGGAGATGAGAAATGAGGTGCGTGTTAGAAACCTTTCCCGATCACACGGTGTACCACCTTCTGGGTTTCTCATGCATGTTTTCGAGGTAGGAAGATGCCCTTGAACCTGGAGATTTGGGACCCATGGGATGGGTAACAGGCAGTATTACTTTAAAGGCTCTGCGTTTGCTCCCCCAACCTCACCAAACCTCTCAGCCCCGAGAGTGTCCACCCTTATGTCTCATCCAGCTGTGGGTCTAGATATGGTCAATCCAGGTTGCATCACAGCCCCTGAACGAATTTTGTAAGAATTTCTCTCTCTTTCACTGTCTTTGTTTCACGGGTTTTTAAAAGTAATTTATTTTTATAATGGGGTTTAGCCGCTTTTCACGGCTATGTTTTTGCTGTTTTACACCCACTTGACTCACTTCCAGAGAGATATCAATATATAGGTTTTAAGATTCTTACTAGTCAGATATATTCTTGTGCGGTGAATAGGGGGTGTTGAGTCCAGTTCACTGAGCAAGGAGTAGGTCTTTCTATGACATATTGGGTTTATGGAACGGTATCTGAGCTCATTTGAAACCCTTGTTTTATGCATCACCCCACCCCACCTTTCCCGTTAAGCAGCCATAGTGTGTTTTCTCAACGTGTGACTCTGTTCTGTTTTGTAATTCAGTTCAAGTGTAGCGGTTTTTACATTCCCTCTATAAGTGATAGCTTATGATAAGTGTCTTTTTCTGTGTGACTTATTTCACTTAGAATCGTCGTAGCTAAAGCCACTCATCATGCTGCTACTAGCCTTATGACATTGATTTCATGGCTGAGTGATACTCCATTGTACATAAGGACCACCACTTCTTTATCCATTTTTCTATTTCCTGGGATATTTGAGGTGTCGTGAAGTGGAGGTTCTTGTCAACAGAGCAGCTCTAAACTTTGGGGTGCCTGTGTCTTGCTGATTTTTAGTTTTCCCCATTTATACGCCCATGAGTGGAAGTGCCCTATGCGCTCTAAGCTGTGTTTTTTCGATGTTTCAGGACACACCGTACACTTCTCCAGAGTGGCTGTTGGCAATTTACATCCCGCCCATCAGCGTAGCAAGGCTCCCATTTCTCCATGGCCTGTTCTGCATTTCTGGTTTTGACACTTTTTTCCGCATGGCCCTTTTGACCGATGGGAAGCGAGACTTCTTTGTAGCGCTGATTTGCCTTTCCAGGTTGCTTGGTTGGCCAAAAAGGGCGTATGCGTTTTTTCCTGAATATATTCAGGAAAAAACGCATACGCCCTTTTTGGCCAAGGGCATCATTGTCGACGTTTTGCCGCTTTTCATGTGCTTTAAAGGCGATTCGAATCGACCTCCTGAAATCTGTTTCCTGCAATTCTGCCTTGCTTTCAGATCCTCTTCGTTGCCTTCCCTCAATATATTTGTGGACGAGAGGTATCATTTATAACTCTGCAGGTTTGTGAATTGCAGTGCCCCTGAGCTCCATTTTTCAACTCGCTTTTTTGGGAGCTGGCCGCAAAAGCGCAGGATTGCCTCAGGCCCTATTCTGCTTCCGGGCGGCAGGCTGAGCCTGTGGTTAATTCTTCTTCCTGATGGGAAAATAGAGTGACCTGTGCCTGTCCCAACACCTAGAGCTAGTCTCTCATTGGCTCCCCCTCTTCCCGTTCATCCTCAGGACAAATTGCAAGCTGTACGGAACGGGAGGTTACAGGTGCTGATTCTCCAAGGAGGGAGATTGCTAGTAAAGCGGCTGGAATGGCGAACCCGAGCACAAGGAGATGAGAAATGAGGTGCGTGTTAGAAACCTTTCCCGATCACACGGTGTACCACCTTCTGGGTTTCTCATGCATGTTTTCGAGGTAGGAAGATGCCCTTGAACCTGGAGATTTGGGACCCATGGGATGGGTAACAGGCAGTATTACTTTAAAGGCTCTGCGTTTGCTCCCCCAACCTCACTGAACCTCTCAGCCGCAACAGTGTCCACCCTTAGGTCTCATCCAGCTGTGGGTCTAGATATGGTCAATCCAGGTTGCATCACAGCCCCTGAACGAATTTTGTAAGAATTTCTCTCTCTTTCACTGTCTTTGTTTCACGGGTTTTTAAAAGTAATTTATTTTTATAATGGGGTTTAGCCGCTTTTCACGGCTATGTTTCTGCCGTTTTACACCCACTTGACTCACTTCCAGAGAGATATCAATATATAGGTTTTAAGATTCTTACTAGTCAGATATATTCTTGTGCGGTGAATAGGGGGTGTTGAGTCCAGTTCACTGAGCAAGGAGTAGGTCTTTCTATGACATATTGGGTTTATGGAACGGTATCTGAGCTCATTTGAAACCCTTGTTTTATGCATCACCCCACCCCACCTTTCCCGTTAAGCAGCCATAGTGTGTTTTCTCAACGTGTGACTCTGTTCTGTTTTGTAATTCAGTTCAAGTGTAGCGGTTTTTACATTCCCTCTATAAGTGATAGCTTATGATAAGTGTCTTTTTCTGTGTGACTTATTTCACTTAGAATCGTCGTAGCTAAAGCCACTCATCATGCTGCTACTAGCCTTATGACATTGATTTCATGGCTGAGTGATACTCCATTGTACATAAGGACCACCACTTCTTTATCCATTTTTCTCTTTCCTGGGATATTTGAGGTGTCGTGAAGTGGAGGTTCTTGTCAACAGAGCAGCCCTAAACTTTGGGGTGCCTGTGTCTTGCTGATTTATACTTTTCTCAATTTATACGCCCATGAGTGGAAGTGCCCTATGCACTCTAAGCTGTGTTTTTTCGATGTTTCAGGACACACCGTACACTTCTCCAGAGTGGCTGTTGGCAATTTACATCCCGCCCATCAGCGTAGCAAGGCTCCCATTTCTCCATGGCCTGTTCTGCATTTCTGGTTTTGACACTTTTTTCCGCATGGCCCTTTTGACCGATGGGAAGCGAGACTTCTTTGTAGCGCTGATTTGCCTTTCCAGGTTGCTTGGTTGGCCAAAAAGGGCGTATGCGTTTTTTCCTGAATATATTCAGGAAAAAACGCATACGCCCTTTTTGGCCAAGGGCATCATTGTCGACGTTTTGCCGCTTTTCATGTGCTTTAAAGGCGATTCGAATCGACCTCCTGAAATCTGTTTCCTGCAATTCTGCCTTGCTTTCAGATCCTCTTCGTTGCCTTCCCTCAATATATTTGTGGACGAGAGGTATCATTTATAACTCTGCAGGTTTGTGAATTGCAGTGCCCCTGAGCTCCATTTTTCAACTCGCTTTCTTGGGAGCTGGCCGCAAAAGCGCAGGATTGCTTCAGGCCCTATTCTGGTCCCGGGCGGCAGGCTGAGCCTGTGGTTAATTCTTCTTCCTGATGGGAAAATAGAGTGACCTGTGCCTGTCCCAACACCTAGAGCTAGTCTCTCATTGGCTCCCCCTCTTCCCGTTCATCCTCAGGACAAATTGCAAGCTGTACGGAACGGGAGGTTACAGGTGCTGATTCTCCAAGGAGGGAGATTGCTAGTAAAGCGGCTGGAATGGCGAACCCGAGCACAAGGAGATGAGAAATGAGGTGCGTGTTAGAAACCTTTCCCGATCACACGGTGTACCACCTTCTGGGTTTCTCATGCATGTTTTCGAGGTAGGAAGATGCCCTTGAACCTGGAGATTTGGGACCCATGGGATGGGTAACAGGCAGTATTACTTTAAAGGCTCTGCGTTTGCTCCCCCAACCTCACCAAACCTCTCAGCCCCGAGAGTGTCCACCCTTATGTCTCCTCCAGCTGTGGGTCTAGATATGGTCAATCTCGGTTGCATCACAGCCCCTGAACAAATTTTGTAAGAATTTCTCTCTCTTTCACTGTCTTTGTTTCACGGGTTTTTAAAAGTAATTTATTTTTATAATGGGGTTTAGCCGCTTTTCACGGCTGTGTTTCTGCCGCTTTACACCCACTTGACTCACTTCCAGAGAGATATCAATACATAGGTTTTAAGTTTCTTACTAGTCAGATATATTCTTGTGCGGTGAATAGGGGGTGTTGAGTCCAGTTCACTGAGCAAGGAGTAGGTCTTTCTATGACATATTGGGTTTATGGAACGGTATCTGAGCTCATTTGAAACCCTTGTTTTATGCATCACCCCACCCCACCTTTCCCGTTAAGCAGCCATAGTGTGTTTTCTCAACGTGTGACTCTGTTCTGTTTTGTAATTCAGTTCAAGTGTAGCGGTTTTTACATTCCCTCTATAAGTGATAGCTTATGATAAGTGTCGTTTTCTGTGTGACTTATTTCACTTAGAATCGTCGTAGCTAAAGCCACTCATCATGCTGCTACTAGCCTTATGACATTGATTTCATGGCTGAGTGATATTCCATTGTACATAAGGACCACCACTTCTTTATCCATTTTTCTCTTTCCTGGGATATTTGAGGTGTCATGAAGTGGAGGTTCTTGTCAACAGAGCAGCCCTAAACTTTGGGGTGCCTGTGTCTTGCTGATTTTTAGTTTTCCCCATTTATACGCCCATGAGTGGAAGTGCCCTATGCGCTCTAAGCTGTGTTTTTTCGATGTTTCAGGACACACCGTACACTTCTCCAGAGTGGCTGTTGGCAATTTACATCCCGCCCATCAGCGTAGCAAGGCTCCCATTTCTCCATGGCCTGTTCTGCATTTCTGGTTTTGACACTTTTTTCCGCATGGCCCTTTTGACCGATGGGAAGCGAGACTTCTTTGTAGTGCTGATTTGCCTTTGCAGGTTGCTTGGTTGGCCAAAAAGGGCGTATGCGTTTTTTCCTGAATATATTCAGGAAAAAACGCATACGCCCTTTTTGGCCAAGGGCATCATTGTCGACGTTTTGCCGCTTTTCATGTGCTTTAAAGGCGATTCGAATCGACCTCCTGAAATCTGTTTCCTGCAATTCTGCCTGGCTTTCAGATCCTCTTCGTTGCCTTCCCTCAATATATTTGTGGACGAGAGTTATCATTTATAACTCTGCAGGTTTGTGAATTGCAGTGCCCCTGAGCTCCATTTTTCAACTCGCTTTTTTGGGAGCTGGCCGCAAAAGCGCAGGATTGCCTCAGGCCCTATTCTGGTTCCGGGCGGCAGGCTGAGCCTGTGGTTAATTCTTCTTCCTGATGGGAAAATAGAGTGACCTGTGCCTGTCCCAACACCTAGAGCTAGTCTCTCATTGGCTCCCCCTCTTCCCGTTCATCCTCAGGACAAATTGCAAGCTGTACGGAACGGGAGGTTACAGGTGCTGATTCTCCAAGGAGGGAGATTGCTAGTAAAGCGGCTGGAATGGCGAACCCGAGCACAAGGAGATGAGAAATGAGGTGCGTGTTAGAAACCTTTCCCGATCACACGGTGTACCACCTTCTGGGTTTCTCATGCATGTTTTCGAGGTAGGAAGATGCCCTTGAACCTGGAGATTTGGGACCCATGGGATGGGTAACAGGCAGTATTACTTTAAAGGCTCTGCGTTTGCTCCCCAAACCTCACCAAACCTCTCAGCCCCGAGAGTGTCCACCCTTATGTCTCCTCCAGCTGTGGGTCTAGATATGGTCAATCCAGGTTGCATCACAGCCCCTGAACGAATTTTGTAAGAATTTCTCTCTCTTTCACTGTCTTTGTTTCACGGGTTTTTAAAAGTAATTTATTTTTATAATGGGGTTTAGCCGCTTTTCACGGCTGTGTTTCTGCCGCTTTACACCCACTTGACTCACTTCCAGAGAGATAGCAATACATAGGTTTTAAGTTTCTTACTAGTCAGATATATTCTTGTCCGGTGAATAGGGGGTGTTGAGTCCAGTTCACTGAGCAAGGAGTAGGTCTTTCTATGACATATTGGGTTTATGGAACGGTATCTGAGCTCATTTGAAACCCTTGTTTTATGCATCACCCCACCCCACCTTTCCCGTTAAGCAGCCATAGTGTGTTTTCTCAACGTGTGACTCTGTTCTGTTTTGTAATTCAGTTCAAGTGTAGCGGTTTTTATATTCCCTCTATAAGTGATAGCTTATGATAAGTGTCTTTTTCTGTGTGACTTATTTCACTTAGAATCGTCGTAGCTAAAGCCACTCATCATGCTGCTACTAGCCTTATGACATTGATTTCATGGCTGAGTGATACTCCATTGTACATAAGGACCACCACTTCTTTATCCATTTTTCTCTTTCCTGGGATATTTGAGGTGTCATGAAGTGGAGGTTCTTGTCAACAGAGCAGCCCTAAACTTTGGGGTGCCTGTGTCTTGCTGATTTTTAGTTTTCCCCATTTATACGCCCATGAGTGGAAGTGCCCTATGCGCTCTAAGCTGTGTTTTTTCGATGTTTCAGGACACACCGTACACTTCTCCAGAGTGGCTGTTGGCAATTTACATCCCGCCCATCAGCGTAGCAAGGCTCCCATTTCTCCATGGCCTGTTCTGCATTTCTGGTTTTGACACTTTTTTCCGCATGGCCCTTTTGACCGATGGGAAGCGAGACTTCTTTGTAGCGCTGATTTGCCTTTCCAGGTTGCTTGGTTGGCCAAAAAGGGCGTATGCGTTTTTTCCTGAATATATTCAGGAAAAAACGCATACGCCCTTTTTGGCCAAGGGCATCATTGTCGACGTTTTGCCGCTTTTCATGTGCTTTAAAGGCGATTCGAATCGACCTCCTGAAATCTGTTTCCTGCAATTCTGCCTTGCTTTCAGATCCTCTTCATTGCCTTCCCTCAATATATTTGTGGACGAGAGTTATCATTTATAACTCTGCAGGTTTGTGAATTGCAGTGCCCCTGAGCTCCATTTTTCAACTCGCTTTTTTGGGAGCTGGCCGCAAAAGCGCAGGATTGCCTCAGGCCCTATTCTGCTTCCGGGCGGCAGGCTGAGCCTGTGGTTAATTCTTCTTCCTGATGGGAAAATAGAGTGACCTGTGCCTGTCCCAACACCTAGAGCTAGTCTCTCATTGGCTCCCCCTCTTCCCGTTCATCCTCAGGACAAATTGCAAGCTGTACGGAACGGGAGGTTACAGGTGCTGATTCTCCAAGGAGGGAGATTGCTAGTAAAGCGGCTGGAATGGCGAACCCGAGCACAAGGAGATGAGAAATGAGGTGCGTGTTAGAAACCTTTCCCGATCACACGGTGTACCACCTTCTGGGTTTCTCATGCATGTTTTCGAGGTAGGAAGATGCCCTTGAACCTGGAGATTTGGGACCCATGGGATGGGTAACAGGCAGTATTACTTTAAAGGCTCTGCGTTTGCTCCCCCAACCTCACCAAACCTCTCAGCCCCGAGAGTGTCCACCCTTATGTCTCATCCAGCTGTGGGTCTAGATATGGTCAATCCAGGTTGCATCACAGCCCCTGAACGAATTTTGTAAGAATTTCTCTCTCTTTCACTGTCTTTGTTTCACGGGTTTTTAAAAGTAATTTATTTTTATAATGGGGTTTAGCCGCTTTTCACGGCTATGTTTTTGCCCTTTTACACCCACTTGACTCACTTCCAGAGAGATATCAATATATAGGTTTTAAGATTCTTACTAGTCAGATATATTCTTGTGCGGTGAATAGGGGGTGTTGAGTCCAGTTCACTGAGCAAGGAGTAGGTCTTTCTATGACATATTGGGTTTATGGAACGGTATCTGAGCTCATTTGAAACCCTTGTTTTATGCATCACCCCACCCCACCTTTCCCGTTAAGCAGCCATAGTGTGTTTTCTCAACGTGTGACTCTGTTCTGTTTTGTAATTCAGTTCAAGTGTAGCGGTTTTTACATTCCCTCTATAAGTGATAGCTTATGATAAGTGTCTTTTTCTGTGTGACTTATTTCACTTAGAATCGTCGTAGCTAAAGCCACTCATCATGCTGCTACTAGCCTTATGACATTGATTTCATGGCTGAGTGATACTCCATTGTACATAAGGACCACCACTTCTTTATCCATTTTTCTCTTTCCTGGGATATTTGAGGTGTCGTGAAGTGGAGGTTCTTGTCAACAGAGCAGCTCTAAACTTTGGGGTGCCTGTGTCTTGCTGATTTTTAGTTTTCCCCATTTATACGCCCATGAGTGGAAGTGCCCTATGCGCTCTAAGCTGTGTTTTTTCGATGTTTCAGGACACACCGTACACTTCTCCAGAGTGGCTGTTGGCAATTTACATCCCGCCCATCAGCGTAGCAAGGCTCCCATTTCTCCATGGCCTGTTCTGCATTTCTGGTTTTGACACTTTTTTCCGCATGGCCCTTTTGACCGATGGGAAGCGAGACTTCTTTGTAGCGCTGATTTGCCTTTCCAGGTTGCTTGGTTGGCCAAAAAGGGCGTATGCGTTTTTTCCTGAATATATTCAGGAAAAAACGCATACGCCCTTTTTGGCCAAGGGCATCATTGTCGACGTTTTGCCGCTTTTCATGTGCTTTAAAGGCGATTCGAATCGACCTCCTGAAATCTGTTTCCTGCAATTCTGCCTTGCTTTCAGATCCTCTTCGTTGCCTTCCCTCAATATATTTGTGGACGAGAGGTATCATTTATAACTCTGCAGGTTTGTGAATTGCAGTGCCCCTGAGCTCCATTTTTCAACTCGCTTTTTTGGGAGCTGGCCGCAAAAGCGCAGGATTGCCTCAGGCCCTATTCTGCTTCCGGGCGGCAGGCTGAGCCTGTGGTTAATTCTTCTTCCTGATGGGAAAATAGAGTGACCTGTGCCTGTCCCAACACCTAGAGCTAGTCTCTCATTGGCTCCCCCTCTTCCCGTTCATCCTCAGGACAAATTGCAAGCTGTACGGAACGGGAGGTTACAGGTGCTGATTCTCCAAGGAGGGAGATTGCTAGTAAAGCGGCTGGAATGGCGAACCCGAGCACAAGGAGATGAGAAATGAGGTGCGTGTTAGAAACCTTTCCCGATCACACGGTGTACCACCTTCTGGGTTTCTCATGCATGTTTTCGAGGTAGGAAGATGCCCTTGAACCTGGAGATTTGGGACCCATGGGATGGGTAACAGGCAGTATTACTTTAAAGGCTCTGCGTTTGCTCCCCCAACCTCACTGAACCTCTCAGCCGCAACAGTGTCCACCCTTAGGTCTCATCCAGCTGTGGGTCTAGATATGGTCAATCCAGGTTGCATCACAGCCCCTGAACGAATTTTGTAAGAATTTCTCTCTCTTTCACTGTCTTTGTTTCACGGGTTTTTAAAAGTAATTTATTTTTATAATGGGGTTTAGCCGCTTTTCACGGCTATGTTTCTGCCGTTTTACACCCACTTGACTCACTTCCAGAGAGATATCAATATATAGGTTTTAAGATTCTTACTAGTCAGATATATTCTTGTGCGGTGAATAGGGGGTGTTGAGTCCAGTTCACTGAGCAAGGAGTAGGTCTTTCTATGACATATTGGGTTTATGGAACGGTATCTGAGCTCATTTGAAACCCTTGTTTTATGCATCACCCCACCCCACCTTTCCCGTTAAGCAGCCATAGTGTGTTTTCTCAACGTGTGACTCTGTTCTGTTTTGTAATTCAGTTCAAGTGTAGCGGTTTTTACATTCCCTCTATAAGTGATAGCTTATGATAAGTGTCTTTTTCTGTGTGACTTATTTCACTTAGAATCGTCGTAGCTAAAGCCACTCATCATGCTGCTACTAGCCTTATGACATTGATTTCATGGCTGAGTGATACTCCATTGTACATAAGGACCACCACTTCTTTATCCATTTTTCTCTTTCCTGGGATATTTGAGGTGTCGTGAAGTGGAGGTTCTTGTCAACAGAGCAGCCCTAAACTTTGGGGTGCCTGTGTCTTGCTGATTTATACTTTTCTCAATTTATACGCCCATGAGTGGAAGTGCCCTATGCACTCTAAGCTGTGTTTTTTCGATGTTTCAGGACACACCGTACACTTCTCCAGAGTGGCTGTTGGCAATTTACATCCCGCCCATCAGCGTAGCAAGGCTCCCATTTCTCCATGGCCTGTTCTGCATTTCTGGTTTTGACACTTTTTTCCGCATGGCCCTTTTGACCGATGGGAAGCGAGACTTCTTTGTAGCGCTGATTTGCCTTTCCAGGTTGCTTGGTTGGCCAAAAAGGGCGTATGCGTTTTTTCCTGAATATATTCAGGAAAAAACGCATACGCCCTTTTTGGCCAAGGGCATCATTGTCGACGTTTTGCCGCTTTTCATGTGCTTTAAAGGCGATTCGAATCGACCTCCTGAAATCTGTTTCCTGCAATTCTGCCTTGCTTTCAGATCCTCTTCGTTGCCTTCCCTCAATATATTTGTGGACGAGAGGTATCATTTATAACTCTGCAGGTTTGTGAATTGCAGTGCCCCTGAGCTCCATTTTTCAACTCGCTTTTTTGGGAGCTGGCCGCAAAAGCGCAGGATTGCCTCAGGCCCTATTCTGGTTCCGGGCGGCAGGCTGAGCCTGTGGTTAATTCTTCTTCCTGATGGGAAAATAGAGTGACCTGTGCCTGTCCCAACACCTAGAGCTAGTCTCTCATTGGCTCCCCCTCTTCCCGTTCATCCTCAGGACAAATTGCAAGCTGTACGGAACGGGAGGTTACAGGTGCTGATTCTCCAAGGAGGGAGATTGCTAGTAAAGCGGCTGGAATGGCGAACCCGAGCACAAGGAGATGAGAAATGAGGTGCGTGTTAGAAACCTTTCCCGATCACACGGTGTACCACCTTCTGGGTTTCTCATGCATGTTTTCGAGGTAGGAAGATGCCCTTGAACCTGGAGATTTGGGACCCATGGGATGGGTAACAGGCAGTATTACTTTAAAGGCTCTGCGTTTGCTCCCCAAACCTCACCAAACCTCTCAGCCCCGAGAGTGTCCACCCTTATGTCTCCTCCAGCTGTGGGTCTAGATATGGTCAATCCAGGTTGCATCACAGCCCCTGAACGAATTTTGTAAGAATTTCTCTCTCTTTCACTGTCTTTGTTTCACGGGTTTTTAAAAGTAATTTATTTTTATAATGGGGTTTAGCCGCTTTTCACGGCTGTGTTTCTGCCGCTTTACACCCACTTGACTCACTTCCAGAGAGATATCAATACATAGGTTTTAAGTTTCTTACTAGTCAGATATATTCTTGTCCGGTGAATAGGGGGTGTTGAGTCCAGTTCACTGAGCAAGGAGTAGGTCTTTCTATGACATATTGGGTTTATGGAACGGTATCTGAGCTCATTTGAAACCCTTGTTTTATGCATCACCCCACCCCACCTTTCCCGTTAAGCAGCCATAGTGTGTTTTCTCAACGTGTGACTCTGTTCTGTTTTGTAATTCAGTTCAAGTGTAGCGGTTTTTACATTCCCTCTATAAGTGATAGCTTATGATAAGTGTCTTTTTCTGTGTGACTTATTTCACTTAGAATCGTCGTAGCTAAAGCCACTCATCATGCTGCTACTAGCCTTATGACATTGATTTCATGGCTGAGTGATACTCCATTGTACATAAGGACCACCACTTCTTTATCCATTTTTCTCTTTCCTGGGATATTTGAGGTGTCATGAAGTGGAGGTTCTTGTCAACAGAGCAGCCCTAAACTTTGGGGTGCCTGTGTCTTGCTGATTTTTAGTTTTCCCCATTTATACGCCCATGAGTGGAAGTGCCCTATGCGCTCTAAGCTGTGTTTTTTCGATGTTTCAGGACACACCGTACACTTCTCCAGAGTGGCTGTTGGCAATTTACATCCCGCCCATCAGCGTAGCAAGGCTCCCATTTCTCCATGGCCTGTTCTGCATTTCTGGTTTTGACACTTTTTTCCGCATGGCCCTTTTGACCGATGGGAAGCGAGACTTCTTTGTAGCGCTGATTTGCCTTTCCAGGTTGCTTGGTTGGCCAAAAAGGGCGTATGCGTTTTTTCCTGAATATATTCAGGAAAAAACGCATACGCCCTTTTTGGCCAAGGGCATCATTGTCGACGTTGTGCCGCTTTTCATGTGCTTTAAAGGCGATTCGAATCGACCTCCTGAAATCTGTTTCCTGCAATTCTGCCTTGCTTTCAGATCCTCTTCATTGCCTTCCCTCAATATATTTGTGGACGAGAGTTATCATTTATAACTCTGCAGGTTTGTGAATTGCAGTGCCCCTGAGCTCCATTTTTCAACTCGCTTTTTTGGGAGCTGGCCGCAAAAGCGCAGGATTGCCTCAGGCCCTATTCTGCTTCCGGGCGGCAGGCTGAGCCTGTGGTTAATTCTTCTTCCTGATGGGAAAATAGAGTGACCTGTGCCTGTCCCAACACCTAGAGCTAGTCTCTCATTGGCTCCCCCTCTTCCCGTTCATCCTCAGGACAAATTGCAAGCTGTACGGAACGGGAGGTTACAGGTGCTGATTCTCCAAGGAGGGAGATTGCTAGTAAAGCGGCTGGAATGGCGAACCCGAGCACAAGGAGATGAGAAATGAGGTGCGTGTTAGAAACCTTTCCCGATCACACGGTGTACCACCTTCTGGGTTTCTCATGCATGTTTTCGAGGTAGGAAGATGCCCTTGAACCTGGAGATTTGGGACCCATGGGATGGGTAACAGGCAGTATTACTTTAAAGGCTCTGCGTTTGCTCCCCCAACCTCACCAAACCTCTCAGCCCCGAGAGTGTCCACCCTTATGTCTCATCCAGCTGTGGGTCTAGATATGGTCAATCCAGGTTGCATCACAGCCCCTGAACGAATTTTGTAAGAATTTCTCTCTCTTTCACTGTCTTTGTTTCACGGGTTTTTAAAAGTAATTTATTTTTATAATGGGGTTTAGCCGCTTTTCACGGCTATGTTTTTGCTGTTTTACACCCACTTGACTCACTTCCAGAGAGATATCAATATATAGGTTTTAAGATTCTTACTAGTCAGATATATTCTTGTGCGGTGAATAGGGGGTGTTGAGTCCAGTTCACTGAGCAAGGAGTAGGTCTTTCTATGACATATTGGGTTTATGGAACGGTATCTGAGCTCATTTGAAACCCTTGTTTTATGCATCACCCCACCCCACCTTTCCCGTTAAGCAGCCATAGTGTGTTTTCTCAACGTGTGACTCTGTTCTGTTTTGTAATTCAGTTCAAGTGTAGCGGTTTTTACATTCCCTCTATAAGTGATAGCTTATGATAAGTGTCTTTTTCTGTGTGACTTATTTCACTTAGAATCGTCGTAGCTAAAGCCACTCATCATGCTGCTACTAGCCTTATGACATTGATTTCATGGCTGAGTGATACTCCATTGTACATAAGGACCACCACTTCTTTATCCATTTTTCTATTTCCTGGGATATTTGAGGTGTCGTGAAGTGGAGGTTCTTGTCAACAGAGCAGCTCTAAACTTTGGGGTGCCTGTGTCTTGCTGATTTTTAGTTTTCCCCATTTATACGCCCATGAGTGGAAGTGCCCTATGCGCTCTAAGCTGTGTTTTTTCGATGTTTCAGGACACACCGTACACTTCTCCAGAGTGGCTGTTGGCAATTTACATCCCGCCCATCAGCGTAGCAAGGCTCCCATTTCTCCATGGCCTGTTCTGCATTTCTGGTTTTGACACTTTTTTCCGCATGGCCCTTTTGACCGATGGGAAGCGAGACTTCTTTGTAGCGCTGATTTGCCTTTCCAGGTTGCTTGGTTGGCCAAAAAGGGCGTATGCGTTTTTTCCTGAATATATTCAGGAAAAAACGCATACGCCCTTTTTGGCCAAGGGCATCATTGTCGACGTTTTGCCGCTTTTCATGTGCTTTAAAGGCGATTCGAATCGACCTCCTGAAATCTGTTTCCTGCAATTCTGCCTTGCTTTCAGATCCTCTTCGTTGCCTTCCCTCAATATATTTGTGGACGAGAGGTATCATTTATAACTCTGCAGGTTTGTGAATTGCAGTGCCCCTGAGCTCCATTTTTCAACTCGCTTTTTTGGGAGCTGGCCGCAAAAGCGCAGGATTGCCTCAGGCCCTATTCTGCTTCCGGGCGGCAGGCTGAGCCTGTGGTTAATTCTTCTTCCTGATGGGAAAATAGAGTGACCTGTGCCTGTCCCAACACCTAGAGCTAGTCTCTCATTGGCTCCCCCTCTTCCCGTTCATCCTCAGGACAAATTGCAAGCTGTACGGAACGGGAGGTTACAGGTGCTGATTCTCCAAGGAGGGAGATTGCTAGTAAAGCGGCTGGAATGGCGAACCCGAGCACAAGGAGATGAGAAATGAGGTGCGTGTTAGAAACCTTTCCCGATCACACGGTGTACCACCTTCTGGGTTTCTCATGCATGTTTTCGAGGTAGGAAGATGCCCTTGAACCTGGAGATTTGGGACCCATGGGATGGGTAACAGGCAGTATTACTTTAAAGGCTCTGCGTTTGCTCCCCCAACCTCACTGAACCTCTCAGCCGCAACAGTGTCCACCCTTAGGTCTCATCCAGCTGTGGGTCTAGATATGGTCAATCCAGGTTGCATCACAGCCCCTGAACGAATTTTGTAAGAATTTCTCTCTCTTTCACTGTCTTTGTTTCACGGGTTTTTAAAAGTAATTTATTTTTATAATGGGGTTTAGCCGCTTTTCACGGCTATGTTTCTGCCGTTTTACACCCACTTGACTCACTTCCAGAGAGATATCAATATATAGGTTTTAAGATTCTTACTAGTCAGATATATTCTTGTGCGGTGAATAGGGGGTGTTGAGTCCAGTTCACTGAGCAAGGAGTAGGTCTTTCTATGACATATTGGGTTTATGGAACGGTATCTGAGCTCATTTGAAACCCTTGTTTTATGCATCACCCCACCCCACCTTTCCCGTTAAGCAGCCATAGTGTGTTTTCTCAACGTGTGACTCTGTTCTGTTTTGTAATTCAGTTCAAGTGTAGCGGTTTTTACATTCCCTCTATAAGTGATAGCTTATGATAAGTGTCTTTTTCTGTGTGACTTATTTCACTTAGAATCGTCGTAGCTAAAGCCACTCATCATGCTGCTACTAGCCTTATGACATTGATTTCATGGCTGAGTGATACTCCATTGTACATAAGGACCACCACTTCTTTATCCATTTTTCTCTTTCCTGGGATATTTGAGGTGTCGTGAAGTGGAGGTTCTTGTCAACAGAGCAGCCCTAAACTTTGGGGTGCCTGTGTCTTGCTGATTTATACTTTTCTCAATTTATACGCCCATGAGTGGAAGTGCCCTATGCACTCTAAGCTGTGTTTTTTCGATGTTTCAGGACACACCGTACACTTCTCCAGAGTGGCTGTTGGCAATTTACATCCCGCCCATCAGCGTAGCAAGGCTCCCATTTCTCCATGGCCTGTTCTGCATTTCTGGTTTTGACACTTTTTTCCGCATGGCCCTTTTGACCGATGGGAAGCGAGACTTCTTTGTAGCGCTGATTTGCCTTTCCAGGTTGCTTGGTTGGCCAAAAAGGGCGTATGCGTTTTTTCCTGAATATATTCAGGAAAAAACGCATACGCCCTTTTTGGCCAAGGGCATCATTGTCGACGTTTTGCCGCTTTTCATGTGCTTTAAAGGCGATTCGAATCGACCTCCTGAAATCTGTTTCCTGCAATTCTGCCTTGCTTTCAGATCCTCTTCGTTGCCTTCCCTCAATATATTTGTGGACGAGAGTTATCATTTATAACTCTGCAGGTTTGTGAATTGCAGTGCCCCTGAGCTCCATTTTTCAACTCGCTTTCTTGGGAGCTGGCCGCAAAAGCGCAGGATTGCTTCAGGCCCTATTCTGGTCCCGGGCGGCAGGCTGAGCCTGTGGTTAATTCTTCTTCCTGATGGGAAAATAGAGTGACCTGTGCCTGTCCCAACACCTAGAGCTAGTCTCTCATTGGCTCCCCCTCTTCCCGTTCATCCTCAGGACAAATTGCAAGCTGTACGGAACGGGAGGTTACAGGTGCTGATTCTCCAAGGAGGGAGATTGCTAGTAAAGCGGCTGGAATGGCGAACCCGAGCACAAGGAGATGAGAAATGAGGTGCGTGTTAGAAACCTTTCCCGATCACACGGTGTACCACCTTCTGGGTTTCTCATGCATGTTTTCGAGGTAGGAAGATGCCCTTGAACCTGGAGATTTGGGACCCATGGGATGGGTAACAGGCAGTATTACTTTAAAGGCTCTGCGTTTGCTCCCCCAACCTCACCAAACCTCTCAGCCCCGAGAGTGTCCACCCTTATGTCTCCTCCAGCTGTGGGTCTAGATATGGTCAATCTCGGTTGCATCACAGCCCCTGAACAAATTTTGTAAGAATTTCTCTCTCTTTCACTGTCTTTGTTTCACGGGTTTTTAAAAGTAATTTATTTTTATAATGGGGTTTAGCCGCTTTTCACGGCTGTGTTTCTGCCGCTTTACACCCACTTGACTCACTTCCAGAGAGATATCAATACATAGGTTTTAAGTTTCTTACTAGTCAGATATATTCTTGTGCGGTGAATAGGGGGTGTTGAGTCCAGTTCACTGAGCAAGGAGTAGGTCTTTCTATGACATATTGGGTTTATGGAACGGTATCTGAGCTCATTTGAAACCCTTGTTTTATGCATCACCCCACCCCACCTTTCCCGTTAAGCAGCCATAGTGTGTTTTCTCAACGTGTGACTCTGTTCTGTTTTGTAATTCAGTTCAAGTGTAGCGGTTTTTACATTCCCTCTATAAGTGATAGCTTATGATAAGTGTCGTTTTCTGTGTGACTTATTTCACTTAGAATCGTCGTAGCTAAAGCCACTCATCATGCTGCTACTAGCCTTATGACATTGATTTCATGGCTGAGTGATATTCCATTGTACATAAGGACCACCACTTCTTTATCCATTTTTCTCTTTCCTGGGATATTTGAGGTGTCATGAAGTGGAGGTTCTTGTCAACAGAGCAGCCCTAAACTTTGGGGTGCCTGTGTCTTGCTGATTTTTAGTTTTCCCCATTTATACGCCCATGAGTGGAAGTGCCCTATGCGCTCTAAGCTGTGTTTTTTCGATGTTTCAGGACACACCGTACACTTCTCCAGAGTGGCTGTTGGCAATTTACATCCCGCCCATCAGCGTAGCAAGGCTCCCATTTCTCCATGGCCTGTTCTGCATTTCTGGTTTTGACACTTTTTTCCGCATGGCCCTTTTGACCGATGGGAAGCGAGACTTCTTTGTAGTGCTGATTTGCCTTTGCAGGTTGCTTGGTTGGCCAAAAAGGGCGTATGCGTTTTTTCCTGAATATATTCAGGAAAAAACGCATACGCCCTTTTTGGCCAAGGGCATCATTGTCGACGTTTTGCCGCTTTTCATGTGCTTTAAAGGCGATTCGAATCGACCTCCTGAAATCTGTTTCCTGCAATTCTGCCTGGCTTTCAGATCCTCTTCGTTGCCTTCCCTCAATATATTTGTGGACGAGAGTTATCATTTATAACTCTGCAGGTTTGTGAATTGCAGTGCCCCTGAGCTCCATTTTTCAACTCGCTTTTTTGGGAGCTGGCCGCAAAAGCGCAGGATTGCCTCAGGCCCTATTCTGGTTCCGGGCGGCAGGCTGAGCCTGTGGTTAATTCTTCTTCCTGATGGGAAAATAGAGTGACCTGTGCCTGTCCCAACACCTAGAGCTAGTCTCTCATTGGCTCCCCCTCTTCCCGTTCATCCTCAGGACAAATTGCAAGCTGTACGGAACGGGAGGTTACAGGTGCTGATTCTCCAAGGAGGGAGATTGCTAGTAAAGCGGCTGGAATGGCGAACCCGAGCACAAGGAGATGAGAAATGAGGTGCGTGTTAGAAACCTTTCCCGATCACACGGTGTACCACCTTCTGGGTTTCTCATGCATGTTTTCGAGGTAGGAAGATGCCCTTGAACCTGGAGATTTGGGACCCATGGGATGGGTAACAGGCAGTATTACTTTAAAGGCTCTGCGTTTGCTCCCCAAACCTCACCAAACCTCTCAGCCCCGAGAGTGTCCACCCTTATGTCTCCTCCAGCTGTGGGTCTAGATATGGTCAATCCAGGTTGCATCACAGCCCCTGAACGAATTTTGTAAGAATTTCTCTCTCTTTCACTGTCTTTGTTTCACGGGTTTTTAAAAGTAATTTATTTTTATAATGGGGTTTAGCCGCTTTTCACGGCTGTGTTTCTGCCGCTTTACACCCACTTGACTCACTTCCAGAGAGATAGCAATACATAGGTTTTAAGTTTCTTACTAGTCAGATATATTCTTGTCCGGTGAATAGGGGGTGTTGAGTCCAGTTCACTGAGCAAGGAGTAGGTCTTTCTATGACATATTGGGTTTATGGAACGGTATCTGAGCTCATTTGAAACCCTTGTTTTATGCATCACCCCACCCCACCTTTCCCGTTAAGCAGCCATAGTGTGTTTTCTCAACGTGTGACTCTGTTCTGTTTTGTAATTCAGTTCAAGTGTAGCGGTTTTTATATTCCCTCTATAAGTGATAGCTTATGATAAGTGTCTTTTTCTGTGTGACTTATTTCACTTAGAATCGTCGTAGCTAAAGCCACTCATCATGCTGCTACTAGCCTTATGACATTGATTTCATGGCTGAGTGATACTCCATTGTACATAAGGACCACCACTTCTTTATCCATTTTTCTCTTTCCTGGGATATTTGAGGTGTCATGAAGTGGAGGTTCTTGTCAACAGAGCAGCCCTAAACTTTGGGGTGCCTGTGTCTTGCTGATTTTTAGTTTTCCCCATTTATACGCCCATGAGTGGAAGTGCCCTATGCGCTCTAAGCTGTGTTTTTTCGATGTTTCAGGACACACCGTACACTTCTCCAGAGTGGCTGTTGGCAATTTACATCCCGCCCATCAGCGTAGCAAGGCTCCCATTTCTCCATGGCCTGTTCTGCATTTCTGGTTTTGACACTTTTTTCCGCATGGCCCTTTTGACCGATGGGAAGCGAGACTTCTTTGTAGCGCTGATTTGCCTTTCCAGGTTGCTTGGTTGGCCAAAAAGGGCGTATGCGTTTTTTCCTGAATATATTCAGGAAAAAACGCATACGCCCTTTTTGGCCAAGGGCATCATTGTCGACGTTTTGCCGCTTTTCATGTGCTTTAAAGGCGATTCGAATCGACCTCCTGAAATCTGTTTCCTGCAATTCTGCCTTGCTTTCAGATCCTCTTCATTGCCTTCCCTCAATATATTTGTGGACGAGAGTTATCATTTATAACTCTGCAGGTTTGTGAATTGCAGTGCCCCTGAGCTCCATTTTTCAACTCGCTTTTTTGGGAGCTGGCCGCAAAAGCGCAGGATTGCCTCAGGCCCTATTCTGCTTCCGGGCGGCAGGCTGAGCCTGTGGTTAATTCTTCTTCCTGATGGGAAAATAGAGTGACCTGTGCCTGTCCCAACACCTAGAGCTAGTCTCTCATTGGCTCCCCCTCTTCCCGTTCATCCTCAGGACAAATTGCAAGCTGTACGGAACGGGAGGTTACAGGTGCTGATTCTCCAAGGAGGGAGATTGCTAGTAAAGCGGCTGGAATGGCGAACCCGAGCACAAGGAGATGAGAAATGAGGTGCGTGTTAGAAACCTTTCCCGATCACACGGTGTACCACCTTCTGGGTTTCTCATGCATGTTTTCGAGGTAGGAAGATGCCCTTGAACCTGGAGATTTGGGACCCATGGGATGGGTAACAGGCAGTATTACTTTAAAGGCTCTGCGTTTGCTCCCCCAACCTCACCAAACCTCTCAGCCCCGAGAGTGTCCACCCTTATGTCTCATCCAGCTGTGGGTCTAGATATGGTCAATCCAGGTTGCATCACAGCCCCTGAACGAATTTTGTAAGAATTTCTCTCTCTTTCACTGTCTTTGTTTCACGGGTTTTTAAAAGTAATTTATTTTTATAATGGGGTTTAGCCGCTTTTCACGGCTATGTTTTTGCCCTTTTACACCCACTTGACTCACTTCCAGAGAGATATCAATATATAGGTTTTAAGATTCTTACTAGTCAGATATATTCTTGTGCGGTGAATAGGGGGTGTTGAGTCCAGTTCACTGAGCAAGGAGTAGGTCTTTCTATGACATATTGGGTTTATGGAACGGTATCTGAGCTCATTTGAAACCCTTGTTTTATGCATCACCCCACCCCACCTTTCCCGTTAAGCAGCCATAGTGTGTTTTCTCAACGTGTGACTCTGTTCTGTTTTGTAATTCAGTTCAAGTGTAGCGGTTTTTACATTCCCTCTATAAGTGATAGCTTATGATAAGTGTCTTTTTCTGTGTGACTTATTTCACTTAGAATCGTCGTAGCTAAAGCCACTCATCATGCTGCTACTAGCCTTATGACATTGATTTCATGGCTGAGTGATACTCCATTGTACATAAGGACCACCACTTCTTTATCCATTTTTCTCTTTCCTGGGATATTTGAGGTGTCGTGAAGTGGAGGTTCTTGTCAACAGAGCAGCTCTAAACTTTGGGGTGCCTGTGTCTTGCTGATTTTTAGTTTTCCCCATTTATACGCCCATGAGTGGAAGTGCCCTATGCGCTCTAAGCTGTGTTTTTTCGATGTTTCAGGACACACCGTACACTTCTCCAGAGTGGCTGTTGGCAATTTACATCCCGCCCATCAGCGTAGCAAGGCTCCCATTTCTCCATGGCCTGTTCTGCATTTCTGGTTTTGACACTTTTTTCCGCATGGCCCTTTTGACCGATGGGAAGCGAGACTTCTTTGTAGCGCTGATTTGCCTTTCCAGGTTGCTTGGTTGGCCAAAAAGGGCGTATGCGTTTTTTCCTGAATATATTCAGGAAAAAACGCATACGCCCTTTTTGGCCAAGGGCATCATTGTCGACGTTTTGCCGCTTTTCATGTGCTTTAAAGGCGATTCGAATCGACCTCCTGAAATCTGTTTCCTGCAATTCTGCCTTGCTTTCAGATCCTCTTCGTTGCCTTCCCTCAATATATTTGTGGACGAGAGGTATCATTTATAACTCTGCAGGTTTGTGAATTGCAGTGCCCCTGAGCTCCATTTTTCAACTCGCTTTTTTGGGAGCTGGCCGCAAAAGCGCAGGATTGCCTCAGGCCCTATTCTGCTTCCGGGCGGCAGGCTGAGCCTGTGGTTAATTCTTCTTCCTGATGGGAAAATAGAGTGACCTGTGCCTGTCCCAACACCTAGAGCTAGTCTCTCATTGGCTCCCCCTCTTCCCGTTCATCCTCAGGACAAATTGCAAGCTGTACGGAACGGGAGGTTACAGGTGCTGATTCTCCAAGGAGGGAGATTGCTAGTAAAGCGGCTGGAATGGCGAACCCGAGCACAAGGAGATGAGAAATGAGGTGCGTGTTAGAAACCTTTCCCGATCACACGGTGTACCACCTTCTGGGTTTCTCATGCATGTTTTCGAGGTAGGAAGATGCCCTTGAACCTGGAGATTTGGGACCCATGGGATGGGTAACAGGCAGTATTACTTTAAAGGCTCTGCGTTTGCTCCCCCAACCTCACTGAACCTCTCAGCCGCAACAGTGTCCACCCTTAGGTCTCATCCAGCTGTGGGTCTAGATATGGTCAATCCAGGTTGCATCACAGCCCCTGAACGAATTTTGTAAGAATTTCTCTCTCTTTCACTGTCTTTGTTTCACGGGTTTTTAAAAGTAATTTATTTTTATAATGGGGTTTAGCCGCTTTTCACGGCTATGTTTCTGCCGTTTTACACCCACTTGACTCACTTCCAGAGAGATATCAATATATAGGTTTTAAGATTCTTACTAGTCAGATATATTCTTGTGCGGTGAATAGGGGGTGTTGAGTCCAGTTCACTGAGCAAGGAGTAGGTCTTTCTATGACATATTGGGTTTATGGAACGGTATCTGAGCTCATTTGAAACCCTTGTTTTATGCATCACCCCACCCCACCTTTCCCGTTAAGCAGCCATAGTGTGTTTTCTCAACGTGTGACTCTGTTCTGTTTTGTAATTCAGTTCAAGTGTAGCGGTTTTTACATTCCCTCTATAAGTGATAGCTTATGATAAGTGTCTTTTTCTGTGTGACTTATTTCACTTAGAATCGTCGTAGCTAAAGCCACTCATCATGCTGCTACTAGCCTTATGACATTGATTTCATGGCTGAGTGATACTCCATTGTACATAAGGACCACCACTTCTTTATCCATTTTTCTCTTTCCTGGGATATTTGAGGTGTCGTGAAGTGGAGGTTCTTGTCAACAGAGCAGCCCTAAACTTTGGGGTGCCTGTGTCTTGCTGATTTATACTTTTCTCAATTTATACGCCCATGAGTGGAAGTGCCCTATGCACTCTAAGCTGTGTTTTTTCGATGTTTCAGGACACACCGTACACTTCTCCAGAGTGGCTGTTGGCAATTTACATCCCGCCCATCAGCGTAGCAAGGCTCCCATTTCTCCATGGCCTGTTCTGCATTTCTGGTTTTGACACTTTTTTCCGCATGGCCCTTTTGACCGATGGGAAGCAAGACTTCTTTGTAGCGCTGATTTGCCTTTCCAGGTTGCTTGGTTGGCCAAAAAGGGCGTATGCGTTTTTTCCTGAATATATTCAGGAAAAAACGCATACGCCCTTTTTGGCCAAGGGCATCATTGTCGACGTTTTGCCGCTTTTCATGTGCTTTAAAGGCGATTCGAATCGACCTCCTGAAATCTGTTTCCTGCAATTCTGCCTTGCTTTCAGATCCTCTTCGTTGCCTTCCCTCAATATATTTGTGGACGAGAGGTATCATTTATAACTCTGCAGGTTTGTGAATTGCAGTGCCCCTGAGCTCCATTTTTCAACTCGCTTTTTTGGGAGCTGGCCGCAAAAGCGCAGGATTGCCTCAGGCCCTATTCTGGTTCCGGGCGGCAGGCTGAGCCTGTGGTTAATTCTTCTTCCTGATGGGAAAATAGAGTGACCTGTGCCTGTCCCAACACCTAGAGCTAGTCTCTCATTGGCTCCCCCTCTTCCCGTTCATCCTCAGGACAAATTGCAAGCTGTACGGAACGGGAGGTTACAGGTGCTGATTCTCCAAGGAGGGAGATTGCTAGTAAAGCGGCTGGAATGGCGAACCCGAGCACAAGGAGATGAGAAATGAGGTGCGTGTTAGAAACCTTTCCCGATCACACGGTGTACCACCTTCTGGGTTTCTCATGCATGTTTTCGAGGTAGGAAGATGCCCTTGAACCTGGAGATTTGGGACCCATGGGATGGGTAACAGGCAGTATTACTTTAAAGGCTCTGCGTTTGCTCCCCAAACCTCACCAAACCTCTCAGCCCCGAGAGTGTCCACCCTTATGTCTCCTCCAGCTGTGGGTCTAGATATGGTCAATCCAGGTTGCATCACAGCCCCTGAACGAATTTTGTAAGAATTTCTCTCTCTTTCACTGTCTTTGTTTCACGGGTTTTTAAAAGTAATTTATTTTTATAATGGGGTTTAGCCGCTTTTCACGGCTGTGTTTCTGCCGCTTTACACCCACTTGACTCACTTCCAGAGAGATATCAATACATAGGTTTTAAGTTTCTTACTAGTCAGATATATTCTTGTCCGGTGAATAGGGGGTGTTGAGTCCAGTTCACTGAGCAAGGAGTAGGTCTTTCTATGACATATTGGGTTTATGGAACGGTATCTGAGCTCATTTGAAACCCTTGTTTTATGCATCACCCCACCCCACCTTTCCCGTTAAGCAGCCATAGTGTGTTTTCTCAACGTGTGACTCTGTTCTGTTTTGTAATTCAGTTCAAGTGTAGCGGTTTTTACATTCCCTCTATAAGTGATAGCTTATGATAAGTGTCTTTTTCTGTGTGACTTATTTCACTTAGAATCGTCGTAGCTAAAGCCACTCATCATGCTGCTACTAGCCTTATGACATTGATTTCATGGCTGAGTGATACTCCATTGTACATAAGGACCACCACTTCTTTATCCATTTTTCTCTTTCCTGGGATATTTGAGGTGTCATGAAGTGGAGGTTCTTGTCAACAGAGCAGCCCTAAACTTTGGGGTGCCTGTGTCTTGCTGATTTTTAGTTTTCCCCATTTATACGCCCATGAGTGGAAGTGCCCTATGCGCTCTAAGCTGTGTTTTTTCGATGTTTCAGGACACACCGTACACTTCTCCAGAGTGGCTGTTGGCAATTTACATCCCGCCCATCAGCGTAGCAAGGCTCCCATTTCTCCATGGCCTGTTCTGCATTTCTGGTTTTGACACTTTTTTCCGCATGGCCCTTTTGACCGATGGGAAGCGAGACTTCTTTGTAGCGCTGATTTGCCTTTCCAGGTTGCTTGGTTGGCCAAAAAGGGCGTATGCGTTTTTTCCTGAATATATTCAGGAAAAAACGCATACGCCCTTTTTGGCCAAGGGCATCATTGTCGACGTTTTGCCGCTTTTCATGTGCTTTAAAGGCGATTCGAATCGACCTCCTGAAATCTGTTTCCTGCAATTCTGCCTTGCTTTCAGATCCTCTTCATTGCCTTCCCTCAATATATTTGTGGACGAGAGTTATCATTTATAACTCTGCAGGTTTGTGAATTGCAGTGCCCCTGAGCTCCATTTTTCAACTCGCTTTTTTGGGAGCTGGCCGCAAAAGCGCAGGATTGCCTCAGGCCCTATTCTGCTTCCGGGCGGCAGGCTGAGCCTGTGGTTAATTCTTCTTCCTGATGGGAAAATAGAGTGACCTGTGCCTGTCCCAACACCTAGAGCTAGTCTCTCATTGGCTCCCCCTCTTCCCGTTCATCCTCAGGACAAATTGCAAGCTGTACGGAACGGGAGGTTACAGGTGCTGATTCTCCAAGGAGGGAGATTGCTAGTAAAGCGGCTGGAATGGCGAACCCGAGCACAAGGAGATGAGAAATGAGGTGCGTGTTAGAAACCTTTCCCGATCACACGGTGTACCACCTTCTGGGTTTCTCATGCATGTTTTCGAGGTAGGAAGATGCCCTTGAACCTGGAGATTTGGGACCCATGGGATGGGTAACAGGCAGTATTACTTTAAAGGCTCTGCGTTTGCTCCCCCAACCTCACCAAACCTCTCAGCCCCGAGAGTGTCCACCCTTATGTCTCATCCAGCTGTGGGTCTAGATATGGTCAATCCAGGTTGCATCACAGCCCCTGAACGAATTTTGTAAGAATTTCTCTCTCTTTCACTGTCTTTGTTTCACGGGTTTTTAAAAGTAATTTATTTTTATAATGGGGTTTAGCCGCTTTTCACGGCTATGTTTTTGCCGTTTTACACCCACTTGACTCACTTCCAGAGAGATATCAATATATAGGTTTTAAGATTCTTACTAGTCAGATATATTCTTGTGCGGTGAATAGGGGGTGTTGAGTCCAGTTCACTGAGCAAGGAGTAGGTCTTTCTATGACATATTGGGTTTATGGAACGGTATCTGAGCTCATTTGAAACCCTTGTTTTATGCATCACCCCACCCCACCTTTCCCGTTAAGCAGCCATAGTGTGTTTTCTCAACGTGTGACTCTGTTCTGTTTTGTAATTCAGTTCAAGTGTAGCGGTTTTTACATTCCCTCTATAAGTGATAGCTTATGATAAGTGTCTTTTTCTGTGTGACTTATTTCACTTAGAATCGTCGTAGCTAAAGCCACTCATCATGCTGCTACTAGCCTTATGACATTGATTTCATGGCTGAGTGATACTCCATTGTACATAAGGACCACCACTTCTTTATCCATTTTTCTCTTTCCTGGGATATTTGAGGTGTCGTGAAGTGGAGGTTCTTGTCAACAGAGCAGCTCTAAACTTTGGGGTGCCTGTGTCTTGCTGATTTTTAGTTTTCCCCATTTATACGCCCATGAGTGGAAGTGCCCTATGCGCTCTAAGCTGTGTTTTTTCGATGTTTCAGGACACACCGTACACTTCTCCAGAGTGGCTGTTGGCAATTTACATCCCGCCCATCAGCGTAGCAAGGCTCCCATTTCTCCATGGCCTGTTCTGCATTTCTGGTTTTGACACTTTTTTCCGCATGGCCCTTTTGACCGATGGGAAGCGAGACTTCTTTGTAGCGCTGATTTGCCTTTCCAGGTTGCTTGGTTGGCCAAAAAGGGCGTATGCGTTTTTTCCTGAATATATTCAGGAAAAAACGCATACGCCCTTTTTGGCCAAGGGCATCATTGTCGACGTTTTGCCGCTTTTCATGTGCTTTAAAGGCGATTCGAATCGACCTCCTGAAATCTGTTTCCTGCAATTCTGCCTTGCTTTCAGATCCTCTTCGTTGCCTTCCCTCAATATATTTGTGGACGAGAGGTATCATTTATAACTCTGCAGGTTTGTGAATTGCAGTGCCCCTGAGCTCCATTTTTCAACTCGCTTTTTTGGGAGCTGGCCGCAAAAGCGCAGGATTGCCTCAGGCCCTATTCTGCTTCCGGGCGGCAGGCTGAGCCTGTGGTTAATTCTTCTTCCTGATGGGAAAATAGAGTGACCTGTGCTTGTCCCAACACCTAGAGCTAGTCTCTCATTGGCTCCCCCTCTTCCCGTTCATCCTCAGGACAAATTGCAAGCTGTACGGAACGGGAGGTTACAGGTGCTGATTCTCCAAGGAGGGAGATTGCTAGTAAAGCGGCTGGAATGGCGAACCCGAGCACAAGGAGATGAGAAATGAGGTGCGTGTTAGAAACCTTTCCCGATCACACGGTGTACCACCTTCTGGGTTTCTCATGCATGTTTTCGAGGTAGGAAGATGCCCTTGAACCTGGAGATTTGGGACCCATGGGATGGGTAACAGGCAGTATTACTTTAAAGGCTCTGCGTTTGCTCCCCCAACCTCACTGAACCTCTCAGCCGCAACAGTGTCCACCCTTAGGTCTCATCCAGCTGTGGGTCTAGATATGGTCAATCCAGGTTGCATCACAGCCCCTGAACGAATTTTGTAAGAATTTCTCTCTCTTTCACTGTCTTTGTTTCACGGGTTTTTAAAAGTAATTTATTTTTATAATGGGGTTTAGCCGCTTTTCACGGCTATGTTTCTGCCGTTTTACACCCACTTGACTCACTTCCAGAGAGATATCAATATATAGGTTTTAAGATTCTTACTAGTCAGATATATTCTTGTGCGGTGAATAGGGGGTGTTGAGTCCAGTTCACTGAGCAAGGAGTAGGTCTTTCTATGACATATTGGGTTTATGGAACGGTATCTGAGCTCATTTGAAACCCTTGTTTTATGCATCACCCCACCCCACCTTTCCCGTTAAGCAGCCATAGTGTGTTTTCTCAACGTGTGACTCTGTTCTGTTTTGTAATTCAGTTCAAGTGTAGCGGTTTTTACATTCCCTCTATAAGTGATAGCTTATGATAAGTGTCTTTTTCTGTGTGACTTATTTCACTTAGAATCGTCGTAGCTAAAGCCACTCATCATGCTGCTACTAGCCTTATGACATTGATTTCATGGCTGAGTGATACTCCATTGTACATAAGGACCACCACTTCTTTATCCATTTTTCTCTTTCCTGGGATATTTGAGGTGTCGTGAAGTGGAGGTTCTTGTCAACAGAGCAGCCCTAAACTTTGGGGTGCCTGTGTCTTGCTGATTTATACTTTTCTCAATTTATACGCCCATGAGTGGAAGTGCCCTATGCACTCTAAGCTGTGTTTTTTCGATGTTTCAGGACACACCGTACACTTCTCCAGAGTGGCTGTTGGCAATTTACATCCCGCCCATCAGCGTAGCAAGGCTCCCATTTCTCCATGGCCTGTTCTGCATTTCTGGTTTTGACACTTTTTTCCGCATGGCCCTTTTGACCGATGGGAAGCGAGACTTCTTTGTAGCGCTGATTTGCCTTTCCAGGTTGCTTGGTTGGCCAAAAAGGGCGTATGCGTTTTTTCCTGAATATATTCAGGAAAAAACGCATACGCCCTTTTTGGCCAAGGGCATCATTGTCGACGTTTTGCCGCTTTTCATGTGCTTTAAAGGCGATTCGAATCGACCTCCTGAAATCTGTTTCCTGCAATTCTGCCTTGCTTTCAGATCCTCTTCGTTGCCTTCCCTCAATATATTTGTGGACGAGAGGTATCATTTATAACTCTGCAGGTTTGTGAATTGCAGTGCCCCTGAGCTCCATTTTTCAACTCGCTTTTTTGGGAGCTGGCCGCAAAAGCGCAGGATTGCCTCAGGCCCTATTCTGGTTCCGGGCGGCAGGCTGAGCCTGTGGTTAATTCTTCTTCCTGATGGGAAAATAGAGTGACCTGTGCCTGTCCCAACACCTAGAGCTAGTCTCTCATTGGCTCCCCCTCTTCCCGTTCATCCTCAGGACAAATTGCAAGCTGTACGGAACGGGAGGTTACAGGTGCTGATTCTCCAAGGAGGGAGATTGCTAGTAAAGCGGCTGGAATGGCGAACCCGAGCACAAGGAGATGAGAAATGAGGTGCGTGTTAGAAACCTTTCCCGATCACACGGTGTACCACCTTCTGGGTTTCTCATGCATGTTTTCGAGGTAGGAAGATGCCCTTGAACCTGGAGATTTGGGACCCATGGGATGGGTAACAGGCAGTATTACTTTAAAGGCTCTGCGTTTGCTCCCCCAACCTCACCAAACCTCTCAGCCCCGAGAGTGTCCACCCTTATGTCTCATCCAGCTGTGGGTCTAGATATGGTCAATCCAGGTTGCATCACAGCCCCTGAACGAATTTTGTAAGAATTTCTCTCTCTTTCACTGTCTTTGTTTCACGGGTTTTTAAAAGTAATTTATTTTTATAATGGGGTTTAGCCGCTTTTCACGGCTGTGTTTCTGCCGTTTTACACCCACTTGACTCACTTCCTGAGAGATATCAATGCATAGGTTTTAAGATTCTTACTAGTCAGATATATTCTTGTGCGGTGAATAGGGGGTGTTGAGTCCAGTTCACTGAGCAAGGAGTAGGTCTTTCTATGACATATTGGGTTTATGGAACGGTATCTGAGCTCATTTGAAACCCTTGTTTTATGCATCACCCCACCCCACCTTTCCCGTTAAGCAGCCATAGTGTGTTTTCTCAACGTGTGACTCTGTTCTGTTTTGTAATTCAGTTCAAGTGTAGCGGTTTTTACATTCCCTCTATAAGTGATAGCTTATGATAAGTGTCTTTTTCTGTGTGACTTATTTCACTTAGAATCGTCGTAGCTAAAGCCACTCATCATGCTGCTACTAGCCTTATGACATTGATTTCATGGCTGAGTGATATTCCATTGTACATAAGGACCACCACTTCTTTATCCATTTTTCTCTTTCCTGGGATATTTGAGGTGTCATGAAGTGGAGGTTCTTGTCAACAGAGCAGCCCTAAACTTTGTGGTGCCTGTGTCTTGCTGATTTTTAGTTTTCCCCATTTATACGCCCATGAGTGGAAGTGCCCTATGCGCTCTAAGCTGTGTTTTTTCGATGTTTCAGGACACACCGTACACTTCTCCAGAGTGGCTGTTGGCAATTTACATCCCGCCCATCAGCGTAGCAAGGCTCCCATTTCTCCATGGCCTGTTCTGCATTTCTGGTTTTGACACTTTTTTCCGCATGGCCCTTTTGACCGATGGGAAGCGAGACTTCTTTGTAGCGCTGATTTGCCTTTCCAGGTTGCTTGGTTGGCCAAAAAGGGCGTATGCGTTTTTTCCTGAATATATTCAGGAAAAAACGCATACGCCCTTTTTGGCCAAGGGCATCATTGTCGACGTTTTGCCGCTTTTCATGTGCTTTAAAGGCGATTCGAATCGACCTCCTGAAATCTGTTTCCTGCAATTCTGCCTTGCTTTCAGATCCTCTTCGTTGCCTTCCCTCAATATATTTGTGGACGAGAGGTATCATTTATAACTCTGCAGGTTTGTGAATTGCAGTGCCCCTGAGCTCCACTTTTCAACTCGCTTTTTTGGGAGCTGGCCGCAAAAGCGCAGGATTGCCTCAGGCCCTATTCTGCTTCCGGGCGGCAGGCTGAGCCTGTGGTTAATTCTTCTTCCTGATGGGAAAATAGAGTGACCTGTGCCTGTCCCAACACCTAGAGCTAGTCTCTCATTGGCTCCCCCTCTTCCCGTTCATCCTCAGGACAAATTGCAAGCTGTACGGAACGGGAGGTTACAGGTGCTGATTCTCCAAGGAGGGAGATTGCTAGTAAAGCGGCTGGAATGGCGAACCCGAGCACAAGGAGATGAGAAATGAGGTGCGTGTTAGAAACCTTTCCCGATCACACGGTGTACCACCTTCTGGGTTTCTCATGCATGTTTTCGAGGTAGGAAGATGCCCTTGAACCTGGAGATTTGGGACCCATGGGATGGGTAACAGGCAGTATTACTTTAAAGGCTCTGCGTTTGCTCCCCCAACCTCACCAAACCTCTCAGCCCCGAGAGTGTCCACCCTTATGTCTCCTCCAGCTGTGGGTCTAGATATGGTCAATCCAGGTTGCATCACAGCCCCTGAACGAATTTTGTAAGAATTTCTCTCTCTTTCACTGTCTTTGTTTCACGGGTTTTTAAAATAATTTATTTTTATAATGGGGTTTAGCTGCTTTTCACGGCTGTGTTTCCGCCGTTTTACACCCACTTGACTCACTTCCAGAGAGATATCAATATATAGGTTTTAAGATTCTTAGTAGTCAGATATATTCTTGTGCGGTGAATAGGGGGTGTTGAGTCCAGTTCACTGAGCAAGGAGTAGGTCTTTCTATGACATATTGGGTTTATGGAACGGTATCTGAGCTCATTTGAAACCCTTGTTTTATGCATCACCCCACCCCACCTTTCCCGTTAAGCAGCCATAGTGTGTTTTCTCAACGTGTGACTCTGTTCTGTTTTGTAATTCAGTTCAAGTGTAGCGGTTTTTACATTCCCTCTATAAGTGATAGCTTATGATAAGTGTCTTTTTCTGTGTGACTTATTTCACTTAGAATCGTCGTAGCTAAAGCCACTCATCATGCTGCTACTAGCCTTATGACATTGATTTCATGGCTGAGTGATATTCCATTGTACATAAGGACCACCACTTCTTTATCCATTTTTCTCTTTCCTGGGATATTTGAGGTGTCGTGAAGTGGAGGTTCTTGTCAACAGAGCAGCCCTAAACTTTGGGGTGCCTGTGTCTTGCTGATTTATACTTTTCTCAATTTATACGCCCATGAGTGGAAGTGCCCTATGCACTCTAAGCTGTGTTTTTTCGATGTTTCAGGACACACCGTACACTTCTCCAGAGTGGCTGTTGGCAATTTACATCCCGCCCATCAGCGTAGCAAGGCTCCCATTTCTCCATGGCCTGTTCTGCATTTCTGGTTTTGACACTTTTTTCCGCATGGCCCTTTTGACCGATGGGAAGCGAGACTTCTTTGTAGCGCTGATTTGCCTTTCCAGGTTGCTTGGTTGGCCAAAAAGGGCGTATGCGTTTTTTCCTGAATATATTCAGGAAAAAACGCATACGCCCTTTTTGGCCAAGGGCATCATTGTCGACGTTTTGCCGCTTTTCATGTGCTTTAAAGGCGATTCGAATCGACCTCCTGAAATCTGTTTCCTGCAATTCTGCCTTGCTTTCAGATCCTCTTCGTTGCCTTCCCTCAATATATTTGTGGACGAGAGGTATCATTTATAACTCTGCAGGTTTGTGAATTGCAGTGCCCCTGAGCTCCATTTTTCAACTCGCTTTTTTGGGAGCTGGCCGCAAAAGCGCAGGATTGCCTCAGGCCCTATTCTGCTTCCGGGCGGCAGGCTGAGCCTGTGGTTAATTCTTCTTCCTGATGGGAAAATAGAGTGACCTGTGCCTGTCCCAACACCTAGAGCTAGTCTCTCATTGGCTCCCCCTCTTCCCGTTCATCCTCAGGACAAATTGCAAGCTGTACGGAACGGGAGGTTACAGGTGCTGATTCTCCAAGGAGGGAGATTGCTAGTAAAGCGGCTGGAATGGCGAACCCGAGCACAAGGAGATGAGAAATGAGGTGCGTGTTAGAAACCTTTCCCGATCACACGGTGTACCACCTTCTGGGTTTCTCATGCATGTTTTCGAGGTAGGAAGATGCCCTTGAACCTGGAGATTTGGGACCCATGGGATGGGTAACAGGCAGTATTACTTTAAAGGCTCTGCGTTTGCTCCCCCAACCTCACCAAACCTCTCAGCCCCGAGAGTGTCCACCCTTATGTCTCCTCCAGCTGTGGGTCTAGATATGGTCAATCCAGGTTGCATCACAGCCCCTGAACGAATTTTGTAAGAATTTCTCTCTCTTTCACTGTCTTTGTTTCACGGGTTTTTAAAAGTAATTTATTTTTATAATGGGGTTTAGCTGCTTTTCACGGCTGTGTTTCCGCCGTTTTACACCCACTTGACTCACTTCCAGAGAGATATCAATATATAGGTTTTAAGATTCTTAGTAGTCAGATATATTCTTGTGCGGTGAATAGGGGGTGTTGAGTCCAGTTCACTGAGCAAGGAGTAGGTCTTTCTATGACATATTGGGTTTATGGAACGGTATCTGAGCTCATTTGAAACCCTTGTTTTATGCATCACCCCACCCCACCTTTCCCGTTAAGCAGCCATAGTGTGTTTTCTCAACGTGTGACTCTGTTCTGTTTTGTAATTCAGTTCAAGTGTAGCGGTTTTTACATTCCCTCTATAAGTGATAGCTTATGATAAGTGTCTTTTTCTGTGTGACTTATTTCACTTAGAATCGTCGTAGCTAAAGCCACTCATCATGCTGCTACTAGCCTTATGACATTGATTTCATAGCTGAGTGATATTCCATTGTACATAAGGACCACCACTTCTTTATCCATTTTTCTCTTTCCTGGGATATTTGAGGTGTCGTGAAGTGGAGGTTCTTGTCAACAGAGCAGCCCTAAACTTTGGGGTGCCTGTGTCTTGCTGATTTATACTTTTCTCAATTTATACGCCCATGAGTGGAAGTGCCCTATGCACTCTAAGCTGTGTTTTTTCGATGTTTCAGGACACACCGTACACTTCTCCAGAGTGGCTGTTGGCAATTTACATCCCGCCCATCAGCGTAGCAAGGCTCCCATTTCTCCATGGCCTGTTCTGCATTTCTGGTTTTGACACTTTTTTCCGCATGGCCCTTTTGACCGATGGGAAGCGAGACTTCTTTGTAGCGCTGATTTGCCTTTCCAGGTTGCTTGGTTGGCCAAAAAGGGCGTATGCGTTTTTTCCTGAATATATTCAGGAAAAAACGCATACGCCCTTTTTGGCCAAGGGCATCATTGTCGACGTTTTGCCGCTTTTCATGTGCTTTAAAGGCGATTCGAATCGACCTCCTGAAATCTGTTTCCTGCAATTCTGCCTTGCTTTCAGATCCTCTTCGTTGCCTTCCCTCAATATATTTGTGGACGAGAGTTATCATTTATAACTCTGCAGGTTTGTGAATTGCAGTGCCCCTGAGCTCCATTTTTCAACTCGCTTTTTTGGGAGCTGGCCGCAAAAGCGCAGGATTGCCTCAGGCCCTATTCTGCTTCCGGGCGGCAGGCTGAGCCTGTGGTTAATTCTTCTTCCTGATGGGAAAATAGAGTGACCTGTGCCTGTCCCAACACCTAGAGCTAGTCTCTCATTGGCTCCCCCTCTTCCCGTTCATCCTCAGGACAAATTGCAAGCTGTACGGAACGGGAGGTTACAGGTGCTGATTCTCCAAGGAGGGAGATTGCTAGTAAAGCGGCTGGAATGGCGAACCCGAGCACAAGGAGATGAGAAATGAGGTGCGTGTTAGAAACCTTTCCCGATCACACGGTGTACCACCTTCTGGGTTTCTCATGCATGTTTTCGAGGTAGGAAGATGCCCTTGAACCTGGAGATTTGGGACCCATGGGATGGGTAACAGGCAGTATTACTTTAAAGGCTCTGCGTTTGCTCCCCCAACCTCACCAAACCTCTCAGCCCCGAGAGTGTCCACCCTTATGTCTCCTCCAGCTGTGGGTCTAGATATGGTCAATCCAGGTTGCATCACAGCCCCTGAACGAATTTTGTAAGAATTTCTCTCTCTTTCACTGTCTTTGTTTCATGGGTTTTTAAAAGTAATTCATTTTTATAATGGGGTTTAGCCGCTTTTCACGGCTGTGTTTCTGCCACTTTACACCCACTTGACTCACTTCCAGAGAGATATCAATACATAGGTTTTAAGTTTCTTACTAGTCAGATATATTCTTGTGCGGTGAATAGGGGGTGTTGAGTCCAGTTCACTGAGCAAGGAGTAGGTCTTTCTATGACATATTGGGTTTATGGAATGGTATCTGAGCTCATTTGAAACCCTTGTTTTATGCATCACCCACCCCACCTTTCCCGTTAAGCAGCCATAGTGTGTTTTCTCAACGTGTGACTCTGTTCTGTTTTGTAATTCAGTTCAAGTGTAGCGGTTTTTACATTCCCTCTATAAGTGATAGCTTATGATAAGTGTCTTTTTCTGTGTGACTTATTTCACTTAGAATCGTCGTAGCTAAAGCCACTCATCATGCTGCTACTAGCCTTATGACATTGATTTCATGGCTGAGTGATATTCCATTGTACATAAGGACCACCACTTCTTTATCCATTTTTCTCTTTCCTGGGATATTTGAGGTGTCATGAAGTGGAGGTTCTTGTCAACAGAGCAGCCCTAAACTTTGGGGTGCCTGTGTCTTGCTGATTTTTAGTTTTCCCCATTTATACGCCCATGAGTGGAAGTGCCCTATGCGCTCTAAGCTGTGTTTTTTCGATGTTTCAGGACACACCGTACACTTCTCCAGAGTGGCTGTTGGCAATTTACATCCCGCCCATCAGCGTAGCAAGGCTCCCATTTCTCCATGGCCTGTTCTGCATTTCTGGTTTTGACACTTTTTTCCGCATGGCCCTTTTGACCGATGGGAAGCGAGACTTCTTTGTAGCGCTGATTTGCCTTTCCAGGTTGCTTGGTTGGCCAAAAAGGGCGTATGCGTTTTTTCCTGAATATATTCAGGAAAAAACGCATACGCCCTTTTTGGCCAAGGGCATCATTGTCGACGTTTTGCCGCTTTTCATGTGCTTTAAAGGCGATTCGAATCGACCTCCTGAAATCTGTTTCCTGCAATTCTGCCTTGCTTTCAGATCCTCTTCGTTGCCTTCCCTCAATATATTTGTGGACGAGAGTTATCATTTATAACTCTGCAGGTTTGTGAATTGCAGTGCCCCTGAGCTCCATTTTTCAACTCGCTTTTTTGGGAGCTGGCCGCAAAAGCGCAGGATTGCCTCAGGCCCTATTCTGCTTCCGGGCGGCAGGCTGAGCCTGTGGTTAATTCTTCTTCCTGATGGGAAAATAGAGTGACCTGTGCCTGTCCCAACACCTAGAGCTAGTCTCTCATTGGCTCCCCCTCTTCCCGTTCATCCTCAGGACAAATTGCAAGCTGTACGGAACGGGAGGTTACAGGTGCTGATTCTCCAAGGAGGGAGATTGCTAGTAAAGCGGCTGGAATGGCGAACCCGAGCACAAGGAGATGAGAAATGAGGTGTGTGTTAGAAACCTTTCCCGATCACACGGTGTACCACCTTCTGGGTTTCTCATGCATGTTTTCGAGGTAGGAAGATGCCCTTGAACATGGAGATTTGGGACCCATGGGATGGGTAACAGGCAGTATTACTTTAAAGGCTCTGCGTTTGCTCCCCCAACCTCACCAAACCTCTCAGCCCCGAGAGTGTCCACCCTTATGTCTCCTCCAGCTGTGGGTCTAGATATGGTCAATCCAGGTTGCATCACAGCCCCTGAACGAATTTTGTAAGAATTTCTCTCTCTTTCACTGTCTTTGTTTCATGGGTTTTTAAAAGTAATTCATTTTTATAATGGGGTTTAGCCGCTTTTCACGGCTGTGTTTCTGCCGCTTTACACCCACTTGACTCACTTCCAGAGAGATATCAATACATAGGTTTTAAGTTTCTTACTAGTCAGATATATTCTTGTGCGGTGAATAGGGGGTGTTGAGTCCAGTTCACTGAGCAAGGAGTAGGTCTTTCTATGACATATTGGGTTTATGGAATGGTATCTGAGCTCATTTGAAACCCTTGTTTTATGCATCACCCACCCCACCTTTCCCGTTAAGCAGCCATAGTGTGTTTTCTCAACGTGTGACTCTGTTCTGTTTTGTAATTCAGTTCAAGTGTAGCGGTTTTTACATTCCCTCTATAAGTGATAGCTTATGATAAGTGTCTTTTTCTGTGTGACTTATTTCACTTAGAATCGTCGTAGCTAAAGCCACTCATCATGCTGCTACTAGCCTTATGACATTGATTTCATAGCTGAGTGATATTCCATTGTACATAAGGACCACCACTTCTTTATCCATTTTTCTCTTTCCTGGGATATTTGAGGTGTCGTGAAGTGGAGGTTCTTGTCAACAGAGCAGCCCTAAACTTTGGGGTGCCTGTGTCTTGCTGATTTATACTTTTCTCAATTTATACGCCCATGAGTGGAAGTGCCCTATGCACTCTAAGCTGTGTTTTTTCGATGTTTCAGGACACACCGTACACTTCTCCAGAGTGGCTGTTGGCAATTTACATCCCGCCCATCAGCGTAGCAAGGCTCCCATTTCTCCATGGCCTGTTCTGCATTTCTGGTTTTGACACTTTTTTCCGCATGGCCCTTTTGACCGATGGGAAGCGAGACTTCTTTGTAGCGCTGATTTGCCTTTCCAGGTTGCTTGGTTGGCCAAAAAGGGCGTATGCGTTTTTTCCTGAATATATTCAGGAAAAAACGCATACGCCCTTTTTGGCCAAGGGCATCATTGTCGACGTTTTGCCGCTTTTCATGTGCTTTAAAGGCGATTCGAATCGACCTCCTGAAATCTGTTTCCTGCAATTCTGCCTTGCTTTCAGATCCTCTTCGTTGCCTTCCCTCAATATATTTGTGGACGAGAGTTATCATTTATAACTCTGCAGGTTTGTGAATTGCAGTGCCCCTGAGCTCCATTTTTCAACTCGCTTTTTTGGGAGCTGGCCGCAAAAGCGCAGGATTGCCTCAGGCCCTATTCTGCTTCCGGGCGGCAGGCTGAGCCTGTGGTTAATTCTTCTTCCTGATGGGAAAATAGAGTGACCTGTGCCTGTCCCAACACCTAGAGCTAGTCTCTCATTGGCTCCCCCTCTTCCCGTTCATCCTCAGGACAAATTGCAAGCTGTACGGAACGGGAGGTTACAGGTGCTGATTCTCCAAGGAGGGAGATTGCTAGTAAAGCGGCTGGAATGGCGAACCCGAGCACAAGGAGATGAGAAATGAGGTGCGTGTTAGAAACCTTTCCCGATCACACGGTGTACCACCTTCTGGGTTTCTCATGCATGTTTTCGAGGTAGGAAGATGCCCTTGAACCTGGAGATTTGGGACCCATGGGATGGGTAACAGGCAGTATTACTTTAAAGGCTCTGCGTTTGCTCCCCCAACCTCACCAAACCTCTCAGCCCCGAGAGTGTCCACCCTTATGTCTCCTCCAGCTGTGGGTCTAGATATGGTCAATCCAGGTTGCATCACAGCCCCTGAACGAATTTTGTAAGAATTTCTCTCTCTTTCACTGTCTTTGTTTCATGGGTTTTTAAAAGTAATTCATTTTTATAATGGGGTTTAGCCGCTTTTCACGGCTGTGTTTCTGCCACTTTACACCCACTTGACTCACTTCCAGAGAGATATCAATACATAGGTTTTAAGTTTCTTACTAGTCAGATATATTCTTGTGCGGTGAATAGGGGGTGTTGAGTCCAGTTCACTGAGCAAGGAGTAGGTCTTTCTATGACATATTGGGTTTATGGAATGGTATCTGAGCTCATTTGAAACCCTTGTTTTATGCATCACCCACCCCACCTTTCCCGTTAAGCAGCCATAGTGTGTTTTCTCAACGTGTGACTCTGTTCTGTTTTGTAATTCAGTTCAAGTGTAGCGGTTTTTACATTCCCTCTATAAGTGATAGCTTATGATAAGTGTCTTTTTCTGTGTGACTTATTTCACTTAGAATCGTCGTAGCTAAAGCCACTCATCATGCTGCTACTAGCCTTATGACATTGATTTCATGGCTGAGTGATATTCCATTGTACATAAGGACCACCACTTCTTTATCCATTTTTCTCTTTCCTGGGATATTTGAGGTGTCATGAAGTGGAGGTTCTTGTCAACAGAGCAGCCCTAAACTTTGGGGTGCCTGTGTCTTGCTGATTTTTAGTTTTCCCCATTTATACGCCCATGAGTGGAAGTGCCCTATGCGCTCTAAGCTGTGTTTTTTCGATGTTTCAGGACACACCGTACACTTCTCCAGAGTGGCTGTTGGCAATTTACATCCCGCCCATCAGCGTAGCAAGGCTCCCATTTCTCCATGGCCTGTTCTGCATTTCTGGTTTTGACACTTTTTTCCGCATGGCCCTTTTGACCGATGGGAAGCGAGACTTCTTTGTAGCGCTGATTTGCCTTTCCAGGTTGCTTGGTTGGCCAAAAAGGGCGTATGCGTTTTTTCCTGAATATATTCAGGAAAAAACGCATACGCCCTTTTTGGCCAAGGGCATCATTGTCGACGTTTTGCCGCTTTTCATGTGCTTTAAAGGCGATTCGAATCGACCTCCTGAAATCTGTTTCCTGCAATTCTGCCTTGCTTTCAGATCCTCTTCGTTGCCTTCCCTCAATATATTTGTGGACGAGAGTTATCATTTATAACTCTGCAGGTTTGTGAATTGCAGTGCCCCTGAGCTCCATTTTTCAACTCGCTTTTTTGGGAGCTGGCCGCAAAAGCGCAGGATTGCCTCAGGCCCTATTCTGCTTCCGGGCGGCAGGCTGAGCCTGTGGTTAATTCTTCTTCCTGATGGGAAAATAGAGTGACCTGTGCCTGTCCCAACACCTAGAGCTAGTCTCTCATTGGCTCCCCCTCTTCCCGTTCATCCTCAGGACAAATTGCAAGCTGTACGGAACGGGAGGTTACAGGTGCTGATTCTCCAAGGAGGGAGATTGCTAGTAAAGCGGCTGGAATGGCGAACCCGAGCACAAGGAGATGAGAAATGAGGTGTGTGTTAGAAACCTTTCCCGATCACACGGTGTACCACCTTCTGGGTTTCTCATGCATGTTTTCGAGGTAGGAAGATGCCCTTGAACATGGAGATTTGGGACCCATGGGATGGGTAACAGGCAGTATTACTTTAAAGGCTCTGCGTTTGCTCCCCCAACCTCACCAAACCTCTCAGCCCCGAGAGTGTCCACCCTTATGTCTCCTCCAGCTGTGGGTCTAGATATGGTCAATCCAGGTTGCATCACAGCCCCTGAACGAATTTTGTAAGAATTTCTCTCTCTTTCACTGTCTTTGTTTCATGGGTTTTTAAAAGTAATTCATTTTTATAATGGGGTTTAGCCGCTTTTCACGGCTGTGTTTCTGCCGCTTTACACCCACTTGACTCACTTCCAGAGAGATATCAATACATAGGTTTTAAGTTTCTTACTAGTCAGATATATTCTTGTGCGGTGAATAGGGGGTGTTGAGTCCAGTTCACTGAGCAAGGAGTAGGTCTTTCTATGACATATTGGGTTTATGGAATGGTATCTGAGCTCATTTGAAACCCTTGTTTTATGCATCACCCACCCCACCTTTCCCGTTAAGCAGCCATAGTGTGTTTTCTCAACGTGTGACTCTGTTCTGTTTTGTAATTCAGTTCAAGTGTAGCGGTTTTTACATTCCCTCTATAAGTGATAGCTTATGATAAGTGTCTTTTTCTGTGTGACTTATTTCACTTAGAATCGTCGTAGCTAAAGCCACTCATCATGCTGCTACTAGCCTTATGACATTGATTTCATGGCTGAGTGATATTCCATTGTACATAAGGACCACCACTTCTTTATCCATTTTTCTCTTTCCTGGGATATTTGAGGTGTCATGAAGTGGAGGTTCTTGTCAACAGAGCAGCCCTAAACTTTGTGGTGCCTGTGTCTTGCTGATTTTTAGTTTTCCCCATTTATACGCCCATGAGTGGAAGTGCCCTATGCGCTCTAAGCTGTGTTTTTTCGATGTTTCAGGACACACCGTACACTTCTCCAGAGTGGCTGTTGGCAATTTACATCCCGCCCATCAGCGTAGCAAGGCTCCCATTTCTCCATGGCCTGTTCTGCATTTCTGGTTTTGACACTTTTTTCCGCATGGCCCTTTTGACCGATGGGAAGCGAGACTTCTTTGTAGCGCTGATTTGCCTTTCCAGGTTGCTTGGTTGGCCAAAAAGGGCGTATGCGTTTTTTCCTGAATATATTCAGGAAAAAACGCATACGCCCTTTTTGGCCAAGGGCATCATTGTCGACGTTTTGCCGCTTTTCATGTGCTTTAAAGGCGATTCGAATCGACCTCCTGAAATCTGTTTCCTGCAATTCTGCCTTGCTTTCAGATCCTCTTCGTTGCCTTCCCTCAATATATTTGTGGACGAGAGTTATCATTTATAACTCTGCAGGTTTGTGAATTGCAGTGCCCCTGAGCTCCATTTTTCAACTCGCTTTTTTGGGAGCTGGCCGCAAAAGCGCAGGATTGCCTCAGGCCCTATTCTGCTTCCGGGCGGCAGGCTGAGCCTGTGGTTAATTCTTCTTCCTGATGGGAAAATAGAGTGACCTGTGCCTGTCCCAACACCTAGAGCTAGTCTCTCATTGGCTCCCCCTCTTCCCGTTCATCCTCAGGACAAATTGCAAGCTGTACGGAACGGGAGGTTACAGGTGCTGATTCTCCAAGGAGGGAGATTGCTAGTAAAGCGGCTGGAATGGCGAACCCGAGCACAAGGAGATGAGAAATGAGGTGTGTGTTAGAAACCTTTCCCGATCACACGGTGTACCACCTTCTGGGTTTCTCATGCATGTTTTCGAGGTAGGAAGATGCCCTTGAACATGGAGATTTGGGACCCATGGGATGGGTAACAGGCAGTATTACTTTAAAGGCTCTGCGTTTGCTCCCCCAACCTCACCAAACCTCTCAGCCCCGAGAGTGTCCACCCTTATGTCTCCTCCAGCTGTGGGTCTAGATATGGTCAATCCAGGTTGCATCACAGCCCCTGAACGAATTTTGTAAGAATTTCTCTCTCTTTCACTGTCTTTGTTTCATGGGTTTTTAAAAGTAATTCATTTTTATAATGGGGTTTAGCCGCTTTTCACGGCTGTGTTTCTGCCGCTTTACACCCACTTGACTCACTTCCAGAGAGATATCAATACATAGGTTTTAAGTTTCTTACTAGTCAGATATATTCTTGTGCGGTGAATAGGGGGTGTTGAGTCCAGTTCACTGAGCAAGGAGTAGGTCTTTCTATGACATATTGGGTTTATGGAATGGTATCTGAGCTCATTTGAAACCCTTGTTTTATGCATCACCCACCCCACCTTTCCCGTTAAGCAGCCATAGTGTGTTTTCTCAACGTGTGACTCTGTTCTGTTTTGTAATTCAGTTCAAGTGTAGCGGTTTTTACATTCCCTCTATAAGTGATAGCTTATGATAAGTGTCTTTTTCTGTGTGACTTATTTCACTTAGAATCGTCGTAGCTAAAGCCACTCATCATGCTGCTACTAGCCTTATGACATTGATTTCATGGCTGAGTGATATTCCATTGTACATAAGGACCACCACTTCTTTATCCATTTTTCTCTTTCCTGGGATATTTGAGGTGTCATGAAGTGGAGGTTCTTGTCAACAGAGCAGCCCTAAACTTTGTGGTGCCTGTGTCTTGCTGATTTTTAGTTTTCCCCATTTATACGCCCATGAGTGGAAGTGCCCTATGCGCTCTAAGCTGTGTTTTTTCGATGTTTCAGGACACACCGTACACTTCTCCAGAGTGGCTGTTGGCAATTTACATCCCGCCCATCAGCGTAGCAAGGCTCCCATTTCTCCATGGCCTGTTCTGCATTTCTGGTTTTGACACTTTTTTCCGCATGGCCCTTTTGACCGATGGGAAGCGAGACTTCTTTGTAGCGCTGATTTGCCTTTCCAGGTTGCTTGGTTGGCCAAAAAGGGCGTATGCGTTTTTTCCTGAATATATTCAGGAAAAAACGCATACGCCCTTTTTGGCCAAGGGCATCATTGTCGACGTTTTGCCGCTTTTCATGTGCTTTAAAGGCGATTCGAATCGACCTCCTGAAATCTGTTTCCTGCAATTCTGCCTTGCATTCAGATCCTCTTCGTTGCCTTCCCTCAATATATTTGTGGACGAGAGTTATCATTTATAACTCTGCAGGTTTGTGAATTGCAGTGCCCCTGAGCTCCATTTTTCAACTCGCTTTTTTGGGAGCTGGCCGCAAAAGCGCAGGATTGCCTCAGGCCCTATTCTGCTTCCAGGTGGCAGGCTGAGCCTGTGGTTAATTCTTCTTCCTGATGGGAAAATAGAGTGACCTGTGCCTGTCCCAACACCTAGAGCTAGTCTCTCATTGGCTCCCCCTCTTCCCGTTCATCCTCAGGACAAATTGCAAGCTGTACGGAACGGGAGGTTAAAGGTGCTGATTCTCCAAGGAGGGAGATTGCTAGTAAAGCGGCTGGAATGACGAACCGAGCACAAGGAGATGAGAAATGAGGCGCGTTTTAGAAACCTTTCCCGATCACACGGTGTACCACCTTCTGGGTTTCTCATGTATGTTTTCGAGGTAGGAAGATGCCCTTGAACCTGGAGATTTGGGACCCATGGGATGGGTAACAGGCAGTATTACTTTAAAGGCTCTGCGTTTGCTCCCCCAACCTCACCAAACCTCTCAACCCCGAGAGTGTCCACCCTTATGTCTCCTCCAGCTGTGGGTCTAGATATGGTCAATCCAGGTTGCATCACAGCCCCTTAACGAATTTTGTAAGAATTTCTCTCTCTTTCACTGTCTTTGTTTCACGGGTTTTTAAAAGTAATTTATTTTTATAATGGGGTTTAGCTGCTTTTCACGGCTCTGTTTCTGCCGCTTTACACCCACTTGACTCACTTCCAGAGAGATAGCAATACATAGGTTTTAAGATTCTTACTAGTCAGATATATTCTTGTGCGGTGAATAGGGGGTGTTGAGTCCAGTTCACTGAGCAAGGAGTAGGTCTTTCTATGACATATTGGGTTTATGGAACGGTATCTGAGCTCATTTGAAACCCTTGTTTTATGCATCACCCCACCCCACCTTTCCCGTTAAGCAGCCATAGTGTGTTTTCTCAACGTGTGACTCTGTTCTGTTTTGTAATTCAGTTCAAGTGTAGCGGTTTTTACATTCCCTCTATAAGTGATAGCTTATGATAAGTGTCTTTTTCTGTGTGACTTATTTCACTTAGAATCGTCGTAGCTAAAGCCACTCATCATGCTGCTACTAGCCTTATGACATTGATTTCATGGCTGAGTGATATTCCATTGTACATAAGGACCACCACTTCTTTATCCATTTTTCTCTTTCCTGGGATATTTGAGGTGTCATGAAGTGGAGGTTCTTGTCAACAGAGCAGCCCTAAACTTTGGGGTGCCTGTGTCTTGCTGATTTTTAGTTTTCCCCATTTATACGCCCATGAGTGGAAGTGCCCTATGCGCTCTAAGCTGTGTTTTTTCGATGTTTCAGGACACACCGTACACTTCTCCAGAGTGGCTGTTGGCAATTTACATCCCGCCCATCAGCGTAGCAAGGCTCCCATTTCTCCATGGCCTGTTCTGCATTTCTGGTTTTGACACTTTTTTCCGCATGGCCCTTTTGACCGATGGGAAGCGAGACTTCTTTGTAGCGCTGATTTGCCTTTCCAGGTTGCTTGGTTGGCCAAAAAGGGCGTATGCGTTTTTTCCTGAATATATTCAGGAAAAAACGCATACGCCCTTTTTGGCCAAGGGCATCATTGTCGACGTTTTGCCGCTTTTCATGTGCTTTAAAGGCGATTCGAATCGACCTCCTGAAATCTGTTTCCTGCAATTCTGCCTTGCATTCAGATCCTCTTCGTTGCCTTCCCTCAATATATTTGTGGACGAGAGTTATCATTTATAACTCTGCAGGTTTGTGAATTGCAGTGCCCCTGAGCTCCATTTTTCAACTCGCTTTTTTGGGAGCTGGCCGCAAAAGCGCAGGATTGCCTCAGGCCCTATTCTGCTTCCAGGTGGCAGGCTGAGCCTGTGGTTAATTCTTCTTCCTGATGGGAAAATAGAGTGACCTGTGCCTGTCCCAACACCTAGAGCTAGTCTCTCATTGGCTCCCCCTCTTCCCGTTCATCCTCAGGACAAATTGCAAGCTGTACGGAACGGGAGGTTAAAGGTGCTGATTCTCCAAGGAGGGAGATTGCTAGTAAAGCGGCTGGAATGACGAACCGAGCACAAGGAGATGAGAAATGAGGCGCGTTTTAGAAACCTTTCCCGATCACACGGTGTACCACCTTCTGGGTTTCTCATGTATGTTTTCGAGGTAGGAAGATGCCCTTGAACCTGGAGATTTGGGACCCATGGGATGGGTAACAGGCAGTATTACTTTAAAGGCTCTGCGTTTGCTCCCCCAACCTCACCAAACCTCTCAACCCCGAGAGTGTCCACCCTTATGTCTCCTCCAGCTGTGGGTCTAGATATGGTCAATCCAGGTTGCATCACAGCCCCTTAACGAATTTTGTAAGAATTTCTCTCTCTTTCACTGTCTTTGTTTCACGGGTTTTTAAAAGTAATTTATTTTTATAATGGGGTTTAGCTGCTTTTCACGGCTCTGTTTCTGCCGCTTTACACCCACTTGACTCACTTCCAGAGAGATAGCAATACATAGGTTTTAAGATTCTTACTAGTCAGATATATTCTTGTGCGGTGAATAGGGGGTGTTGAGTCCAGTTCACTGAGCAAGGAGTAGGTCTTTCTATGACATATTGGGTTTATGGAACGGTATCTGAGCTCATTTGAAACCCTTGTTTTATGCATCACCCCACCCCACCTTTCCCGTTAAGCAGCCATAGTGTGTTTTCTCAACGTGTGACTCTGTTCTGTTTTGTAATTCAGTTCAAGTATAGCGGTTTTTACATTCCCTCTATAAGTGATAGCTTATGATAAGTGTCTTTTTCTGTGTGACTTATTTCACTTAGAATCGTCGTAGCTAAAGCCACTCATCATGCTGCTACTAGCCTTATGACATTGATTTCATGGCTGAGTGATATTCCATTGTACATAAGGACCACCACTTCTTTATCCATTTTTCTCTTTCCTGGGATATTTGAGGTGTCATGAAGTGGAGGTTCTTGTCAACAGAGCAGCCCTAAACTTTGGGGTGCCTGTGTCTTGCTGATTTTTAGTTTTCCCCATTTATACGCCCATGAGTGGAAGTGCCCTATGCGCTCTAAGCTGTGTTTTTTCGATGTTTCAGGACACACCGTACACTTCTCCAGAGTGGCTGTTGGCAATTTACATCCCGCCCATCAGCGTAGCAAGGCTCCCATTTCTCCATGGCCTGTTCTGCATTTCTGGTTTTGACACTTTTTTCCGCATGGCCCTTTTGACCGATGGGAAGCGAGACTTCTTTGTAGCGCTGATTTGCCTTTCCAGGTTGCTTGGTTGGCCAAAAAGGGCGTATGCGTTTTTTCCTGAATATATTCAGGAAAAAACGCATACGCCCTTTTTGGCCAAGGGCATCATTGTCGACGTTTTGCCGCTTTTCATATGCTTTAAAGGCGATTCGAATCGACCTCCTGAAATCTGTTTCCTGCAATTCTGCCTTGCTTTCAGATCCTCTTCGTTGCCTTCCCTCAATATATTTGTGGACGAGAGTTATCATTTATAACTCTGCAGGTTTGTGAATTGCAGTGCCCCTGAGCTCCATTTTTCAACTCGCTTTTTTGGGAGCTGGCCCCAAAAGCGCAGGATTGCCTCAGGCCCTATTCTGCTTCCGTGCGGCAGGCTGAGCCTGTGGTTAATTCTTCTTCCTGATGGGAAAATAGAGTGACCTGTGCCTGTCCCAACACCTAGAGCTAGTCTCTCATTGGCTCCCCCTCTTCCCGTTCATCCTCAGGACAAATTGCAAGCTGTACGGAACGGGAGGTTACAGGTGCTGATTCTCCAAGGAGGGAGATTGCTAGTAAAGCGGCTGGAATGGCGAACCCGAGCACAAGGAGATGAGAAATGAGGTGCGTGTTAGAAACCTTTCCCCATCACACGGTGTACCACCTTCTGGGTTTCTCATGCATGTTTTCGAGGTAGGAAGATGCCCTTGAACCTGGAGATTTGGGACCCATGGGATGGGTAACAGGCAGTATTACTTTAAAGGCTCTGCGTTTGCTCCCCCAACCTCACCAAACCTCTCAGCCCCGAGATTGTCCACCCTTATGTCTCATCCAGCTGTGGGTCTAGATATGGTCAATCCAGGTTGCATCACAGCCCCTGAACGAATTTTGTAAGAATTTCTCTCTCTTTCACTGTCTTTGTTTCACGGGTTTTTAAAAGTAATTTATTTTTCTAATGGGGTTTAGCCGCTTTTCACGGCTGTGTTTCTGCCGTTTTACACCCACTTGACTCACTTCCAGAGAGATATCAATATATAGGTTTTAAGATTCTTACTAGTCAGATATATTCTTGTGCGGTGAATAAGGGGTGTTGAGTCCAGTTCACTGAGCAAGGAGTAGGTCTTTCTATGACATATTGTATTTATGGAACGGTATCTGAGCTCATTTGAAACCCTTGTTTTATGCATCACCCCACCCCACCTTTCCCGTTAAGCAGCCATAGTGTGTTTTCTCAACGTGTGACTCTGTTCTGTTTTGTAATTCAGTTCAAGTGTAGCGGTTTTTACATTCCCTCTATAAGTGATAGCTTATGATAAGTGTCTTTTTCTGTGTGACTTATTTCACTTAGAATCGTCGTAGCTAAAGCCACTCATCATGCTGCTACTAGCCTTATGACATTGATTTCATGGCTGAGTGATATTCCATTGTACATAAGGACCACCACTTCTTTATCCATTTTTCTCTTTCCTGGGATATTTGAGGTGTCGTGAAGTGGAGGTTCTTGTCAACAGAGCAGCCCTAAACTTTGGGGTGCCTGTGTCTTGCTGATTTATACTTTTCTCAATTTATACGCCCATGAGTGGAAGTGCCCTATGCACTCTAAGCTGTGTTTTTTCGATGTTTCAGGACACACCGTACACTTCTCCAGAGTGGCTGTTGGCAATTTACATCCCGCCCATCAGCGTAGCAAGGCTCCCATTTCTCCATGGCCTGTTCTGCATTTCTGGTTTTGACACTTTTTTCCGCATGGCCCTTTTGACTGATGGGAAGCGAGACTTCTTTGTAGCGCTGATTTGCCTTTCCAGGTTGCTTGGTTGGCCAAAAAGGGCGTATGCGTTTTTTCCTGAATATATTCAGGAAAAAACGCATACGCCCTTTTTGGCCAAGGGCATCATTGTCGACGTTTTGCCGCTTTTCATGTGCTTTAAAGGCGATTCGAATCGACCTCCTGAAATCTGTTTCCTGCAATTCTGCCTTGCTTTCAGATCCTCTTCGTTGCCTTCCCTCAATATATTTGTGGACGAGAGTTACCATTTATAACTCTGCAGGTTTGTGAATTGCAGTGCCCCTGAGCTCCATTTTTCAACTCGCTTTTTTGGGAGCTGGCCGCAAAAGCGCAGGATTGCCTCAGGCCCTATTCTGCTTCCGGGCTGCAGGCTGAGCCAGTGGTTAATTCTTCTTCCTGATGGGAAAATAGAGTGACCTGTGCCTGTCCCAACACCTAGAGCTAGTCTCTCATTGGCTCCCCCTCTTCCCGTTCATCCTCAGGACAAATTGCAAGCTGTACGGAACGGGAGGTTACAGGTGCTGATTCTCCAAGGAGGGAGATTGCTAGTAAAGCGGCTGGAATGGCGAACCCGAGCACAAGGAGATGAGAAATGAGGTGCGTGTTAGAAACCTTTCCCCATCACACGGTGTACCACCTTCTGGGTTTCTCATGCATGTTTTCGTGGTAGGAAGATGCCCTTGAACCTGGAGATTTGGGACCCATGGGATGGGTAACAGGCAGTATTACTTTAAAGGCTCTGCGTTTGCTCCCCCAACCTCACCAAACCTCTCAGCCCCGAGATTGTCCACCCTTATGTCTCATCCAGCTGTGGGTCTAGATATGGTCAATCCAGGTTGCATCACAGCCCCTGAACGAATTTTGTAAGAATTCCTCTCTCTTTCACTGTCTTTGTTTCACGGGTTTTTAAAAGTAATTTATTTTTCTAATGGGGTTTAGCCGCTTTTCACGGCTGTGTTTCTGCCGTTTTACACCCACTTGACTCACTTCCAGAGAGATATCAATATATAGGTTTTAAGATTCTTACTAGTCAGATATATTCTTGTGCGGTGAATAAGGGGTGTTGAGTCCAGTTCACTGAGCAAGGAGTAGGTCTTTCTATGACATATTGTATTTATGGAACGGTATCTGAGCTCATTTGAAACCCTTGTTTTATGCATCACCCCACCCCACCTTTCCCGTTAAGCAGCCATAGTGTGTTTTCTCAACGTGTGACTCTGTTCTGTTTTGTAATTCAGTTCAAGTGTAGCGGTTTTTACATTCCCTCTATAAGTGATAGCTTATGATAAGTGTCGTTTTCTGTGTGACTTATTTCACTTAGAATCGTCGTAGCTAAAGCCACTCATCATGCTGCTACTAGCCTTATGACATTGATTTCATGGCTGAGTGATATTCCATTGTACATAAGGACCACCACTTCTTTATCCATTTTTCTCTTTCCTGGGATATTTGAGGTGTCGTGAAGTGGAGGTTCTTGTCAACAGAGCAGCCCTAAACTTTGGGGTGCCTGTGTCTTGCTGATTTATACTTTTCTCAATTTATACGCCCATGAGTGGAAGTGCCCTATGCACTCTAAGCTGTGTTTTTTCGATGTTTCAGGACACACCGTACACTTCTCCAGAGTGGCTGTTGGCAATTTACATCCCGCCCATCAGCGTAGCAAGGCTCCCATTTCTCCATGGCCTGTTCTGCATTTCTGGTTTTGACACTTTTTTCCGCATGGCCCTTTTGACTGATGGGAAGCGAGACTTCTTTGTAGCGCTGATTTGCCTTTCCAGGTTGCTTGGTTGGCCAAAAAGGGCGTATGCGTTTTTTCCTGAATATATTCAGGAAAAAACGCATACGCCCTTTTTGGCCAAGGGCATCATTGTCGACGTTTTGCCGCTTTTCATGTGCTTTAAAGGCGATTCGAATCGACCTCCTGAAATCTGTTTCCTGCAATTCTGCCTTGCTTTCAGATCCTCTTCGTTGCCTTCCCTCAATATATTTGTGGACGAGAGTTACCATTTATAACTCTGCAGGTTTGTGAATTGCAGTGCCCCTGAGCTCCATTTTTCAACTCGCTTTTTTGGGAGCTGGCCGCAAAAGCGCAGGATTGCCTCAGGCCCTATTCTGCTTCCGGGCGGCAGGCTGAGCCTGTGGTTAATTCTTCTTCCTGATGGGAAAATAGAGTGACCTGTGCCTGTCCCAACACCTAGAGCTAGTCTCTCATTGGCTCCCCCTCTTCCCGTTCATCCTCAGGACAAATTGCAAGCTGTACGGAACGGGAGGTTAAAGGTGCTGATTCTCCAAGGAGGGAGATTGCTAGTAAAGCGGCTGGAATGGCGAACCCGAGCACAAGGAGATGAGAAATGAGGTGCGTGTTAGAAACCTTTCCCCATCACACGGTGTACCACCTTCTGGGTTTCTCATGCATGTTTTCGTGGTAGGAAGATGCCCTTGAACCTGGAGATTTGGGACCCATGGGATGGGTAACAGGCAGTATTACTTTAAAGGCTCTGCGTTTGCTCCCCCAACCTCACCAAACCTCTCAGCCCCGAGAGTGTCCACCCTTATGTCTCCTCCAGCTGTGGGTCTAGATATGGTCAATCTCGGTTGCATCACAGCCCCTGAACAAATTTTGTAAGAATTTCTCTCTCTTTCACTGTCTTTGTTTCACGGGTTTTTAAAAGTAATTTATTTTTATAATGGGGTTTAGCCGCTTTTCACGGCTGTGTTTCTGCCGCTTTACACCCACTTGACTCACTTCCAGAGAGATATCAATACATAGGTTTTAAGTTTCTTACTAGTCAGATATATTCTTGTGCGGTGAATAGGGGGTGTTGAGTCCAGTTCACTGAGCAAGGAGTAGGTCTTTCTATGACATATTGGGTTTATGGAACGGTATCTGAGCTCATTTGAAACCCTTGTTTTATGCATCACCCCACCCCACCTTTCCCGTTAAGCAGCCATAGTGTGTTTTCTCAACGTGTGACTCTGTTCTGTTTTGTAATTCAGTTCAAGTGTAGCGGTTTTTACATTCCCTCTATAAGTGATAGCTTATGATAAGTGTCGTTTTCTGTGTGACTTATTTCACTTAGAATCGTCGTAGCTAAAGCCACTCATCATGCTGCTACTAGCCTTATGACATTGATTTCATGGCTGAGTGATATTCCATTGTACATAAGGACCACCACTTCTTTATCCATTTTTCTCTTTCCTGGGATATTTGAGGTGTCATGAAGTGGAGGTTCTTGTCAACAGAGCAGCCCTAAACTTTGGGGTGCCTGTGTCTTGCTGATTTTTAGTTTTCCCCATTTATACGCCCATGAGTGGAAGTGCCCTATGCGCTCTAAGCTGTGTTTTTTCGATGTTTCAGGACACACCGTACACTTCTCCAGAGTGGCTGTTGGCAATTTACATCCCGCCCATCAGCGTAGCAAGGCTCCCATTTCTCCATGGCCTGTTCTGCATTTCTGGTTTTGACACTTTTTTCCGCATGGCCCTTTTGACCGATGGGAAGCGAGACTTCTTTGTAGTGCTGATTTGCCTTTGCAGGTTGCTTGGTTGGCCAAAAAGGGCGTATGCGTTTTTTCCTGAATATATTCAGGAAAAAACGCATACGCCCTTTTTGGCCAAGGGCATCATTGTCGACGTTTTGCCGCTTTTCATGTGCTTTAAAGGCGATTCGAATCGACCTCCTGAAATCTGTTTCCTGCAATTCTGCCTTGCTTTCAGATCCTCTTCGTTGCCTTCCCTCAATATATTTGTGGACGAGAGTTATCATTTATAACTCTGCAGGTTTGTGAATTGCAGTGCCCCTGAGCTCCATTTTTCAACTCGCTTTTTTGGGAGCTGGCCGCAAAAGCGCAGGATTGCCTCAGGCCCTATTCTGCTTCCGGGCGGCAGGCTGAGCCTGTGGTTAATTCTTCTTCCTGATGGGAAAATAGAGTGACCTGTGCCTGTCCCAACACCTAGAGCTAGTCTCTCATTGGCTCCCCCTCTTCCCGTTCATCCTCAGGACAAATTGCAAGCTGTACGGAACGGGAGGTTACAGGTGCTGATTCTCCAAGGAGGGAGATTGCTAGTAAAGCGGCTGGAATGGCGAACCCGAGCACAAGGAGATGAGAAATGAGGTGCGTGTTAGAAACCTTTCCCGATCACACGGTGTACCACCTTCTGGGTTCCTCATGCATGTTTTCGAGGTAGGAAGATGCCCTTGAACCTGGAGATTTGGGACCCATGGGATGGGTAACAGGCAGTATTACTTTAAAGGCTCTGCGTTTGCTCCCCAAACCTCACCAAACCTCTCAGCCCCGAGAGTGTCCACCCTTATGTCTCCTCCAGCTGTGGGTCTAGATATGGTCAATCCAGGTTGCATCACAGCCCCTGAACGAATTTTGTAAGAATTTCTCTCTCTTTCACTGTCTTTGTTTCACGGGTTTTTAAAAGTAATTTATTTTTATAATGGGGTTTAGCCGCTTTTCACGGCTGTGTTTCTGCCGCTTTACACCCACTTGACTCACTTCCAGAGAGATATCAATACATAGGTTTTAAGTTTCTTACTAGTCAGATATATTCTTGTGCGGTGAATAGGGGGTGTTGAGTCCAGTTCACTGAGCAAGGAGTAGGTCTTTCTATGACATATTGGGTTTATGGAACGGTATCTGAGCTCATTTGAAACCCTTGTTTTATGCATCACCCCACCCCACCTTTCCCGTTAAGCAGCCATAGTGTGTTTTCTCAACGTGTGACTCTGTTCTGTTTTGTAATTCAGTTCAAGTGTAGCGGTTTTTACATTCCCTCTATAAGTGATAGCTTATGATAAGTGTCGTTTTCTGTGTGACTTATTTCACTTAGAATCGTCGTAGCTAAAGCCACTCATCATGCTGCTACTAGCCTTATGACATTGATTTCATGGCTGAGTGATATTCCATTGTACATAAGGACCACCACTTCTTTATCCATTTTTCTCTTTCCTGGGATATTTGAGGTGTCATGAAGTGGAGGTTCTTGTCAACAGAGCAGCCCTAAACTTTGGGGTGCCTGTGTCTTGCTGATTTTTAGTTTTCCCCATTTATACGCCCATGAGTGGAAGTGCCCTATGCGCTCTAAGCTGTGTTTTTTCGATGTTTCAGGACACACCGTACACTTCTCCAGAGTGGCTGTTGGCAATTTACATCCCGCCCATCAGCGTAGCAAGGCTCCCATTTCTCCATGGCCTGTTCTGCATTTCTGGTTTTGACACTTTTTTCCGCATGGCCCTTTTGACCGATGGGAAGCGAGACTTCTTTGTAGCGCTGATTTGCCTTTGCAGGTTGCTTGGTTGGCCAAAAAGGGCGTATGCGTTTTTTCCTGAATATATTCAGGAAAAAACGCATACGCCCTTTTTGGCCAAGGGCATCATTGTCGACGTTTTGCCGCTTTTCATGTGCTTTAAAGGCGATTCGAATCGACCTCCTGAAATCTGTTTCCTGCAATTCTGCCTTGCTTTCAGATCCTCTTCGTTGCCTTCCCTCAATATATTTGTGGACGAGAGTTATCATTTATAACTCTGCAGGTTTGTGAATTGCAGTGCCCCTGAGCTCCATTTTTCAACTCGCTTTTTTGGGAGCTGGCCGCAAAAGCGCAGGATTGCCTCAGGCCCTATTCTGCTTCCGGGCGGCAGGCTGAGCCTGTGGTTAATTCTTCTTCCTGATGGGAAAATAGAGTGACCTGTGCCTGTCCCAACACCTAGAGCTAGTCTCTCATTGGCTCCCCCTCTTCCCGTTCATCCTCAGGACAAATTGCAAGCTGTACGGAACGGGAGGTTACAGGTGCTGATTCTCCAAGGAGGGAGATTGCTAGTAAAGCGGCTGGAATGGCGAACCCGAGCACAAGGAGATGAGAAATGAGGTGCGTGTTAGAAACCTTTCCCGATCACACGGTGTACCACCTTCTGGGTTCCTCATGCATGTTTTCGAGGTAGGAAGATGCCCTTGAACCTGGAGATTTGGGACCCATGGGATGGGTAACAGGCAGTATTACTTTAAAGGCTCTGCGTTTGCTCCCCAAACCTCACCAAACCTCTCAGCCCCGAGAGTGTCCACCCTTATGTCTCCTCCAGCTGTGGGTCTAGATATGGTCAATCCAGGTTGCATCACAGCCCCTGAACGAATTTTGTAAGAATTTCTCTCTCTTTCACTGTCTTTGTTTCACGGGTTTTTAAAAGTAATTTATTTTTATAATGGGGTTTAGCCGCTTTTCACGGCTGTGTTTCTGCCGCTTTACACCCACTTGACTCACTTCCAGAGAGATATCAATACATAGGTTTTAAGTTTCTTACTAGTCAGATATATTCTTGTCCGGTGAATAGGGGGTGTTGAGTCCAGTTCACTGAGCAAGGAGTAGGTCTTTCTATGACATATTGGGTTTATGGAACGGTATCTGAGCTCATTTGAAACCCTTGTTTTATGCATCACCCCACCCCACCTTTCCCGTTAAGCAGCCATAGTGTGTTTTCTCAACGTGTGACTCTGTTCTGTTTTGTAATTCAGTTCAAGTGTAGCGGTTTTTACATTCCCTCTATAAGTGATAGCTTATGATAAGTGTCTTTTTCTGTGTGACTTATTTCACTTAGAATCGTCGTAGCTAAAGCCACTCATCATGCTGCTACTAGCCTTATGACATTGATTTCATGGCTGAGTGATACTCCATTGTACATAAGGACCACCACTTCTTTATCCATTTTTCTCTTTCCTGGGATATTTGAGGTGTTATGAAGTGGAGGTTCTTGTCAACAGAGCAGCCCTAAACTTTGGGGTGCCTGTGTCTTGCTGATTTTTAGTTTTCCCCATTTATACGCCCATGAGTGGAAGTGCCCTATGCGCTCTAAGCTGTGTTTTTTCGATGTTTCAGGACACACCGTACACTTCTCCAGAGTGGCTGTTGGCAATTTACATCCCGCCCATCAGCGTAGCAAGGCTCCCATTTCTCCATGGCCTGTTCTGCATTTCTGGTTTTGACACTTTTTTCCGCATGGCCCTTTTGACCGATGGGAAGCGAGACTTCTTTGTAGCGCTGATTTGCCTTTCCAGGTTGCTTGGTTGGCCAAAAAGGGCGTATGCGTTTTTTCCTGAATATATTCAGGAAAAAACGCATACGCCCTTTTTGGCCAAGGGCATCATTGTCGACGTTTTGCCGCTTTTCATGTGCTTTAAAGGCGATTCGAATCGACCTCCTGAAATCTGTTTCCTGCAATTCTGCCTTGCTTTCAGATCCTCTTCATTGCCTTCCCTCAATATATTTGTGGACGAGAGTTATCATTTATAACTCTGCAGGTTTGTGAATTGCAGTGCCCCTGAGCTCCATTTTTCAACTCGCTTTTTTGGGAGCTGGCCGCAAAAGCGCAGGATTGCCTCAGGCCCTATTCTGCTTCCGGGCGGCAGGCTGAGCCTGTGGTTAATTCTTCTTCCTGATGGGAAAATAGAGTGACCTGTGCCTGTCCCAACACCTAGAGCTAGTCTCTCATTGGCTCCCCCTCTTCCCGTTCATCCTCAGGACAAATTGCAAGCTGTAGGGAACGGGAGGTTACAGGTGCTGATTCTCCAAGGAGGGAGATTGCTAGTAAAGCGGCTGGAATGGCGAACCCGAGCACAAGGAGATGAGAAATGAGGTGCGTGTTAGAAACCTTTCCCGATCACACGGTGTACCACCTTCTGGGTTTCTCATGCATGTTTTCGAGGTAGGAAGATGCCCTTGAACCTGGAGATTTGGGACCCATGGGATGGGTAACAGGCAGTATTACTTTAAAGGCTCTGCGTTTGCTCCCCCAACCTCACCAAACCTCTCAGCCCCGAGAGTGTCCACCCTTATGTCTCATCCAGCTGTGGGTCTAGATATGGTCAATCCAGGTTGCATCACAGCCCCTGAACGAATTTTGTAAGAATTTCTCTCTCTTTCACTGTCTTTGTTTCACGGGTTTTTAAAAGTAATTTATTTTTATAATGGGGTTTAGCCGCTTTTCACGGCTATGTTTCTGCCGTTTTACACCCACTTGACTCACTTCCAGAGAGATATCAATACATAGGTTTTAAGATTCTTACTAGTCAGATATATTCTTGTGCGGTGAATAGGGGGTGTTGAGTCCAGTTCACTGAGCAAGGAGTAGGTCTTTCTATGACATATTGGGTTTATGGAACGGTATCTGAGCTCATTTGAAACCCTTGTTTTATGCATCACCCCACCCCACCTTTCCCGTTAAGCAGCCATAGTGTGTTTTCTCAACGTGTGACTCTGTTCTGTTTTGTAATTCAGTTCAAGTGTAGCGGTTTTTACATTCCCTCTATAAGTGATAGCTTATGATAAGTGTCGTTTTCTGTGTGACTTATTTCACTTAGAATCGTCGTAGCTAAAGCCACTCATCATGCTGCTACTAGCCTTATGACATTGATTTCATGGCTGAGTGATACTCCATTGTACATAAGGACCACCACTTCTTTATCCATTTTTCTCTTTCCTGGGATATTTGAGGTGTTATGAAGTGGAGGTTCTTGTCAACAGAGCAGCCCTAAACTTTGGGGTGCCTGTGTCTTGCTGATTTTTAGTTTTCCCCATTTATACGCCCATGAGTGGAAGTGCCCTATGCGCTCTAAGCTGTGTTTTTTCGATGTTTCAGGACACACCGTACACTTCTCCAGAGTGGCTGTTGGCAATTTACATCCCGCCCATCAGCGTAGCAAGGCTCCCATTTCTCCATGGCCTGTTCTGCATTTCTGGTTTTGACACTTTTTTCCGCATGGCCCTTTTGACCGATGGGAAGCGAGACTTCTTTGTAGCGCTGATTTGCCTTTCCAGGTTGCTTGGTTGGCCAAAAAGGGCGTATGCGTTTTTTCCTGAATATATTCAGGAAAAAACGCATACGCCCTTTTTGGCCAAGGGCATCATTGTCGACGTTTTGCCGCTTTTCATGTGCTTTAAAGGCGATTCGAATCGACCTCCTGAAATCTGTTTCCTGCAATTCTGCCTTGCTTTCAGATCCTCTTCATTGCCTTCCCTCAATATATTTGTGGACGAGAGTTATCATTTATAACTCTGCAGGTTTGTGAATTGCAGTGCCCCTGAGCTCCATTTTTCAACTCGCTTTTTTGGGAGCTGGCCGCAAAAGCGCAGGATTGCCTCAGGCCCTATTCTGCTTCCGGGCGGCAGGCTGAGCCTGTGGTTAATTCTTCTTCCTGATGGGAAAATAGAGTGACCTGTGCCTGTCCCAACACCTAGAGCTAGTCTCTCATTGGCTCCCCCTCTTCCCGTTCATCCTCAGGACAAATTGCAAGCTGTACGGAACGGGAGGTTACAGGTGCTGATTCTCCAAGGAGGGAGATTGCTAGTAAAGCGGCTGGAATGGCGAACCCGAGCACAAGGAGATGAGAAATGAGGTGCGTGTTAGAAACCTTTCCCGATCACACGGTGTACCACCTTCTGGGTTTCTCATGCATGTTTTCGAGGTAGGAAGATGCCCTTGAACCTGGAGATTTGGGACCCATGGGATGGGTAACAGGCAGTATTACTTTAAAGGCTCTGCGTTTGCTCCCCCAACCTCACCAAACCTCTCAGCCCCGAGAGTGTCCACCCTTATGTCTCATCCAGCTGTGGGTCTAGATATGGTCAATCCAGGTTGCATCACAGCCCCTGAACGAATTTTGTAAGAATTTCTCTCTCTTTCACTGTCTTTGTTTCACGGGTTTTTAAAAGTAATTTATTTTTATAATGGGGTTTAGCCGCTTTTCACGGCTATGTTTCTGCCGTTTTACACCCACTTGACTCACTTCCAGAGAGATATCAATATATAGGTTTTAAGATTCTTACTAGTCAGATATATTCTTGTGCGGTGAATAGGGGGTGTTGAGTCCAGTTCACTGAGCAAGGAGTAGGTCTTTCTATGACATATTGGGTTTATGGAACGGTATCTGAGCTCATTTGAAACCCTTGTTTTATGCATCACCCCACCCCACCTTTCCCGTTAAGCAGCCATAGTGTGTTTTCTCAACGTGTGACTCTGTTCTGTTTTGTAATTCAGTTCAAGTGTAGCGGTTTTTACATTCCCTCTATAAGTGATAGCTTATGATAAGTGTCTTTTTCTGTGTGACTTATTTCACTTAGAATCGTCGTAGCTAAAGCCACTCATCATGCTGCTACTAGCCTTATGACATTGATTTCATGGCTGAGTGATACTCCATTGTACATAAGGACCACCACTTCTTTATCCATTTTTCTCTTTCCTGGGATATTTGAGGTGTCGTGAAGTGGAGGTTCTTGTCAACAGAGCAGCCCTAAACTTTGGGGTGCCTGTGTCTTGCTGATTTTTAGTTTTCCCCATTTATACGCCCATGAGTGGAAGTGCCCTATGCGCTCTAAGCTGTGTTTTTTCGATGTTTCAGGACACACCGTACACTTCTCCAGAGTGGCTGTTGGCAATTTACATCCCGCCCATCAGCGTAGCAAGGCTCCCATTTCTCCATGGCCTGTTCTGCATTTCTGGTTTTGACACTTTTTTCCGCATGGCCCTTTTGACCGATGGGAAGCGAGACTTCTTTGTAGCGCTGATTTGCCTTTCCAGGTTGCTTGGTTGGCCAAAAAGGGCGTATGCGTTTTTTCCTGAATATATTCAGGAAAAAACGCATACGCCCTTTTTGGCCAAGGGCATCATTGTCGACGTTTTGCCGCTTTTCATGTGCTTTAAAGGCGATTCGAATCGACCTCCTGAAATCTGTTTCCTGCAATTCTGCCTTGCTTTCAGATCCTCTTCATTGCCTTCCCTCAATATATTTGTGGACGAGAGTTATCATTTATAACTCTGCAGGTTTGTGAATTGCAGTGCCCCTGAGCTCCATTTTTCAACTCGCTTTTTTGGGAGCTGGCCGCAAAAGCGCAGGATTGCCTCAGGCCCTATTCTGCTTCCGGGCGGCAGGCTGAGCCTGTGGTTAATTCTTCTTCCTGATGGGAAAATAGAGTGACCTGTGCCTGTCCCAACACCTAGAGCTAGTCTCTCATTGGCTCCCCCTCTTCCCGTTCATCCTCAGGACAAATTGCAAGCTGTACGGAACGGGAGGTTACAGGTGCTGATTCTCCAAGGAGGGAGATTGCTAGTAAAGCGGCTGGAATGGCGAACCCGAGCACAAGGAGATAAGAAATGAGGTGCGTGTTAGAAACCTTTCCCGATCACACGGTGTACCACCTTCTGGGTTTCTCATGCATGTTTTCGAGGTAGGAAGATGCCCTTGAACCTGGAGATTTGGGACCCATGGGATGGGTAACAGGCAGTATTACTTTAAAGGCTCTGCGTTTGCTCCCCCAACCTCACCAAACCTCTCAGCCGCAACAGTGTCCACCCTTATGTCTCCTCCAGCTGTGGGTCTAGATATGGTCAATCCAGGTTGCATCACAGCCCCTGAACGAATTTTGTAAGAATTTCTCTCTCTTTCACTGTCTTTGTTTCACGGGTTTTTAAAAGTAATTTATTTTTATAATGGGGTTTAGCCGCTTTTCACGGCTATGTTTCTGCCGTTTTACACCCACTTGACTCACTTCCAGAGAGATATCAATATATAGGTTTTAAGATTCTTACTAGTCAGATATATTCTTGTGCGGTGAATAGGGGGTGTTGAGTCCAGTTCACTGAGCAAGGAGTAGGTCTTTCTATGACATATTGGGTTTATGGAACGGTATCTGAGCTCATTTGAAACCCTTGTTTTATGCATCACCCCACCCCACCTTTCCCGTTAAGCAGCCATAGTGTGTTTTCTCAACGTGTGACTCTGTTCTGTTTTGTAATTCAGTTCAAGTGTAGCGGTTTTTACATTCCCTCTATAAGTGATAGCTTATGATAAGTGTCTTTTTCTGTGTGACTTATTTCACTTAGAATCGTCGTAGCTAAAGCCACTCATCATGCTGCTACTAGCCTTATGACATTGATTTCATGGCTGAGTGATACTCCATTGTACATAAGGACCACCACTTCTTTATCCATTTTTCTCTTTCCTGGGATATTTGAGGTGTCATGAAGTGGAGGTTCTTGTCAACAGAGCAGCCCTAAACTTTGGGGTGCCTGTGTCTTGCTGGTTTATACTTTTCTCAATTTATACGCCCATGAGTGGAAGTGCCCTATGCACTCTAAGCTGTGTTTTTTCGATGTTTCAGGACACACCGTACACTTCTCCAGAGTGGCTGTTGGCAATTTACATCCCGCCCATCAGCGTAGCAAGGCTCCCATTTCTCCATGGCCTGTTCTGCATTTCTGGTTTTGACACTTTTTTCCGCATGGCCCTTTTGACCGATGGGAAGTGAGACTTCTTTGTAGCGCTGATTTGCCTTTCCAGGTTGCTTGGTTGGCCAAAAAGGGCGTATGCGTTTTTTCCTGAATATATTCAGGAAAAAACGCATACGCCCTTTTTGGCCAAGGGCATCATTGTCGACGTTTTGCCGCTTTTCATGTGCTTTAAAGGCGATTCGAATCGACCTCCTGAAATCTGTTTCCTGCAATTCTGCCTTGCTTTCAGATCCTCTTCGTTGCCTTCCCTCAATATATTTGTGGACGAGAGTTATCATTTATAACTCTGCAGGTTTGTGAATTGCAGTGCCCCTGAGCTCCATTTTTCAACTCGCTTTTTTGGGAGCTGGCCGCAAAAGCGCAGGATTGCCTCAGGCCCTATTCTGCTTCCGGGCGGCAGGCTGAGCCTGTGGTTAATTCTTCTTCCTGATGGGAAAATAGAGTGACCTGTGCCTGTCCCAACACCTAGAGCTAGTCTCTCATTGGCTCCCCCTCTTCCCGTTCATCCTCAGGACAAATTGCAAGCTGTACGGAACGGGAGGTTACAGGTGCTGATTCTCCAAGGAGGGAGATTGCTAGTAAAGCGGCTGGAATGGCGAACCCGAGCACAAGGAGATGAGAAATGAGGTGCGTGTTAGAAACCTTTCCCGATCACACGGTGTACCACCTTCTGGGTTTCTCATGCATGTTTTCGAGGTAGGAAGATGCCCTTGAACCTGGAGATTTGGGACCCATGGGATGGGTAACAGGCAGTATTACTTTAAAGGCTCTGCGTTTGCTCCCCCAACCTCACCAAACCTCTCAGCCCCGAGAGTGTCCACCCTTATGTCTCCTCCAGCTGTGGGTCTAGATATGGTCAATCCAGGTTGCATCACAGCCCCTGAACGAATTTTGTAAGAATTTCTCTCTCTTTCACTGTCTTTGTTTCACGGGTTTTTAAAAGTAATTTATTTTTATAATGGGGTTTAGCTGCTTTTCACGGCTGTGTTTCCACCGTTTTACACCCACTTGACTCACTTCCAGAGAGATATCAATATATAGGTTTTAACATTCTTAGTAGTCAGATATATTCTTGTGCGGTGAATAGGGGGTGTTGAGTCCAGTTCACTGAGCAAGGAGTAGGTCTTTCTATGACATATTGGGTTTATGGAACGGTATCTGAGCTCATTTGAAACCCTTGTTTTATGCATCACCCCACCCCACCTTTCCCGTTAAGCAGCCATAGTGTGTTTTCTCAACGTGTGACTCTGTTCTGTTTTGTAATTCAGTTCAAGTGTAGCGGTTTTTACATTCCCTCTATAAGTGATAGCTTATGATAAGTGTCTTTTTCTGTGTGACTTATTTCACTTAGAATCGTCGTAGCTAAAGCCACTCATCATGCTGCTACTAGCCTTATGACATTGATTTCATGGCTGAGTGATACTCCATTGTACATAAGGACCACCACTTCTTTATCCATTTTTCTCTTTCCTGGGATATTTGAGGTGTCATGAAGTGGAGGTTCTTGTCAACAGAGCAGCCCTAAACTTTGGGGTGCCTGTGTCTTGCTGATTTTTAGTTTTCCCCATTTATACGCCCATGAGTGGAAGTGCCCTATGCGCTCTAAGCTGTGTTTTTTCGATGTTTCAGGACACACCGTACACTTCTCCAGAGTGGCTGTTGGCAATTTACATCCCGCCCATCAGCGTAGCAAGGCTCCCATTTCTCCATGGCCTGTTCTGCATTTCTGGTTTTGACACTTTTTTCCGCATGGCCCTTTTGACCGATGGGAAGCGAGACTTCTTTGTAGCGCTGATTTGCCTTTCCAGGTTGCTTGGTTGGCCAAAAAGGGCGTATGCGTTTTTTCCTGAATATATTCAGGAAAAAACGCATACGCCCTTTTTGGCCAAGGGCATCATTGTCGACGTTTTGCCGCTTTTCATGTGCTTTAAAGGCGATTCGAATCGACCTCCTGAAATCTGTTTCCTGCAATTCTGCCTTGCTTTCAGATCCTCTTCATTGCCTTCCCTCAATATATTTGTGGACGAGAGTTATCATTTATAACTCTGCAGGTTTGTGAATTGCAGTGCCCCTGAGCTCCATTTTTCAACTCGCTTTTTTGGGAGCTGGCCGCAAAAGCGCAGGATTGCCTCAGGCCCTATTCTGCTTCCGGGCGGCAGGCTGAGCCTGTGGTTAATTCTTCTTCCTGATGGGAAAATAGAGTGACCTGTGCCTGTCCCAACACCTAGAGCTAGTCTCTCATTGGCTCCCCCTCTTCCCGTTCATCCTCAGGACAAATTGCAAGCTGTACGGAACGGGAGGTTACAGGTGCTGATTCTCCAAGGAGGGAGATTGCTAGTAAAGCGGCTGGAATGGCGAACCCGAGCACAAGGAGATGAGAAATGAGGTGCGTGTTAGAAACCTTTCCCGATCACACGGTGTACCACCTTCTGGGTTTCTCATGCATGTTTTCGAGGTAGGAAGATGCCCTTGAACCTGGAGATTTGGGACCCATGGGATGGGTAACAGGCAGTATTACTTTAAAGGCTCTGCGTTTGCTCCCCCAACCTCACCAAACCTCTCAGCCGCAACAGTGTCCACCCTTAGGTCTCATCCAGCTGTGGGTCTAGATATGGTCAATCCAGGTTGCATCACAGCCCCTGAACGAATTTTGTAAGAATTTCTCTCTCTTTCACTGTCTTTGTTTCACGGGTTTTTAAAAGTAATTTATTTTTATAATGGGGTTTAGCCGCTTTTCACGGCTGTGTTTCTGCCGCTTTACACCCACTTGACTCACTTCCAGAGAGATATCAATACATAGGTTTTAAGTTTCTTACTAGTCAGATATATTCTTGTCCGGTGAATAGGGGGTGTTGAGTCCAGTTCACTGAGCAAGGAGTAGGTCTTTCTATGACATATTGGGTTTATGGAACGGTATCTGAGCTCATTTGAAACCCTTGTTTTATGCATCACCCCACCCCACCTTTCCCGTTAAGCAGCCATAGTGTGTTTTCTCAACGTGTGACTCTGTTCTGTTTTGTAATTCAGTTCAAGTGTAGCGGTTTTTACATTCCCTCTATAAGTGATAGCTTATGATAAGTGTCTTTTTCTGTGTGACTTATTTCACTTAGAATCGTCGTAGCTAAAGCCACTCATCATGCTGCTACTAGCCTTATGACATTGATTTCATGGCTGAGTGATACTCCATTGTACATAAGGACCACCACTTCTTTATCCATTTTTCTCTTTCCTGGGATATTTGAGGTGTCATGAAGTGGAGGTTCTTGTCAACAGAGCAGCCCTAAACTTTGGGGTGCCTGTGTCTTGCTGGTTTATACTTTTCTCAATTTATACGCCCATGAGTGGAAGTGCCCTATGCACTCTAAGCTGTGTTTTTTCGATGTTTCAGGACACACCGTACACTTCTCCAGAGTGGCTGTTGGCAATTTACATCCCGCCCATCAGCGTAGCAAGGCTCCCATTTCTCCATGGCCTGTTCTGCATTTCTGGTTTTGACACTTTTTTCCGCATGGCCCTTTTGACCGATGGGAAGCGAGACTTCTTTGTAGCGCTGATTTGCCTTTCCAGGTTGCTTGGTTGGCCAAAAAGGGCGTATGCGTTTTTTCCTGAATATATTCAGGAAAAAACGCATACGCCCTTTTTGGCCAAGGGCATCATTGTCGACGTTTTGCCGCTTTTCATGTGCTTTAAAGGCGATTCGAATCGACCTCCTGAAATCTGTTTCCTGCAATTCTGCCTTGCTTTCAGATCCTCTTCGTTGCCTTCCCTCAATATATTTGTGGACGAGAGGTATCATTTATAACTCTGCAGGTTTGTGAATTGCAGTGCCCCTGAGCTCCATTTTTCAACTCGCTTTTTTGGGAGCTGGCCACAAAAGCGCAGGATTGCCTCAGGCCCTATTCTGCTTCCGGGCGGCAGGCTGAGCCTGTGGTTAATTCTTCTTCCTGATGGGAAAATAGAGTGACCTGTGCCTGTCCCAACACCTAGAGCTAGTCTCTCATTGGCTCCCCCTCTTCCCGTTCATCCTCAGGACAAATTGCAAGCTGTAGGGAACGGGAGGTTACAGGTGCTGATTCTCCAAGGAGGGAGATTGCTAGTAAAGCGGCTGGAATGGCGAACCCGAGCACAAGGAGATGAGAAATGAGGTGCGTGTTAGAAACCTTTCCCGATCACACGGTGTACCACCTTCTGGGTTTCTCATGCATGTTTTCGAGGTAGGAAGATGCCCTTGAACCTGGAGATTTGGGACCCATGGGATGGGTAACAGGCAGTATTACTTTAAAGGCTCTGCGTTTGCTCCCCCAACCTCACCAAACCTCTCAGCCCCGAGAGTGTCCACCCTTATGTCTCATCCAGCTGTGGGTCTAGATATGGTCAATCCAGGTTGCATCACAGCCCCTGAACGAATTTTGTAAGAATTTCTCTCTCTTTCACTGTCTTTGTTTCACGGGTTTTTAAAAGTAATTTATTTTTATAATGGGGTTTAGCCGCTTTTCACGGCTGTGTTTCTGCCGTTTTACACCCACTTGACTCACTTCCAGAGAGATATCAATACATAGGTTTTAAGATTCTTACTAGTCAGATATATTCTTGTGCGGTGAATAGGGGGTGTTGAGTCCAGTTCACTGAGCAAGGAGTAGGTCTTTCTATGACATATTGGGTTTATGGAACGGTATCTGAGCTCATTTGAAACCCTTGTTTTATGCATCACCCCACCCCACCTTTCCCGTTAAGCAGCCATAGTGTGTTTTCTCAACGTGTGACTCTGTTCTGTTTTGTAATTCAGTTCAAGTGTAGCGGTTTTTACATTCCCTCTATAAGTGATAGCTTATGATAAGTGTCTTTTTCTGTGTGACTTATTTCACTTAGAATCGTCGTAGCTAAAGCCACTCATCATGCTGCTACTAGCCTTATGACATTGATTTCATGGCTGAGTGATATTCCATTGTACATAAGGACCACCACTTCTTTATCCATTTTTCTCTTTCCTGGGATATTTGAGGTGTCATGAAGTGGAGGTTCTTGTCAACAGAGCAGCCCTAAACTTTGGGGTGCCTGTGTCTTGCTGATTTTTAGTTTTCCCCATTTATACGCCCATGAGTGGAAGTGCCCTATGCGCTCTAAGCTGTGTTTTTTCGATGTTTCAGGACACACCGTACACTTCTCCAGAGTGGCTGTTGGCAATTTACATCCCGCCCATCAGCGTAGCAAGGCTCCCATTTCTCCATGGCCTGTTCTGCATTTCTGGTTTTGACACTTTTTTCCGCATGGCCCTTTTGACCGATGGGAAGCGAGACTTCTTTGTAGCGCTGATTTGCCTTTCCAGGTTGCTTGGTTGGCCAAAAAGGGCGTATGCGTTTTTTCCTGAATATATTCAGGAAAAAACGCATACGCCCTTTTTGGCCAAGGGCATCATTGTCGACGTTTTGCCGCTTTTCATGTGCTTTAAAGGCGATTCGAATCGACCTCCTGAAATCTGTTTCCTGCAATTCTGCCTTGCTTTCAGATCCTCTTCGTTGCCTTCCCTCAATATATTTGTGGACGAGAGTTATCATTTATAACTCTGCAGGTTTGTGAATTGCAGTGCCCCTGAGCTCCATTTTTCAACTCGCTTTTTTGGGAGCTGGCCGCAAAAGCGCAGGATTGCCTCAGGCCCTATTCTGCTTCCGGGCGGCAGGCTGAGCCTGTGGTTAATTCTTCTTCCTGATGGGAAAATAGAGTGACCTGTGCCTGTCCCAACACCTAGAGCTAGTCTCTCATTGGCTCCCCCTCTTCCCGTTCATCCTCAGGACAAATTGCAAGCTGTACGGAACGGGAGGTTACAGGTGCTGATTCTCCAAGGAGGGAGATTGCTAGTAAAGCGGCTGGAATGGCGAACCCGAGCACAAGGAGATGAGAAATGAGGTGCGTGTTAGAAACCTTTCCCGATCACACGGTGTACCACCTTCTGGGTTTCTCATGCATGTTTTCGAGGTAGGAAGATGCCCTTGAACCTGGAGATTTGGGACCCATGGGATGGGTAACAGGCAGTATTACTTTAAAGGCTCTGCGTTTGCTCCCCCAACCTCACCAAACCTCTCAGCCCCGAGAGTGTCCACCCTTATGTCTCCTCCAGCTGTGGGTCTAGATATGGTCAATCTCGGTTGCATCACAGCCCCTGAACAAATTTTGTAAGAATTTCTCTCTCTTTCACTGTCTTTGTTTCACGGGTTTTTAAAAGTAATTTATTTTTATAATGGGGTTTAGCCGCTTTTCACGGCTGTGTTTCTGCCGCTTTACACCCACTTGACTCACTTCCAGAGAGATATCAATACATAGGTTTTAAGTTTCTTACTAGTCAGATATATTCTTGTGCGGTGAATAGGGGGTGTTGAGTCCAGTTCACTGAGCAAGGAGTAGGTCTTTCTATGACATATTGGGTTTATGGAACGGTATCTGAGCTCATTTGAAACCCTTGTTTTATGCATCACCCCACCCCACCTTTCCCGTTAAGCAGCCATAGTGTGTTTTCTCAACGTGTGACTCTGTTCTGTTTTGTAATTCAGTTCAAGTGTAGCGGTTTTTACATTCCCTCTATAAGTGATAGCTTATGATAAGTGTCGTTTTCTGTGTGACTTATTTCACTTAGAATCGTCGTAGCTAAAGCCACTCATCATGCTGCTACTAGCCTTATGACATTGATTTCATGGCTGAGTGATATTCCATTGTACATAAGGACCACCACTTCTTTATCCATTTTTCTCTTTCCTGGGATATTTGAGGTGTCATGAAGTGGAGGTTCTTGTCAACAGAGCAGCCCTAAACTTTGGGGTGCCTGTGTCTTGCTGATTTTTAGTTTTCCCCATTTATACGCCCATGAGTGGAAGTGCCCTATGCGCTCTAAGCTGTGTTTTTTCGATGTTTCAGGACACACCGTACACTTCTCCAGAGTGGCTGTTGGCAATTTACATCCCGCCCATCAGCGTAGCAAGGCTCCCATTTCTCCATGGCCTGTTCTGCATTTCTGGTTTTGACACTTTTTTCCGCATGGCCCTTTTGACCGATGGGAAACGAGACTTCTTTGTAGTGCTGATTTGCCTTTCCAGGTTGCTTGGTTGGCCAAAAAGGGCGTATGCGTTTTTTCCTGAATATATTCAGGAAAAAACGCATACGCCCTTTTTGGCCAAGGGCATCATTGTCGACGTTTTGCCGCTTTTCATGTGCTTTAAAGGCGATTCGAATCGACCTCCTGAAATCTGTTTCCTGCAATTCTGCCTGGCTTTCAGATCCTCTTCGTTGCCTTCCCTCAATATATTTGTGGACGAGAGTTATCATTTATAACTCTGCAGGTTTGTGAATTGCAGTGCCCCTGAGCTCCATTTTTCAACTCGCTTTTTTGGGAGCTGGCCGCAAAAGCGCAGGATTGCCTCAGGCCCTATTCTGGTTCCGGGCGGCAGGCTGAGCCTGTGGTTAATTCTTCTTCCTGATGGGAAAATAGAGTGACCTGTGCCTGTCCCAACACCTAGAGCTAGTCTCTCATTGGCTCCCCCTCTTCCCGTTCATCCTCAGGACAAATTGCAAGCTGTACGGAACGGGAGGTTACAGGTGCTGATTCTCCAAGGAGGGAGATTGCTAGTAAAGCGGCTGGAATGGCGAACCCGAGCACAAGGAGATGAGAAATGAGGTGCGTGTTAGAAACCTTTCCCGATCACACGGTGTACCACCTTCTGGGTTTCTCATGCATGTTTTCGAGGTAGGAAGATGCCCTTGAACCTGGAGATTTGGGACAAATGGGATGGGTAACAGGCAGTATTACTTTAAAGGCTCTGCGTTTGCTCCCCAAACCTCACCAAACCTCTCAGCCCCGAGAGTGTCCACCCTTATGTCTCCTCCAGCTGTGGGTCTAGATATGGTCAATCCAGGTTGCATCACAGCCCCTGAACGAATTTTGTAAGAATTTCTCTCTCTTTCACTGTCTTTGTTTCACGGGTTTTTAAAAGTAATTTATTTTTATAATGGGGTTTAGCCGCTTTTCACGGCTGTGTTTCTGCCGCTTTACACCCACTTGACTCACTTCCAGAGAGATATCAATACATAGGTTTTAAGTTTCTTACTAGTCAGATATATTCTTGTCCGGTGAATAGGGGGTGTTGAGTCCAGTTCACTGAGCAAGGAGTAGGTCTTTCTATGACATATTGGGTTTATGGAACGGTATCTGAGCTCATTTGAAACCCTTGTTTTATGCATCACCCCACCCCACCTTTCCCGTTAAGCAGCCATAGTGTGTTTTCTCAACGTGTGACTCTGTTCTGTTTTGTAATTCAGTTCAAGTGTAGCGGTTTTTACATTCCCTCTATAAGTGATAGCTTATGATAAGTGTCTTTTTCTGTGTGACTTATTTCACTTAGAATCGTCGTAGCTAAAGCCACTCATCATGCTGCTACTAGCCTTATGACATTGATTTCATGGCTGAGTGATACTGCATTGTACATAAGGACCACCACTTCTTTATCCATTTTTCTCTTTCCTGGGATATTTGAGGTGTCATGAAGTGGAGGTTCTTGTCAACAGAGCAGCCCTAAACTTTGGGGTGCCTGTGTCTTGCTGATTTTTAGTTTTCCCCATTTATACGCCCATGAGTGGAAGTGCCCTATGCGCTCTAAGCTGTGTTTTTTCGATGTTTCAGGACACACCGTACACTTCTCCAGAGTGGCTGTTGGCAATTTACATCCCGCCCATCAGCGTAGCAAGGCTCCCATTTCTCCATGGCCTGTTCTGCATTTCTGGTTTTGACACTTTTTTCCGCATGGCCCTTTTGACCGATGGGAAGCGAGACTTCTTTGTAGCGCTGATTTGCCTTTCCAGGTTGCTTGGTTGGCCAAAAAGGGCGTATGCGTTTTTTCCTGAATATATTCAGGAAAAAACGCATACGCCCTTTTTGGCCAAGGGCATCATTGTCGACGTTTTGCCGCTTTTCATGTGCTTTAAAGGCGATTCGAATCGACCTCCTGAAATCTGTTTCCTGCAATTCTGCCTTGCTTTCAGATCCTCTTCATTGCCTTCCCTCAATATATTTGTGGACGAGAGTTATCATTTATAACTCTGCAGGTTTGTGAATTGCAGTGCCCCTGAGCTCCATTTTTCAACTCGCTTTTTTGGGAGCTGGCCGCAAAAGCGCAGGATTGCCTCAGGCCCTATTCTGCTTCCGGGCGGCAGGCTGAGCCTGTGGTTAATTCTTCTTCCTGATGGGAAAATAGAGTGACCTGTGCCTGTCCCAACACCTAGAGCTAGTCTCTCATTGGCTCCCCCTCTTCCCGTTCATCCTCAGGACAAATTGCAAGCTGTACGGAACGGGAGGTTACAGGTGCTGATTCTCCAAGGAGGGAGATTGCTAGTAAAGCGGCTGGAATGGCGAACCCGAGCACAAGGAGATGAGAAATGAGGTGCGTGTTAGAAACCTTTCCCGATCACACGGTGTACCACCTTCTGGGTTTCTCATGCATGTTTTCGAGGTAGGAAGATGCCCTTGAACCTGGAGATTTGGGACCCATGGGATGGGTAACAGGCAGTATTACTTTAAAGGCTCTGCGTTTGCTCCCCCAACCTCACCAAACCTCTCAGCCCCGAGAGTGTCCACCCTTATGTCTCATCCAGCTGTGGGTCTAGATATGGTCAATCCAGGTTGCATCACAGCCCCTGAACGAATTTTGTAAGAATTTCTCTCTCTTTCACTGTCTTTGTTTCACGGGTTTTTAAAAGTAATTTATTTTTATAATGGGGTTTAGCCGCTTTTCACGGCTATGTTTTTGCCGTTTTACACCCACTTGACTCACTTCCTGAGAGATATCAATATATAGGTTTTAAGATTCTTACTAGTCAGATATATTCTTGTGCGGTGAATAGGGGGTGTTGAGTCCAGTTCACTGAGCAAGGAGTAGGTCTTTCTATGACATATTGGGTTTATGGAACGGTATCTGAGCTCATTTGAAACCCTTGTTTTATGCATCACCCCACCCCACCTTTCCCGTTAAGCAGCCATAGTGTGTTTTCTCAACGTGTGACTCTGTTCTGTTTTGTAATTCAGTTCAAGTGTAGCGGTTTTTACATTCCCTCTATAAGTGATAGCTTATGATAAGTGTCTTTTTCTGTGTGACTTATTTCACTTAGAATCGTCGTAGCTAAAGCCACTCATCATGCTGCTACTAGCCTTATGACATTGATTTCATGGCTGAGTGATACTCCATTGTACATAAGGACCACCACTTCTTTATCCATTTTTCTCTTTCCTGGGATATTTGAGGTGTCGTGAAGTGGAGGTTCTTGTCAACAGAGCAGCCCTAAACTTTGGGGTGCCTGTGTCTTGCTGATTTTTAGTTTTCCCCATTTATACGCCCATGAGTGGAAGTGCCCTATGCGCTCTAAGCTGTGTTTTTTCGATGTTTCAGGACACACCGTACACTTCTCCAGAGTGGCTGTTGGCAATTTACATCCCGCCCATCAGCGTAGCAAGGCTCCCATTTCTCCATGGCCTGTTCTGCATTTCTGGTTTTGACACTTTTTTCCGCATGGCCCTTTTGACCGATGGGAAGCGAGACTTCTTTGTAGCGCTGATTTGCCTTTCCAGGTTGCTTGGTTGGCCAAAAAGGGCGTATGCGTTTTTTCCTGAATATATTCAGGAAAAAACGCATACGCCCTTTTTGGCCAAGGGCATCATTGTCGACGTTTTGCCGCTTTTCATGTGCTTTAAAGGCGATTCGAATCGACCTCCTGAAATCTGTTTCCTGCAATTCTGCCTTGCTTTCAGATCCTCTTCGTTGCCTTCCCTCAATATATTTGTGGACGAGAGGTATCATTTATAACTCTGCAGGTTTGTGAATTGCAGTGCCCCTGAGCTCCATTTTTCAACTCGCTTTTTTGGGAGCTGGCCGCAAAAGCGCAGGATTGCCTCAGGCCCTATTCTGCTTCCGGGCGGCAGGCTGAGCCTGTGGTTAATTCTTCTTCCTGATGGGAAAATAGAGTGACCTGTGCCTGTCCCAACACCTAGAGCTAGTCTCTCATTGGCTCCCCCTCTTCCCGTTCATCCTCAGGACAAATTGCAAGCTGTACGGAACGGGAGGTTACAGGTGCTGATTCTCCAAGGAGGGAGATTGCTAGTAAAGCGGCTGGAATGGCGAACCCGAGCACAAGGAGATGAGAAATGAGGTGCGTGTTAGAAACCTTTCCCGATCACACGGTGTACCACCTTCTGGGTTTCTCATGCATGTTTTCGAGGTAGGAAGATGCCCTTGAACCTGGAGATTTGGGACCCATGGGATGGGTAACAGGCAGTATTACTTTAAAGGCTCTGCGTTTGCTCCCCCAACCTCACTGAACCTCTCAGCCGCAACAGTGTCCACCCTTAGGTCTCATCCAGCTGTGGGTCTAGATATGGTCAATCCAGGTTGCATCACAGCCCCTGAACGAATTTTGTAAGAATTTCTCTCTCTTTCACTGTCTGTGTTTCACGGGTTTTTAAAAGTAATTTATTTTTATAATGGGGTTTAGCCGCTTTTCACGGCTATGTTTCTGCCGTTTTACACCCACTTGACTCACTTCCAGAGAGATATCAATATATAGGTTTTAAGATTCTTACTAGTCAGATATATTCTTGTGCGGTGAATAGGGGGTGTTGAGTCCAGTTCACTGAGCAAGGAGTAGGTCTTTCTATGACATATTGGGTTTATGGAACGGTATCTGAGCTCATTTGAAACCCTTGTTTTATGCATCACCCCACCCCACCTTTCCCGTTAAGCAGCCATAGTGTGTTTTCTCAACGTGTGACTCTGTTCTGTTTTGTAATTCAGTTCAAGTGTAGCGGTTTTTACATTCCCTCTATAAGTGATAGCTTATGATAAGTGTCTTTTTCTGTGTGACTTATTTCACTTAGAATCGTCGTAGCTAAAGCCACTCATCATGCTGCTACTAGCCTTATGACATTGATTTCATGGCTGAGTGATACTCCATTGTACATAAGGACCACCACTTCTTTATCCATTTTTCTCTTTCCTGGGATATTTGAGGTGTCGTGAAGTGGAGGTTCTTGTCAACAGAGCAGCCCTAAACTTTGGGGTGCCTGTGTCTTGCTGATTTATACTTTTCTCAATTTATACGCCCATGAGTGGAAGTGCCCTATGCACTCTAAGCTGTGTTTTTTCGATGTTTCAGGACACACCGTACACTTCTCCAGAGTGGCTGTTGGCAATTTACATCCCGCCCATCAGCGTAGCAAGGCTCCCATTTCTCCATGGCCTGTTCTGCATTTCTGGTTTTGACACTTTTTTCCGCATGGCCCTTTTGACCGATGGGAAGCGAGACTTCTTTGTAGCGCTGATTTGCCTTTCCAGGTTGCTTGGTTGGCCAAAAAGGGCGTATGCGTTTTTTCCTGAATATATTCAGGAAAAAACGCATACGCCCTTTTTGGCCAAGGGCATCATTGTCGACGTTTTGCCGCTTTTCATGTGCTTTAAAGGCGATTCGAATCGACCTCCTGAAATCTGTTTCCTGCAATTCTGCCTTGCTTTCAGATCCTCTTCGTTGCCTTCCCTCAATATATTTGTGGACGAGAGGTATCATTTATAACTCTGCAGGTTTGTGAATTGCAGTGCCCCTGAGCTCCATTTTTCAACTCGCTTTTTTGGGAGCTGGCCGCAAAAGCGCAGGATTGCCTCAGGCCCTATTCTGGTTCCGGGCGGCAGGCTGAGCCTGTGGTTAATTCTTCTTCCTGATGGGAAAATAGAGTGACCTGTGCCTGTCCCAACACCTAGAGCTAGTCTCTCATTGGCTCCCCCTCTTCCCGTTCATCCTCAGGACAAATTGCAAGCTGTACGGAACGGGAGGTTACAGGTGCTGATTCTCCAAGGAGGGAGATTGCTAGTAAAGCGGCTGGAATGGCGAACCCGAGCACAAGGAGATGAGAAATGAGGTGCGTGTTAGAAACCTTTCCCGATCACACGGTGTACCACCTTCTGGGTTTCTCATGCATGTTTTCGAGGTAGGAAGATGCCCTTGAACCTGGAGATTTGGGACCCATGGGATGGGTAACAGGCAGTATTACTTTAAAGGCTCTGCGTTTGCTCCCCCAACCTCACCAAACCTCTCAGCCCCGAGAGTGTCCACCCTTATGTCTCATCCAGCTGTGGGTCTAGATATGGTCAATCCAGGTTGCATCACAGCCCCTGAACGAATTTTGTAAGAATTTCTCTCTCTTTCACTGTCTTTGTTTCACGGGTTTTTAAAAGTAATTTATTTTTATAATGGGGTTTAGCCGCTTTTCACGGCTGTGTTTCTGCCGTTTTACACCCACTTGACTCACTTCCTGAGAGATATCAATGCATAGGTTTTAAGATTCTTACTAGTCAGATATATATTTGTGCGGTGAATAGGGGATGTTGAGTCCAGTTCACTGAGCAAGGAGTAGGTCTTTCTATGACATATTGGGTTTATGGAACGGTATCTGAGCTCATTTGAAACCCTTGTTTTATGCATCACCCCACCCCACCTTTCCCGTTAAGCAGCCATAGTGTGTTTTCTCAACGTGTGACTCTGTTCTGTTTTGTAATTCAGTTCAAGTGTAGCGGTTTTTACATTCCCTCTATAAGTGATAGCTTATGATAAGTGTCTTTTTCTGTGTGACTTATTTCACTTAGAATCGTCGTAGCTAAAGCCACTCATCATGCTGCTACTAGCCTTATGACATTGATTTCATGGCTGAGTGATATTCCATTGTACATAAGGACCACCACTTCTTTATCCATTTTTCTCTTTCCTGGGATATTTGAGGTGTCATGAAGTGGAGGTTCTTGTCAACAGAGCAGCCCTAAACTTTGGGGTGCCTGTGTCTTGCTGATTTTTAGTTTTCCCCATTTATACGCCCATGAGTGGAAGTGCCCTATGCGCTCTAAGCTGTGTTTTTTCGATGTTTCAGGACACACCGTACACTTCTCCAGAGTGGCTGTTGGCAATTTACATCCCGCCCATCAGCGTAGCAAGGCTCCCATTTCTCCATGGCCTGTTCTGCATTTCTGGTTTTGACACTTTTTTCCGCATGGCCCTTTTGACCGATGGGAAGCGAGACTTCTTTGTAGCGCTGATTTGCCTTTCCAGGTTGCTTGGTTGGCCAAAAAGGGCGTATGCGTTTTTTCCTGAATATATTCAGGAAAAAACGCATACGCCCTTTTTGGCCAAGGGCATCATTGTCGACGTTTTGCCGCTTTTCATGTGCTTTAAAGGCGATTCGAATCGACCTCCTGAAATCTGTTTCCTGCAATTCTGCCTTGCTTTCAGATCCTCTTCGTTGCCTTCCCTCAATATATTTGTGGACGAGAGGTATCATTTATAACTCTGCAGGTTTGTGAATTGCAGTGCCCCTGAGCTCCACTTTTCAACTCGCTTTTTTGGGAGCTGGCCGCAAAAGCGCAGGATTGCCTCAGGCCCTATTCTGCTTCCGGGCGGCAGGCTGAGCCTGTGGTTAATTCTTCTTCCTGATGGGAAAATAGAGTGACCTGTGCCTGTCCCAACACCTAGAGCTAGTCTCTCATTGGCTCCCCCTCTTCCCGTTCATCCTCAGGACAAATTGCAAGCTGTACGGAACGGGAGGTTACAGGTGCTGATTCTCCAAGGAGGGAGATTGCTAGTAAAGCGGCTGGAATGGCGAACCCGAGCACAAGGAGATGAGAAATGAGGTGCGTGTTAGAAACCTTTCCCGATCACACGGTGTACCACCTTCTGGGTTTCTCATGCATGTTTTCGAGGTAGGAAGATGCCCTTGAACCTGGAGATTTGGGACCCATGGGATGGGTAACAGGCAGTATTACTTTAAAGGCTCTGCGTTTGCTCCCCCAACCTCACCAAACCTCTCAGCCCCGAGAGTGTCCACCCTTATGTCTCCTCCAGCTGTGGGTCTAGATATGGTCAATCCAGGTTGCATCACAGCCCCTGAACGAATTTTGTAAGAATTTCTCTCTCTTTCACTGTCTTTGTTTCACGGGTTTTTAAAAGTAATTTATTTTTATAATGGGGTTTAGCTGCTTTTCACGGCTGTGTTTCCGCCGTTTTACACCCACTTGACTCACTTCCAGAGAGATATCAATATATAGGTTTTAAGATTCTTAGTAGTCAGATATATTCTTGTGCGGTGAATAGGGGGTGTTGAGTCCAGTTCACTGAGCAAGGAGTAGGTCTTTCTATGACATATTGGGTTTATGGAACGGTATCTGAGCTCATTTGAAACCCTTGTTTTATGCATCACCCCACCCCACCTTTCCCGTTAAGCAGCCATAGTGTGTTTTCTCAACGTGTGACTCTGTTCTGTTTTGTAATTCAGTTCAAGTGTAGCGGTTTTTACATTCCCTCTATAAGTGATAGCTTATGATAAGTGTCTTTTTCTGTGTGACTTATTTCACTTAGAATCGTCGTAGCTAAAGCCACTCATCATGCTGCTACTAGCCTTATGACATTGATTTCATGGCTGAGTGATATTCCATTGTACATAAGGACCACCACTTCTTTATCCATTTTTCTCTTTCCTGGGATATTTGAGGTGTCGTGAAGTGGAGGTTCTTGTCAACAGAGCAGCCCTAAACTTTGGGGTGCCTGTGTCTTGCTGATTTATACTTTTCTCAATTTATACGCCCATGAGTGGAAGTGCCCTATGCACTCTAAGCTGTGTTTTTTCGATGTTTCAGGACACACCGTACACTTCTCCAGAGTGGCTGTTGGCAATTTACATCCCGCCCATCAGCGTAGCAAGGCTCCCATTTCTCCATGGCCTGTTCTGCATTTCTGGTTTTGACACTTTTTTCCGCATGGCCCTTTTGACCGATGGGAAGCGAGACTTCTTTGTAGCGCTGATTTGCCTTTCCAGGTTGCTTGGTTGGCCAAAAAGGGCGTATGCGTTTTTTCCTGAATATATTCAGGAAAAAACGCATACGCCCTTTTTGGCCAAGGGCATCATTGTCGACGTTTTGCCGCTTTTCATGTGCTTTAAAGGCGATTCGAATCGACCTCCTGAAATCTGTTTCCTGCAATTCTGCCTTGCTTTCAGATCCTCTTCGTTGCCTTCCCTCAATATATTTGTGGACGAGAGGTATCATTTATAACTCTGCAGGTTTGTGAATTGCAGTGCCCCTGAGCTCCATTTTTCAACTCGCTTTTTTGGGAGCTGGCCGCAAAAGCGCAGGATTGCCTCAGGCCCTATTCTGCTTCCGGGCGGCAGGCTGAGCCTGTGGTTAATTCTTCTTCCTGATGGGAAAATAGAGTGACCTGTGCCTGTCCCAACACCTAGAGCTAGTCTCTCATTGGCTCCCCCTCTTCCCGTTCATCCTCAGGACAAATTGCAAGCTGTACGGAACGGGAGGTTACAGGTGCTGATTCTCCAAGGAGGGAGATTGCTAGTAAAGCGGCTGGAATGGCGAACCCGAGCACAAGGAGATGAGAAATGAGGTGCGTGTTAGAAACCTTTCCCGATCACACGGTGTACCACCTTCTGGGTTTCTCATGCATGTTTTCGAGGTAGGAAGATGCCCTTGAACCTGGAGATTTGGGACCCATGGGATGGGTAACAGGCAGTATTACTTTAAAGGCTCTGCGTTTGCTCCCCCAACCTCACCAAACCTCTCAGCCCCGAGAGTGTCCACCCTTATGTCTCATCCAGCTGTGGGTCTAGATATGGTCAATCCAGGTTGCATCACAGCCCCTGAACGAATTTTGTAAGAATTTCTCTCTCTTTCACTGTCTTTGTTTCACGGGTTTTTAAAAGTAATTTATTTTTATAATGGGGTTTAGCTGCTTTTCACGGCTGTGTTTCCGCCGTTTTACACCCACTTGACTCACTTCCAGAGAGATATCAATATATAGGTTTTAAGATTCTTAGTAGTCAGATATATTCTTGTGCGGTGAATAGGGGGTGTTGAGTCCAGTTCACTGAGCAAGGAGTAGGTCTTTCTATGACATATTGGGTTTATGGAACGGTATCTGAGCTCATTTGAAACCCTTGTTTTATGCATCACCCCACCCCACCTTTCCCGTTAAGCAGCCATAGTGTGTTTTCTCAACGTGTGACTCTGTTCTGTTTTGTAATTCAGTTCAAGTGTAGCGGTTTTTACATTCCCTCTATAAGTGATAGCTTATGATAAGTGTCTTTTTCTGTGTGACTTATTTCACTTAGAATCGTCGTAGCTAAAGCCACTCATCATGCTGCTACTAGCCTTATGACATTGATTTCATAGCTGAGTGATATTCCATTGTACATAAGGACCACCACTTCTTTATCCATTTTTCTCTTTCCTGGGATATTTGAGGTGTCGTGAAGTGGAGGTTCTTGTCAACAGAGCAGCCCTAAACTTTGGGGTGCCTGTGTCTTGCTGATTTATACTTTTCTCAATTTATACGCCCATGAGTGGAAGTGCCCTATGCACTCTAAGCTGTGTTTTTTCGATGTTTCAGGACACACCGTACACTTCTCCAGAGTGGCTGTTGGCAATTTACATCCCGCCCATCAGCGTAGCAAGGCTCCCATTTCTCCATGGCCTGTTCTGCATTTCTGGTTTTGACACTTTTTTCCGCATGGCCCTTTTGACCGATGGGAAGCGAGACTTCTTTGTAGCGCTGATTTGCCTTTCCAGGTTGCTTGGTTGGCCAAAAAGGGCGTATGCGTTTTTTCCTGAATATATTCAGGAAAAAACGCATACGCCCTTTTTGGCCAAGGGCATCATTGTCGACGTTTTGCCGCTTTTCATGTGCTTTAAAGGCGATTCGAATCGACCTCCTGAAATCTGTTTCCTGCAATTCTGCCTTGCTTTCAGATCCTCTTCGTTGCCTTCCCTCAATATATTTGTGGACGAGAGGTATCATTTATAACTCTGCAGGTTTGTGAATTGCAGTGCCCCTGAGCTCCATTTTTCAACTCGCTTTTTTGGGAGCTGGCCGCAAAAGCGCAGGATTGCCTCAGGCCCTATTCTGCTTCCGGGCGGCAGGCTGAGCCTGTGGTTAATTCTTCTTCCTGATGGGAAAATAGAGTGACCTGTGCCTGTCCCAACACCTAGAGCTAGTCTCTCATTGGCTCCCCCTCTTCCCGTTCATCCTCAGGACAAATTGCAAGCTGTACGGAACGGGAGGTTACAGGTGCTGATTCTCCAAGGAGGGAGATTGCTAGTAAAGCGGCTGGAATGGCGAACCCGAGCACAAGGAGATGAGAAATGAGGTGCGTGTTAGAAACCTTTCCCGATCACACGGTGTACCACCTTCTGGGTTTCTCATGCATGTTTTCGAGGTAGGAAGATGCCCTTGAACCTGGAGATTTGGGACCCATGGGATGGGTAACAGGCAGTATTACTTTAAAGGCTCTGCGTTTGCTCCCCCAACCTCACCAAACCTCTCAGCCCCGAGAGTGTCCACCCTTATGTCTCATCCAGCTGTGGGTCTAGATATGGTCAATCCAGGTTGCATCACAGCCCCTGAACGAATTTTGTAAGAATTTCTCTCTCTTTCACTGTCTTTGTTTCACGGGTTTTTAAAAGTAATTTATTTTTATAATGGGGTTTAGCCGCTTTTCACGGCTGTGTTTCTGCCGTTTTACACCCACTTGACTCACTTCCTGAGAGATATCAATGCATAGGTTTTAAGATTCTTACTAGTCAGATATATTCTTGTGCGGTGAATAGGGGGTGTTGAGTCCAGTTCACTGAGCAAGGAGTAGGTCTTTCTATGACATATTGGGTTTATGGAACGGTATCTGAGCTCATTTGAAACCCTTGTTTTATGCATCACCCCACCCCACCTTTCCCGTTAAGCAGCCATAGTGTGTTTTCTCAACGTGTGACTCTGTTCTGTTTTGTAATTCAGTTCAAGTGTAGCGGTTTTTACATTCCCTCTATAAGTGATAGCTTATGATAAGTGTCTTTTTCTGTGTGACTTATTTCACTTAGAATCGTCGTAGCTAAAGCCACTCATCATGCTGCTACTAGCCTTATGACATTGATTTCATGGCTGAGTGATATTCCATTGTACATAAGGACCACCACTTCTTTATCCATTTTTCTCTTTCCTGGGATATTTGAGGTGTCATGAAGTGGAGGTTCTTGTCAACAGAGCAGCCCTAAACTTTGGGGTGCCTGTGTCTTGCTGATTTTTAGTTTTCCCCATTTATACGCCCATGAGTGGAAGTGCCCTATGCGCTCTAAGCTGTGTTTTTTCGATGTTTCAGGACACACCGTACACTTCTCCAGAGTGGCTGTTGGCAATTTACATCCCGCCCATCAGCGTAGCAAGGCTCCCATTTCTCCATGGCCTGTTCTGCATTTCTGGTTTTGACACTTTTTTCCGCATGGCCCTTTTGACCGATGGGAAGCGAGACTTCTTTGTAGCGCTGATTTGCCTTTCCAGGTTGCTTGGTTGGCCAAAAAGGGCGTATGCGTTTTTTCCTGAATATATTCAGGAAAAAACGCATACGCCCTTTTTGGCCAAGGGCATCATTGTCGACGTTTTGCCGCTTTTCATGTGCTTTAAAGGCGATTCGAATCGACCTCCTGAAATCTGTTTCCTGCAATTCTGCCTTGCTTTCAGATCCTCTTCGTTGCCTTCCCTCAATATATTTGTGGACGAGAGGTATCATTTATAACTCTGCAGGTTTGTGAATTGCAGTGCCCCTGAGCTCCACTTTTCAACTCGCTTTTTTGGGAGCTGGCCGCAAAAGCGCAGGATTGCCTCAGGCCCTATTCTGCTTCCGGGCGGCAGGCTGAGCCTGTGGTTAATTCTTCTTCCTGATGGGAAAATAGAGTGACCTGTGCCTGTCCCAACACCTAGAGCTAGTCTCTCATTGGCTCCCCCTCTTCCCGTTCATCCTCAGGACAAATTGCAAGCTGTACGGAACGGGAGGTTACAGGTGCTGATTCTCCAAGGAGGGAGATTGCTAGTAAAGCGGCTGGAATGGCGAACCCGAGCACAAGGAGATGAGAAATGAGGTGCGTGTTAGAAACCTTTCCCGATCACACGGTGTACCACCTTCTGGGTTTCTCATGCATGTTTTCGAGGTAGGAAGATGCCCTTGAACCTGGAGATTTGGGACCCATGGGATGGGTAACAGGCAGTATTACTTTAAAGGCTCTGCGTTTGCTCCCCCAACCTCACCAAACCTCTCAGCCCCGAGAGTGTCCACCCTTATGTCTCCTCCAGCTGTGGGTCTAGATATGGTCAATCCAGGTTGCATCACAGCCCCTGAACGAATTTTGTAAGAATTTCTCTCTCTTTCACTGTCTTTGTTTCACGGGTTTTTAAAAGTAATTTATTTTTATAATGGGGTTTAGCTGCTTTTCACGGCTGTGTTTCCGCCGTTTTACACCCACTTGACTCACTTCCAGAGAGATATCAATATATAGGTTTTAAGATTCTTAGTAGTCAGATATATTCTTGTGCGGTGAATAGGGGGTGTTGAGTCCAGTTCACTGAGCAAGGAGTAGGTCTTTCTATGACATATTGGGTTTATGGAACGGTATCTGAGCTCATTTGAAACCCTTGTTTTATGCATCACCCCACCCCACCTTTCCCGTTAAGCAGCCATAGTGTGTTTTCTCAACGTGTGACTCTGTTCTGTTTTGTAATTCAGTTCAAGTGTAGCGGTTTTTACATTCCCTCTATAAGTGATAGCTTATGATAAGTGTCTTTTTCTGTGTGACTTATTTCACTTAGAATCGTCGTAGCTAAAGCCACTCATCATGCTGCTACTAGCCTTATGACATTGATTTCATGGCTGAGTGATATTCCATTGTACATAAGGACCACCACTTCTTTATCCATTTTTCTCTTTCCTGGGATATTTGAGGTGTCGTGAAGTGGAGGTTCTTGTCAACAGAGCAGCCCTAAACTTTGGGGTGCCTGTGTCTTGCTGATTTATACTTTTCTCAATTTATACGCCCATGAGTGGAAGTGCCCTATGCACTCTAAGCTGTGTTTTTTCGATGTTTCAGGACACACCGTACACTTCTCCAGAGTGGCTGTTGGCAATTTACATCCCGCCCATCAGCGTAGCAAGGCTCCCATTTCTCCATGGCCTGTTCTGCATTTCTGGTTTTGACACTTTTTTCCGCATGGCCCTTTTGACCGATGGGAAGCGAGACTTCTTTGTAGCGCTGATTTGCCTTTCCAGGTTGCTTGGTTGGCCAAAAAGGGCGTATGCGTTTTTTCCTGAATATATTCAGGAAAAAACGCATACGCCCTTTTTGGCCAAGGGCATCATTGTCGACGTTTTGCCGCTTTTCATGTGCTTTAAAGGCGATTCGAATCGACCTCCTGAAATCTGTTTCCTGCAATTCTGCCTTGCTTTCAGATCCTCTTCGTTGCCTTCCCTCAATATATTTGTGGACGAGAGGTATCATTTATAACTCTGCAGGTTTGTGAATTGCAGTGCCCCTGAGCTCCATTTTTCAACTCGCTTTTTTGGGAGCTGGCCGCAAAAGCGCAGGATTGCCTCAGGCCCTATTCTGCTTCCGGGCGGCAGGCTGAGCCTGTGGTTAATTCTTCTTCCTGATGGGAAAATAGAGTGACCTGTGCCTGTCCCAACACCTAGAGCTAGTCTCTCATTGGCTCCCCCTCTTCCCGTTCATCCTCAGGACAAATTGCAAGCTGTACGGAACGGGAGGTTACAGGTGCTGATTCTCCAAGGAGGGAGATTGCTAGTAAAGCGGCTGGAATGGCGAACCCGAGCACAAGGAGATGAGAAATGAGGTGCGTGTTAGAAACCTTTCCCGATCACACGGTGTACCACCTTCTGGGTTTCTCATGCATGTTTTCGAGGTAGGAAGATGCCCTTGAACCTGGAGATTTGGGACCCATGGGATGGGTAACAGGCAGTATTACTTTAAAGGCTCTGCGTTTGCTCCCCCAACCTCACCAAACCTCTCAGCCCCGAGAGTGTCCACCCTTATGTCTCATCCAGCTGTGGGTCTAGATATGGTCAATCCAGGTTGCATCACAGCCCCTGAACGAATTTTGTAAGAATTTCTCTCTCTTTCACTGTCTTTGTTTCACGGGTTTTTAAAAGTAATTTATTTTTATAATGGGGTTTAGCTGCTTTTCACGGCTGTGTTTCCGCCGTTTTACACCCACTTGACTCACTTCCAGAGAGATATCAATATATAGGTTTTAAGATTCTTAGTAGTCAGATATATTCTTGTGCGGTGAATAGGGGGTGTTGAGTCCAGTTCACTGAGCAAGGAGTAGGTCTTTCTATGACATATTGGGTTTATGGAACGGTATCTGAGCTCATTTGAAACCCTTGTTTTATGCATCACCCCACCCCACCTTTCCCGTTAAGCAGCCATAGTGTGTTTTCTCAACGTGTGACTCTGTTCTGTTTTGTAATTCAGTTCAAGTGTAGCGGTTTTTACATTCCCTCTATAAGTGATAGCTTATGATAAGTGTCTTTTTCTGTGTGACTTATTTCACTTAGAATCGTCGTAGCTAAAGCCACTCATCATGCTGCTACTAGCCTTATGACATTGATTTCATAGCTGAGTGATATTCCATTGTACATAAGGACCACCACTTCTTTATCCATTTTTCTCTTTCCTGGGATATTTGAGGTGTCGTGAAGTGGAGGTTCTTGTCAACAGAGCAGCCCTAAACTTTGGGGTGCCTGTGTCTTGCTGATTTATACTTTTCTCAATTTATACGCCCATGAGTGGAAGTGCCCTATGCACTCTAAGCTGTGTTTTTTCGATGTTTCAGGACACACCGTACACTTCTCCAGAGTGGCTGTTGGCAATTTACATCCCGCCCATCAGCGTAGCAAGGCTCCCATTTCTCCATGGCCTGTTCTGCATTTCTGGTTTTGACACTTTTTTCCGCATGGCCCTTTTGACCGATGGGAAGCGAGACTTCTTTGTAGCGCTGATTTGCCTTTCCAGGTTGCTTGGTTGGCCAAAAAGGGCGTATGCGTTTTTTCCTGAATATATTCAGGAAAAAACGCATACGCCCTTTTTGGCCAAGGGCATCATTGTCGACGTTTTGCCGCTTTTCATGTGCTTTAAAGGCGATTCGAATCGACCTCCTGAAATCTGTTTCCTGCAATTCTGCCTTGCTTTCAGATCCTCTTCGTTGCCTTCCCTCAATATATTTGTGGACGAGAGTTATCATTTATAACTCTGCAGGTTTGTGAATTGCAGTGCCCCTGAGCTCCATTTTTCAACTCGCTTTTTTGGGAGCTGGCCGCAAAAGCGCAGGATTGCCTCAGGCCCTATTCTGCTTCCGGGCGGCAGGCTGAGCCTGTGGTTAATTCTTCTTCCTGATGGGAAAATAGAGTGACCTGTGCCTGTCCCAACACCTAGAGCTAGTCTCTCATTGGCTCCCCCTCTTCCCGTTCATCCTCAGGACAAATTGCAAGCTGTACGGAACGGGAGGTTACAGGTGCTGATTCTCCAAGGAGGGAGATTGCTAGTAAAGCGGCTGGAATGGCGAACCCGAGCACAAGGAGATGAGAAATGAGGTGCGTGTTAGAAACCTTTCCCGATCACACGGTGTACCACCTTCTGGGTTTCTCATGCATGTTTTCGAGGTAGGAAGATGCCCTTGAACCTGGAGATTTGGGACCCATGGGATGGGTAACAGGCAGTATTACTTTAAAGGCTCTGCGTTTGCTCCCCCAACCTCACCAAACCTCTCAGCCCCGAGAGTGTCCACCCTTATGTCTCCTCCAGCTGTGGGTCTAGATATGGTCAATCCAGGTTGCATCACAGCCCCTGAACGAATTTTGTAAGAATTTCTCTCTCTTTCACTGTCTTTGTTTCATGGGTTTTTAAAAGTAATTCATTTTTATAATGGGGTTTAGCCGCTTTTCACGGCTGTGTTTCTGCCGCTTTACACCCACTTGACTCACTTCCAGAGAGATATCAATACATAGGTTTTAAGTTTCTTACTAGTCAGATATATTCTTGTGCGGTGAATAGGGGGTGTTGAGTCCAGTTCACTGAGCAAGGAGTAGGTCTTTCTATGACATATTGGGTTTATGGAATGGTATCTGAGCTCATTTGAAACCCTTGTTTTATGCATCACCCACCCCACCTTTCCCGTTAAGCAGCCATAGTGTGTTTTCTCAACGTGTGACTCTGTTCTGTTTTGTAATTCAGTTCAAGTGTAGCGGTTTTTACATTCCCTCTATAAGTGATAGCTTATGATAAGTGTCTTTTTCTGTGTGACTTATTTCACTTAGAATCGTCGTAGCTAAAGCCACTCATCATGCTGCTACTAGCCTTATGACATTGATTTCATGGCTGAGTGATATTCCATTGTACATAAGGACCACCACTTCTTTATCCATTTTTCTCTTTCCTGGGATATTTGAGGTGTCATGAAGTGGAGGTTCTTGTCAACAGAGCAGCCCTAAACTTTGGGGTGCCTGTGTCTTGCTGATTTTTAGTTTTCCCCATTTATACGCCCATGAGTGGAAGTGCCCTATGCGCTCTAAGCTGTGTTTTTTCGATGTTTCAGGACACACCGTACACTTCTCCAGAGTGGCTGTTGGCAATTTACATCCCGCCCATCAGCGTAGCAAGGCTCCCATTTCTCCATGGCCTGTTCTGCATTTCTGGTTTTGACACTTTTTTCCGCATGGCCCTTTTGACCGATGGGAAGCGAGACTTCTTTGTAGCGCTGATTTGCCTTTCCAGGTTGCTTGGTTGGCCAAAAAGGGCGTATGCGTTTTTTCCTGAATATATTCAGGAAAAAACGCATACGCCCTTTTTGGCCAAGGGCATCATTGTCGACGTTTTGCCGCTTTTCATGTGCTTTAAAGGCGATTCGAATCGACCTCCTGAAATCTGTTTCCTGCAATTCTGCCTTGCTTTCAGATCCTCTTCGTTGCCTTCCCTCAATATATTTGTGGACGAGAGTTATCATTTATAACTCTGCAGGTTTGTGAATTGCAGTGCCCCTGAGCTCCATTTTTCAACTCGCTTTTTTGGGAGCTGGCCGCAAAAGCGCAGGATTGCCTCAGGCCCTATTCTGCTTCCGGGCGGCAGGCTGAGCCTGTGGTTAATTCTTCTTCCTGATGGGAAAATAGAGTGACCTGTGCCTGTCCCAACACCTAGAGCTAGTCTCTCATTGGCTCCCCCTCTTCCCGTTCATCCTCAGGACAAATTGCAAGCTGTACGGAACGGGAGGTTACAGGTGCTGATTCTCCAAGGAGGGAGATTGCTAGTAAAGCGGCTGGAATGGCGAACCCGAGCACAAGGAGATGAGAAATGAGGTGCGTGTTAGAAACCTTTCCCGATCACACGGTGTACCACCTTCTGGGTTTCTCATGCATGTTTTCGAGGTAGGAAGATGCCCTTGAACCTGGAGATTTGGGACCCATGGGATGGGTAACAGGCAGTATTACTTTAAAGGCTCTGCGTTTGCTCCCCCAACCTCACCAAACCTCTCAGCCCCGAGAGTGTCCACCCTTATGTCTCCTCCAGCTGTGGGTCTAGATATGGTCAATCCAGGTTGCATCACAGCCCCTGAACGAATTTTGTAAGAATTTCTCTCTCTTTCACTGTCTTTGTTTCATGGGTTTTTAAAAGTAATTCATTTTTATAATGGGGTTTAGCCGCTTTTCACGGCTGTGTTTCTGCCGCTTTACACCCACTTGACTCACTTCCAGAGAGATATCAATACATAGGTTTTAAGTTTCTTACTAGTCAGATATATTCTTGTGCGGTGAATAGGGGGTGTTGAGTCCAGTTCACTGAGCAAGGAGTAGGTCTTTCTATGACATATTGGGTTTATGGAATGGTATCTGAGCTCATTTGAAACCCTTGTTTTATGCATCACCCACCCCACCTTTCCCGTTAAGCAGCCATAGTGTGTTTTCTCAACGTGTGACTCTGTTCTGTTTTGTAATTCAGTTCAAGTGTAGCGGTTTTTACATTCCCTCTATAAGTGATAGCTTATGATAAGTGTCTTTTTCTGTGTGACTTATTTCACTTAGAATCGTCGTAGCTAAAGCCACTCATCATGCTGCTACTAGCCTTATGACATTGATTTCATGGCTGAGTGATATTCCATTGTACATAAGGACCACCACTTCTTTATCCATTTTTCTCTTTCCTGGGATATTTGAGGTGACATGAAGTGGAGGTTCTTGTCAACAGAGCAGCCCTAAACTTTGGGGTGCCTGTGTCTTGCTGATTTTTAGTTTTCCCCATTTATACGCCCATGAGTGGAAGTGCCCTATGCGCTCTAAGCTGTGTTTTTTCGATGTTTCAGGACACACCGTACACTTCTCCAGAGTGGCTGTTGGCAATTTACATCCCGCCCATCAGCGTAGCAAGGCTCCCATTTCTCCATGGCCTGTTCTGCATTTCTGGTTTTGACACTTTTTTCCGCATGGCCCTTTTGACCGATGGGAAGCGAGACTTCTTTGTAGCGCTGATTTGCCTTTCCAGGTTGCTTGGTTGGCCAAAAAGGGCGTATGCGTTTTTTCCTGAATATATTCAGGAAAAAACGCATACGCCCTTTTTGGCCAAGGGCATCATTGTCGACGTTTTGCCGCTTTTCATGTGCTTTAAAGGCGATTCGAATCGACCTCCTGAAATCTGTTTCCTGCAATTCTGCCTTGCTTTCAGATCCTCTTCGTTGCCTTCCCTCAATATATTTGTGGACGAGAGTTATCATTTATAACTCTGCAGGTTTGTGAATTGCAGTGCCCCTGAGCTCCATTTTTCAACTCGCTTTTTTGGGAGCTGGCCGCAAAAGCGCAGGATTGCCTCAGGCCCTATTCTGCTTCCGGGCGGCAGGCTGAGCCTGTGGTTAATTCTTCTTCCTGATGGGAAAATAGAGTGACCTGTGCCTGTCCCAACACCTAGAGCTAGTCTCTCATTGGCTCCCCCTCTTCCCGTTCATCCTCAGGACAAATTGCAAGCTGTACGGAACGGGAGGTTACAGGTGCTGATTCTCCAAGGAGGGAGATTGCTAGTAAAGCGGCTGGAATGGCGAACCCGAGCACAAGGAGATGAGAAATGAGGTGCGTGTTAGAAACCTTTCCCGATCACACGGTGTACCACCTTCTGGGTTTCTCATGCATGTTTTCGAGGTAGGAAGATGCCCTTGAACCTGGAGATTTGGGACCCATGGGATGGGTAACAGGCAGTATTACTTTAAAGGCTCTGCGTTTGCTCCCCCAACCTCACCAAACCTCTCAGCCCCGAGAGTGTCCACCCTTATGTCTCCTCCAGCTGTGGGTCTAGATATGGTCAATCCAGGTTGCATCACAGCCCCTGAACGAATTTTGTAAGAATTTCTCTCTCTTTCACTGTCTTTGTTTCATGGGTTTTTAAAAGTAATTCATTTTTATAATGGGGTTTAGCCGCTTTTCACGGCTGTGTTTCTGCCGCTTTACACCCACTTGACTCACTTCCAGAGAGATATCAATACATAGGTTTTAAGTTTCTTACTAGTCAGATATATTCTTGTGCGGTGAATAGGGGGTGTTGAGTCCAGTTCACTGAGCAAGGAGTAGGTCTTTCTATGACATATTGGGTTTATGGAATGGTATCTGAGCTCATTTGAAACCCTTGTTTTATGCATCACCCACCCCACCTTTCCCGTTAAGCAGCCATAGTGTGTTTTCTCAACGTGTGACTCTGTTCTGTTTTGTAATTCAGTTCAAGTGTAGCGGTTTTTACATTCCCTCTATAAGTGATAGCTTATGATAAGTGTCTTTTTCTGTGTGACTTATTTCACTTAGAATCGTCGTAGCTAAAGCCACTCATCATGCTGCTACTAGCCTTATGACATTGATTTCATGGCTGAGTGATATTCCATTGTACATAAGGACCACCACTTCTTTATCCATTTTTCTCTTTCCTGGGATATTTGAGGTGACATGAAGTGGAGGTTCTTGTCAACAGAGCAGCCCTAAACTTTGGGGTGCCTGTGTCTTGCTGATTTTTAGTTTTCCCCATTTATACGCCCATGAGTGGAAGTGCCCTATGCGCTCTAAGCTGTGTTTTTTCGATGTTTCAGGACACACCGTACACTTCTCCAGAGTGGCTGTTGGCAATTTACATCCCGCCCATCAGCGTAGCAAGGCTCCCATTTCTCCATGGCCTGTTCTGCATTTCTGGTTTTGACACTTTTTTCCGCATGGCCCTTTTGACCGATGGGAAGCGAGACTTCTTTGTAGCGCTGATTTGCCTTTCCAGGTTGCTTGGTTGGCCAAAAAGGGCGTATGCGTTTTTTCCTGAATATATTCAGGAAAAAACGCATACGCCCTTTTTGGCCAAGGGCATCATTGTCGACGTTTTGCCGCTTTTCATGTGCTTTAAAGGCGATTCGAATCGACCTCCTGAAATCTGTTTCCTGCAATTCTGCCTTGCTTTCAGATCCTCTTCGTTGCCTTCCCTCAATATATTTGTGGACGAGAGGTATCATTTATAACTCTGCAGGTTTGTGAATTGCAGTGCCCCTGAGCTCCATTTTTCAACTCGCTTTTTTGGGAGCTGGCCGCAAAAGCGCAGGATTGCCTCAGGCCCTATTCTGCTTCCGGGCGGCAGGCTGAGCCTGTGGTTAATTCTTCTTCCTGATGGGAAAATAGAGTGACCTGTGCCTGTCCCAACACCTAGAGCTAGTCTCTCATTGGCTCCCCCTCTTCCCGTTCATCCTCAGGACAAATTGCAAGCTGTACGGAACGGGAGGTTACAGGTGCTGATTCTCCAAGGAGGGAGATTGCTAGTAAAGCGGCTGGAATGGCGAACCCGAGCACAAGGAGATGAGAAATGAGGTGCGTGTTAGAAACCTTTCCCGATCACACGGTGTACCACCTTCTGGGTTTCTCATGCATGTTTTCGAGGTAGGAAGATGCCCTTGAACCTGGAGATTTGGGACCCATGGGATGGGTAACAGGCAGTATTACTTTAAAGGCTCTGCGTTTGCTCCCCCAACCTCACCAAACCTCTCAGCCCCGAGAGTGTCCACCCTTATGTCTCCTCCAGCTGTGGGTCTAGATATGGTCAATCCAGGTTGCATCACAGCCCCTGAACGAATTTTGTAAGAATTTCTCTCTCTTTCACTGTCTTTGTTTCATGGGTTTTTAAAAGTAATTCATTTTTATAATGGGATTTAGCCGCTTTTCACGGCTGTGTTTCTGCCGCTTTACACCCACTTGACTCACTTCCAGAGAGATATCAATACATAGGTTTTAAGATTCTTACTAGTCAGATATATTCTTGTGCGGTGAATAGGGGGTGTTGAGTCCAGTTCACTGAGCAAGGAGTAGGTCTTTCTATGACATATTGGGTTTATGGAACGGTATCTGAGCTCATTTGAAACCCTTGTTTTATGCATCACCCCACCCCACCTTTCCCGTTAAGCAGCCATAGTGTGTTTTCTCAACGTGTGACTCTGTTCTGTTTTGTAATTCAGTTCAAGTGTAGCGGTTTTTACATTCCCTCTATAAGTGATAGCTTATGATAAGTGTCTTTTTCTGTGTGACTTATTTCACTTAGAATCGTCGTAGCTAAAGCCACTCATCATGCTGCTACTAGCCTTATGACATTGATTTCATGGCTGAGTGATATTCCATTGTACATAAGGACCACCACTTCTTTATCCATTTTTCTCTTTCCTGGGATATTTGAGGTGTCATGAAGTGGAGGTTCTTGTCAACAGAGCAGCCCTAAACTTTGTGGTGCCTGTGTCTTGCTGATTTTTAGTTTTCCCCATTTATACGCCCATGAGTGGAAGTGCCCTATGCGCTCTAAGCTGTGTTTTTTCGATGTTTCAGGACACACCGTACACTTCTCCAGAGTGGCTGTTGGCAATTTACATCCCGCCCATCAGCGTAGCAAGGCTCCCATTTCTCCATGGCCTGTTCTGCATTTCTGGTTTTGACACTTTTTTCCGCATGGCCCTTTTGACCGATGGGAAGCGAGACTTCTTTGTAGCGCTGATTTGCCTTTCCAGGTTGCTTGGTTGGCCAAAAAGGGCGTATGCGTTTTTTCCTGAATATATTCAGGAAAACACGCATACGCCCTTTTTGGCCAAGGGCATCATTGTCGACGTTTTGCCGCTTTTCATGTGCTTTAAAGGCGATTCGAATCGACCTCCTGAAACTTGTTTCCTGCAATTCTGCCTTGCTTTCAGATCCTCTTCGTTGCCTTCCCTCAATATATTTGTGGACGAGAGGTATCATTTATAACTCTGCAGGTTTGTGAATTGCAGTGCCCCTGAGCTCCACTTTTCAACTCGCTTTTTTGGGAGCTGGCCGCAAAAGCGCAGGATTGCCTCAGGCCCTATTCTGCTTCCGGGCGGCAGGCTGAGCCTGTGGTTAATTCTTCTTCCTGATGGGAAAATAGAGTGACCTGTGCCTGTCCCAACACCTAGAGCTAGTCTCTCATTGGCTCCCCCTCTTCCCGTTCATCCTCAGGACAAATTGCAAGCTGTACGGAACGGGAGGTTACAGGTGCTGATTCTCCAAGGAGGGAGATTGCTAGTAAAGCGGCTGGAATGGCGAACCCGAGCACAAGGAGATGAGAAATGAGGTGCGTGTTAGAAACCTTTCCCGATCACACGGTGTACCACCTTCTGGGTTTCTCATGCATGTTTTCGAGGTAGGAAGATGCCCTTGAACCTGGAGATTTGGGACCCATGGGATGGGTAACAGGCAGTATTACTTTAAAGGCTCTGCGTTTGCTCCCCCAACCTCACCAAACCTCTCAGCCCCGAGAGTGTCCACCCTTATGTCTCCTCCAGCTGTGGGTCTAGATATGGTCAATCCAGGTTGCATCACAGCCCCTGAACGAATTTTGTAAGAATTTCTCTCTCTTTCACTGTCTTTGTTTCATGGGTTTTTAAAAGTAATTCATTTTTATAATGGGGTTTAGCCGCTTTTCACGGCTGTGTTTCTGCCGCTTTACACCCACTTGACTCACTTCCAGAGAGATATCAATACATAGGTTTTAAGTTTCTTACTAGTCAGATATATTCTTGTGCGGTGAATAGGGGGTGTTGAGTCCAGTTCACTGAGCAAGGAGTAGGTCTTTCTATGACATATTGGGTTTATGGAATGGTATCTGAGCTCATTTGAAACCCTTGTTTTATGCATCACCCACCCCACCTTTCCCGTTAAGCAGCCATAGTGTGTTTTCTCAACGTGTGACTCTGTTCTGTTTTGTAATTCAGTTCAAGTGTAGCGGTTTTTACATTCCCTCTATAAGTGATAGCTTATGATAAGTGTCTTTTTCTGTGTGACTTATTTCACTTAGAATCGTCGTAGCTAAAGCCACTCATCATGCTGCTACTAGCCTTATGACATTGATTTCATGGCTGAGTGATATTCCATTGTACATAAGGACCACCACTTCTTTATCCATTTTTCTCTTTCCTGGGATATTTGAGGTGTCATGAAGTGGAGGTTCTTGTCAACAGAGCAGCCCTAAACTTTGGGGTGCCTGTGTCTTGCTGATTTTTAGTTTTCCCCATTTATACGCCCATGAGTGGAAGTGCCCTATGCGCTCTAAGCTGTGTTTTTTCGATGTTTCAGGACACACCGTACACTTCTCCAGAGTGGCTGTTGGCAATTTACATCCCGCCCATCAGCGTAGCAAGGCTCCCATTTCTCCATGGCCTGTTCTGCATTTCTGGTTTTGACACTTTTTTCCGCATGGCCCTTTTGACCGATGGGAAGCGAGACTTCTTTGTAGCGCTGATTTGCCTTTCCAGGTTGCTTGGTTGGCCAAAAAGGGCGTATGCGTTTTTTCCTGAATATATTCAGGAAAAAACGCATACGCCCTTTTTGGCCAAGGGCATCATTGTCGACGTTTTGCCGCTTTTCATGTGCTTTAAAGGCGATTCGAATCGACCTCCTGAAATCTGTTTCCTGCAATTCTGCCTTGCTTTCAGATCCTCTTCGTTGCCTTCCCTCAATATATTTGTGGACGAGAGTTATCATTTATAACTCTGCAGGTTTGTGAATTGCAGTGCCCCTGAGCTCCATTTTTCAACTCGCTTTTTTGGGAGCTGGCCGCAAAAGCGCAGGATTGCCTCAGGCCCTATTCTGCTTCCGGGCGGCAGGCTGAGCCTGTGGTTAATTCTTCTTCCTGATGGGAAAATAGAGTGACCTGTGCCTGTCCCAACACCTAGAGCTAGTCTCTCATTGGCTCCCCCTCTTCCCGTTCATCCTCAGGACAAATTGCAAGCTGTACGGAACGGGAGGTTACAGGTGCTGATTCTCCAAGGAGGGAGATTGCTAGTAAAGCGGCTGGAATGGCGAACCCGAGCACAAGGAGATGAGAAATGAGGTGCGTGTTAGAAACCTTTCCCGATCACACGGTGTACCACCTTCTGGGTTTCTCATGCATGTTTTCGAGGTAGGAAGATGCCCTTGAACCTGGAGATTTGGGACCCATGGGATGGGTAACAGGCAGTATTACTTTAAAGGCTCTGCGTTTGCTCCCCCAACCTCACCAAACCTCTCAGCCCCGAGAGTGTCCACCCTTATGTCTCCTCCAGCTGTGGGTCTAGATATGGTCAATCCAGGTTGCATCACAGCCCCTGAACGAATTTTGTAAGAATTTCTCTCTCTTTCACTGTCTTTGTTTCATGGGTTTTTAAAAGTAATTCATTTTTATAATGGGGTTTAGCCGCTTTTCACGGCTGTGTTTCTGCCGCTTTACACCCACTTGACTCACTTCCAGAGAGATATCAATACATAGGTTTTAAGTTTCTTACTAGTCAGATATATTCTTGTGCGGTGAATAGGGGGTGTTGAGTCCAGTTCACTGAGCAAGGAGTAGGTCTTTCTATGACATATTGGGTTTATGGAATGGTATCTGAGCTCATTTGAAACCCTTGTTTTATGCATCACCCACCCCACCTTTCCCGTTAAGCAGCCATAGTGTGTTTTCTCAACGTGTGACTCTGTTCTGTTTTGTAATTCAGTTCAAGTGTAGCGGTTTTTACATTCCCTCTATAAGTGATAGCTTATGATAAGTGTCTTTTTCTGTGTGACTTATTTCACTTAGAATCGTCGTAGCTAAAGCCACTCATCATGCTGCTACTAGCCTTATGACATTGATTTCATGGCTGAGTGATATTCCATTGTACATAAGGACCACCACTTCTTTATCCATTTTTCTCTTTCCTGGGATATTTGAGGTGACATGAAGTGGAGGTTCTTGTCAACAGAGCAGCCCTAAACTTTGGGGTGCCTGTGTCTTGCTGATTTTTAGTTTTCCCCATTTATACGCCCATGAGTGGAAGTGCCCTATGCGCTCTAAGCTGTGTTTTTTCGATGTTTCAGGACACACCGTACACTTCTCCAGAGTGGCTGTTGGCAATTTACATCCCGCCCATCAGCGTAGCAAGGCTCCCATTTCTCCATGGCCTGTTCTGCATTTCTGGTTTTGACACTTTTTTCCGCATGGCCCTTTTGACCGATGGGAAGCGAGACTTCTTTGTAGCGCTGATTTGCCTTTCCAGGTTGCTTGGTTGGCCAAAAAGGGCGTATGCGTTTTTTCCTGAATATATTCAGGAAAAAACGCATACGCCCTTTTTGGCCAAGGGCATCATTGTCGACGTTTTGCCGCTTTTCATGTGCTTTAAAGGCGATTCGAATCGACCTCCTGAAATCTGTTTCCTGCAATTCTGCCTTGCTTTCAGATCCTCTTCGTTGCCTTCCCTCAATATATTTGTGGACGAGAGTTATCATTTATAACTCTGCAGGTTTGTGAATTGCAGTGCCCCTGAGCTCCATTTTTCAACTCGCTTTTTTGGGAGCTGGCCGCAAAAGCGCAGGATTGCCTCAGGCCCTATTCTGCTTCCGGGCGGCAGGCTGAGCCTGTGGTTAATTCTTCTTCCTGATGGGAAAATAGAGTGACCTGTGCCTGTCCCAACACCTAGAGCTAGTCTCTCATTGGCTCCCCCTCTTCCCGTTCATCCTCAGGACAAATTGCAAGCTGTACGGAACGGGAGGTTACAGGTGCTGATTCTCCAAGGAGGGAGATTGCTAGTAAAGCGGCTGGAATGGCGAACCCGAGCACAAGGAGATGAGAAATGAGGTGCGTGTTAGAAACCTTTCCCGATCACACGGTGTACCACCTTCTGGGTTTCTCATGCATGTTTTCGAGGTAGGAAGATGCCCTTGAACCTGGAGATTTGGGACCCATGGGATGGGTAACAGGCAGTATTACTTTAAAGGCTCTGCGTTTGCTCCCCCAACCTCACCAAACCTCTCAGCCCCGAGAGTGTCCACCCTTATGTCTCCTCCAGCTGTGGGTCTAGATATGGTCAATCCAGGTTGCATCACAGCCCCTGAACGAATTTTGTAAGAATTTCTCTCTCTTTCACTGTCTTTGTTTCATGGGTTTTTAAAAGTAATTCATTTTTATAATGGGGTTTAGCCGCTTTTCACGGCTGTGTTTCTGCCGCTTTACACCCACTTGACTCACTTCCAGAGAGATATCAATACATAGGTTTTAAGTTTCTTACTAGTCAGATATATTCTTGTGCGGTGAATAGGGGGTGTTGAGTCCAGTTCACTGAGCAAGGAGTAGGTCTTTCTATGACATATTGGGTTTATGGAATGGTATCTGAGCTCATTTGAAACCCTTGTTTTATGCATCACCCACCCCACCTTTCCCGTTAAGCAGCCATAGTGTGTTTTCTCAACGTGTGACTCTGTTCTGTTTTGTAATTCAGTTCAAGTGTAGCGGTTTTTACATTCCCTCTATAAGTGATAGCTTATGATAAGTGTCTTTTTCTGTGTGACTTATTTCACTTAGAATCGTCGTAGCTAAAGCCACTCATCATGCTGCTACTAGCCTTATGACATTGATTTCATGGCTGAGTGATATTCCATTGTACATAAGGACCACCACTTCTTTATCCATTTTTCTCTTTCCTGGGATATTTGAGGTGACATGAAGTGGAGGTTCTTGTCAACAGAGCAGCCCTAAACTTTGGGGTGCCTGTGTCTTGCTGATTTTTAGTTTTCCCCATTTATACGCCCATGAGTGGAAGTGCCCTATGCGCTCTAAGCTGTGTTTTTTCGATGTTTCAGGACACACCGTACACTTCTCCAGAGTGGCTGTTGGCAATTTACATCCCGCCCATCAGCGTAGCAAGGCTCCCATTTCTCCATGGCCTGTTCTGCATTTCTGGTTTTGACACTTTTTTCCGCATGGCCCTTTTGACCGATGGGAAGCGAGACTTCTTTGTAGCGCTGATTTGCCTTTCCAGGTTGCTTGGTTGGCCAAAAAGGGCGTATGCGTTTTTTCCTGAATATATTCAGGAAAAAACGCATACGCCCTTTTTGGCCAAGGGCATCATTGTCGACGTTTTGCCGCTTTTCATGTGCTTTAAAGGCGATTCGAATCGACCTCCTGAAATCTGTTTCCTGCAATTCTGCCTTGCTTTCAGATCCTCTTCGTTGCCTTCCCTCAATATATTTGTGGACGAGAGGTATCATTTATAACTCTGCAGGTTTGTGAATTGCAGTGCCCCTGAGCTCCATTTTTCAACTCGCTTTTTTGGGAGCTGGCCGCAAAAGCGCAGGATTGCCTCAGGCCCTATTCTGCTTCCGGGCGGCAGGCTGAGCCTGTGGTTAATTCTTCTTCCTGATGGGAAAATAGAGTGACCTGTGCCTGTCCCAACACCTAGAGCTAGTCTCTCATTGGCTCCCCCTCTTCCCGTTCATCCTCAGGACAAATTGCAAGCTGTACGGAACGGGAGGTTACAGGTGCTGATTCTCCAAGGAGGGAGATTGCTAGTAAAGCGGCTGGAATGGCGAACCCGAGCACAAGGAGATGAGAAATGAGGTGCGTGTTAGAAACCTTTCCCGATCACACGGTGTACCACCTTCTGGGTTTCTCATGCATGTTTTCGAGGTAGGAAGATGCCCTTGAACCTGGAGATTTGGGACCCATGGGATGGGTAACAGGCAGTATTACTTTAAAGGCTCTGCGTTTGCTCCCCCAACCTCACCAAACCTCTCAGCCCCGAGAGTGTCCACCCTTATGTCTCCTCCAGCTGTGGGTCTAGATATGGTCAATCCAGGTTGCATCACAGCCCCTGAACGAATTTTGTAAGAATTTCTCTCTCTTTCACTGTCTTTGTTTCATGGGTTTTTAAAAGTAATTCATTTTTATAATGGGATTTAGCCGCTTTTCACGGCTGTGTTTCTGCCGCTTTACACCCACTTGACTCACTTCCAGAGAGATATCAATACATAGGTTTTAAGATTCTTACTAGTCAGATATATTCTTGTGCGGTGAATAGGGGGTGTTGAGTCCAGTTCACTGAGCAAGGAGTAGGTCTTTCTATGACATATTGGGTTTATGGAACGGTATCTGAGCTCATTTGAAACCCTTGTTTTATGCATCACCCCACCCCACCTTTCCCGTTAAGCAGCCATAGTGTGTTTTCTCAACGTGTGACTCTGTTCTGTTTTGTAATTCAGTTCAAGTGTAGCGGTTTTTACATTCCCTCTATAAGTGATAGCTTATGATAAGTGTCTTTTTCTGTGTGACTTATTTCACTTAGAATCGTCGTAGCTAAAGCCACTCATCATGCTGCTACTAGCCTTATGACATTGATTTCATGGCTGAGTGATATTCCATTGTACATAAGGACCACCACTTCTTTATCCATTTTTCTCTTTCCTGGGATATTTGAGGTGTCATGAAGTGGAGGTTCTTGTCAACAGAGCAGCCCTAAACTTTGTGGTGCCTGTGTCTTGCTGATTTTTAGTTTTCCCCATTTATACGCCCATGAGTGGAAGTGCCCTATGCGCTCTAAGCTGTGTTTTTTCGATGTTTCAGGACACACCGTACACTTCTCCAGAGTGGCTGTTGGCAATTTACATCCCGCCCATCAGCGTAGCAAGGCTCCCATTTCTCCATGGCCTGTTCTGCATTTCTGGTTTTGACACTTTTTTCCGCATGGCCCTTTTGACCGATGGGAAGCGAGACTTCTTTGTAGCGCTGATTTGCCTTTCCAGGTTGCTTGGTTGGCCAAAAAGGGCGTATGCGTTTTTTCCTGAATATATTCAGGAAAACACGCATACGCCCTTTTTGGCCAAGGGCATCATTGTCGACGTTTTGCCGCTTTTCATGTGCTTTAAAGGCGATTCGAATCGACCTCCTGAAACTTGTTTCCTGCAATTCTGCCTTGCTTTCAGATCCTCTTCGTTGCCTTCCCTCAATATATTTGTGGACGAGAGGTATCATTTATAACTCTGCAGGTTTGTGAATTGCAGTGCCCCTGAGCTCCACTTTTCAACTCGCTTTTTTGGGAGCTGGCCGCAAAAGCGCAGGATTGCCTCAGGCCCTATTCTGCTTCCGGGCGGCAGGCTGAGCCTGTGGTTAATTCTTCTTCCTGATGGGAAAATAGAGTGACCTGTGCCTGTCCCAACACCTAGAGCTAGTCTCTCATTGGCTCCCCCTCTTCCCGTTCATCCTCAGGACAAATTGCAAGCTGTACGGAACGGGAGGTTACAGGTGCTGATTCTCCAAGGAGGGAGATTGCTAGTAAAGCGGCTGGAATGGCGAACCCGAGCACAAGGAGATGAGAAATGAGGTGCGTGTTAGAAACCTTTCCCGATCACACGGTGTACCACCTTCTGGGTTTCTCATGCATGTTTTCGAGGTAGGAAGATGCCCTTGAACCTGGAGATTTGGGACCCATGGGATGGGTAACAGGCAGTATTACTTTAAAGGCTCTGCGTTTGCTCCCCCAACCTCACCAAACCTCTCAGCCCCGAGAGTGTCCACCCTTATGTCTCCTCCAGCTGTGGGTCTAGATATGGTCAATCCAGGTTGCATCACAGCCCCTGAACGAATTTTGTAAGAATTTCTCTCTCTTTCACTGTCTTTGTTTCACGGGTTTTTAAAAGTAATTTATTTTTATAATGGGGTTTAGCTGCTTTTCACGGCTGTGTTTCCGCCGTTTTACACCCACTTGACTCACTTCCAGAGAGATATCAATATATAGGTTTTAAGATTCTTAGTAGTCAGATATATTCTTGTGCGGTGAATAGGGGGTGTTGAGTCCAGTTCACTGAGCAAGGAGTAGGTCTTTCTATGACATATTGGGTTTATGGAACGGTATCTGAGCTCATTTGAAACCCTTGTTTTATGCATCACCCCACCCCACCTTTCCCGTTAAGCAGCCATAGTGTGTTTTCTCAACGTGTGACTCTGTTCTGTTTTGTAATTCAGTTCAAGTGTAGCGGTTTTTACATTCCCTCTATAAGTGATAGCTTATGATAAGTGTCTTTTTCTGTGTGACTTATTTCACTTAGAATCGTCGTAGCTAAAGCCACTCATCATGCTGCTACTAGCCTTATGACATTGATTTCATGGCTGAGTGATATTCCATTGTACATAAGGACCACCACTTCTTTATCCATTTTTCTCTTTCCTGGGATATTTGAGGTGTCGTGAAGTGGAGGTTCTTGTCAACAGAGCAGCCCTAAACTTTGGGGTGCCTGTGTCTTGCTGATTTATACTTTTCTCAATTTATACGCCCATGAGTGGAAGTGCCCTATGCACTCTAAGCTGTGTTTTTTCGATGTTTCAGGACACACCGTACACTTCTCCAGAGTGGCTGTTGGCAATTTACATCCCGCCCATCAGCGTAGCAAGGCTCCCATTTCTCCATGGCCTGTTCTGCATTTCTGGTTTTGACACTTTTTTCCGCATGGCCCTTTTGACCGATGGGAAGCGAGACTTCTTTGTAGCGCTGATTTGCCTTTCCAGGTTGCTTGGTTGGCCAAAAAGGGCGTATGCGTTTTTTCCTGAATATATTCAGGAAAAAACGCATACGCCCTTTTTGGCCAAGGGCATCATTGTCGACGTTTTGCCGCTTTTCATGTGCTTTAAAGGCGATTCGAATCGACCTCCTGAAATCTGTTTCCTGCAATTCTGCCTTGCTTTCAGATCCTCTTCGTTGCCTTCCCTCAATATATTTGTGGACGAGAGGTATCATTTATAACTCTGCAGATTTGTGAATTGCAGTGCCCCTGAGCTCCATTTTTCAACTCGCTTTTTTGGGAGCTGGCCGCAAAAGCGCAGGATTGCCTCAGGCCCTATTCTGCTTCCGGGCGGCAGGCTGAGCCTGTGGTTAATTCTTCTTCCTGATGGGAAAATAGAGTGACCTGTGCCTGTCCCAACACCTAGAGCTAGTCTCTCATTGGCTCCCCCTCTTCCCGTTCATCCTCAGGACAAATTGCAAGCTGTACGGAACGGGAGGTTACAGGTGCTGATTCTCCAAGGAGGGAGATTGCTAGTAAAGCGGCTGGAATGGCGAACCCGAGCACAAGGAGATGAGAAATGAGGTGCGTGTTAGAAACCTTTCCCGATCACACGGTGTACCACCTTCTGGGTTTCTCATGCATGTTTTCGAGGTAGGAAGATGCCCTTGAACCTGGAGATTTGGGACCCATGGGATGGGTAACAGGCAGTATTACTTTAAAGGCTCTGCGTTTGCTCCCCCAACCTCACCAAACCTCTCAGCCCCGAGAGTGTCCACCCTTATGTCTCATCCAGCTGTGGGTCTAGATATGGTCAATCCAGGTTGCATCACAGCCCCTGAACGAATTTTGTAAGAATTTCTCTCTCTTTCACTGTCTTTGTTTCACGGGTTTTTAAAAGTAATTTATTTTTATAATGGGGTTTAGCTGCTTTTCACGGCTGTGTTTCCGCCGTTTTACACCCACTTGACTCACTTCCAGAGAGATATCAATATATAGGTTTTAAGATTCTTAGTAGTCAGATATATTCTTGTGCGGTGAATAGGGGGTGTTGAGTCCAGTTCACTGAGCAAGGAGTAGGTCTTTCTATGACATATTGGGTTTATGGAACGGTATCTGAGCTCATTTGAAACCCTTGTTTTATGCATCACCCCACCCCACCTTTCCCGTTAAGCAGCCATAGTGTGTTTTCTCAACGTGTGACTCTGTTCTGTTTTGTAATTCAGTTCAAGTGTAGCGGTTTTTACATTCCCTCTATAAGTGATAGCTTATGATAAGTGTCTTTTTCTGTGTGACTTATTTCACTTAGAATCGTCGTAGCTAAAGCCACTCATCATGCTGCTACTAGCCTTATGACATTGATTTCATGGCTGAGTGATATTCCATTGTACATAAGGACCACCACTTCTTTATCCATTTTTCTCTTTCCTGGGATATTTGAGGTGTCGTGAAGTGGAGGTTCTTGTCAACAGAGCAGCCCTAAACTTTGGGGTGCCTGTGTCTTGCTGATTTATACTTTTCTCAATTTATACGCCCATGAGTGGAAGTGCCCTATGCACTCTAAGCTGTGTTTTTTCGATGTTTCAGGACACACCGTACACTTCTCCAGAGTGGCTGTTGGCAATTTACATCCCGCCCATCAGCGTAGCAAGGCTCCCATTTCTCCATGGCCTGTTCTGCATTTCTGGTTTTGACACTTTTTTCCGCATGGCCCTTTTGACCGATGGGAAGCGAGACTTCTTTGTAGCGCTGATTTGCCTTTCCAGGTTGCTTGGTTGGCCAAAAAGGGCGTATGCGTTTTTTCCTGAATATATTCAGGAAAAAACGCATACGCCCTTTTTGGCCAAGGGCATCATTGTCGACGTTTTGCCGCTTTTCATGTGCTTTAAAGGCGATTCGAATCGACCTCCTGAAATCTGTTTCCTGCAATTCTGCCTTGCTTTCAGATCCTCTTCGTTGCCTTCCCTCAATATATTTGTGGACGAGAGTTATCATTTATAACTCTGCAGGTTTGTGAATTGCAGTGCCCCTGAGCTCCATTTTTCAACTCGCTTTTTTGGGAGCTGGCCGCAAAAGCGCAGGATTGCCTCAGGCCCTATTCTGCTTCCGGGCGGCAGGCTGAGCCTGTGGTTAATTCTTCTTCCTGATGGGAAAATAGAGTGACCTGTGCCTGTCCCAACACCTAGAGCTAGTCTCTCATTGGCTCCCCCTCTTCCCGTTCATCCTCAGGACAAATTGCAAGCTGTACGGAACGGGAGGTTACAGGTGCTGATTCTCCAAGGAGGGAGATTGCTAGTAAAGCGGCTGGAATGGCGAACCCGAGCACAAGGAGATGAGAAATGAGGTGCGTGTTAGAAACCTTTCCCGATCACACGGTGTACCACCTTCTGGGTTTCTCATGCATGTTTTCGAGGTAGGAAGATGCCCTTGAACCTGGAGATTTGGGACCCATGGGATGGGTAACAGGCAGTATTACTTTAAAGGCTCTGCGTTTGCTCCCCCAACCTCACCAAACCTCTCAGCCCCGAGAGTGTCCACCCTTATGTCTCCTCCAGCTGTGGGTCTAGATATGGTCAATCCAGGTTGCATCACAGCCCCTGAACGAATTTTGTAAGAATTTCTCTCTCTTTCACTGTCTTTGTTTCATGGGTTTTTAAAAGTAATTCATTTTTATAATGGGGTTTAGCCGCTTTTCACGGCTGTGTTTCTGCCGCTTTACACCCACTTGACTCACTTCCAGAGAGATATCAATACATAGGTTTTAAGTTTCTTACTAGTCAGATATATTCTTGTGCGGTGAATAGGGGGTGTTGAGTCCAGTTCACTGAGCAAGGAGTAGGTCTTTCTATGACATATTGGGTTTATGGAATGGTATCTGAGCTCATTTGAAACCCTTGTTTTATGCATCACCCACCCCACCTTTCCCGTTAAGCAGCCATAGTGTGTTTTCTCAACGTGTGACTCTGTTCTGTTTTGTAATTCAGTTCAAGTGTAGCGGTTTTTACATTCCCTCTATAAGTGATAGCTTATGATAAGTGTCTTTTTCTGTGTGACTTATTTCACTTAGAATCGTCGTAGCTAAAGCCACTCATCATGCTGCTACTAGCCTTATGACATTGATTTCATGGCTGAGTGATATTCCATTGTACATAAGGACCACCACTTCTTTATCCATTTTTCTCTTTCCTGGGATATTTGAGGTGTCATGAAGTGGAGGTTCTTGTCAACAGAGCAGCCCTAAACTTTGGGGTGCCTGTGTCTTGCTGATTTTTAGTTTTCCCCATTTATACGCCCATGAGTGGAAGTGCCCTATGCGCTCTAAGCTGTGTTTTTTCGATGTTTCAGGACACACCGTACACTTCTCCAGAGTGGCTGTTGGCAATTTACATCCCGCCCATCAGCGTAGCAAGGCTCCCATTTCTCCATGGCCTGTTCTGCATTTCTGGTTTTGACACTTTTTTCCGCATGGCCCTTTTGACCGATGGGAAGCGAGACTTCTTTGTAGCGCTGATTTGCCTTTCCAGGTTGCTTGGTTGGCCAAAAAGGGCGTATGCGTTTTTTCCTGAATATATTCAGGAAAAAACGCATACGCCCTTTTTGGCCAAGGGCATCATTGTCGACGTTTTGCCGCTTTTCATGTGCTTTAAAGGCGATTCGAATCGACCTCCTGAAATCTGTTTCCTGCAATTCTGCCTTGCTTTCAGATCCTCTTCGTTGCCTTCCCTCAATATATTTGTGGACGAGAGTTATCATTTATAACTCTGCAGGTTTGTGAATTGCAGTGCCCCTGAGCTCCATTTTTCAACTCGCTTTTTTGGGAGCTGGCCGCAAAAGCGCAGGATTGCCTCAGGCCCTATTCTGCTTCCGGGCGGCAGGCGGAGCCTGTGGTTAATTCTTGTTCCTGATGGGAAAATAGAGTGACCTGTGCCTGTCCCAACACCTAGAGCTAGTCTCTCATTGGCTCCCCCTCTTCCCGTTCATCCTCAGGACAAATTGCAAGCTGTACGGAACGGGAGGTTACAGGTGCTGATTCTCCAAGGAGGGAGATTGCTAGTAAAGCGGCTGGAATGGCGAACCCGAGCACAAGGAGATGAGAAATGAGGTGCGTGTTAGAAACCTTTCCCGATCACACGGTGTACCACCTTCTGGGTTTCTCATGCATGTTTTCGAGGTAGGAAGATGCCCTTGAACCTGGAGATTTGGGACCCATGGGATGGGTAACAGGCAGTATTACTTTAAAGGCTCTGCGTTTGCTCCCCCAACCTCACCAAACCTCTCAGCCCCGAGAGTGTCCACCCTTATGTCTCCTCCAGCTGTGGGTCTAGATATGGTCAATCCAGGTTGCATCACAGCCCCTGAACGAATTTTGTAAGAATTTCTCTCTCTTTCACTGTCTTTGTTTCATGGGTTTTTAAAAGTAATTCATTTTTATAATGGGGTTTAGCCGCTTTTCACGGCTGTGTTTCTGCCGCTTTACACCCACTTGACTCACTTCCAGAGAGATATCAATACATAGGTTTTAAGTTTCTTACTAGTCAGATATATTCTTGTGCGGTGAATAGGGGGTGTTGAGTCCAGTTCACTGAGCAAGGAGTAGGTCTTTCTATGACATATTGGGTTTATGGAATGGTATCTGAGCTCATTTGAAACCCTTGTTTTATGCATCACCCACCCCACCTTTCCCGTTAAGCAGCCATAGTGTGTTTTCTCAACGTGTGACTCTGTTCTGTTTTGTAATTCAGTTCAAGTGTAGCGGTTTTTACATTCCCTCTATAAGTGATAGCTTATGATAAGTGTCTTTTTCTGTGTGACTTATTTCACTTAGAATCGTCGTAGCTAAAGCCACTCATCATGCTGCTACTAGCCTTATGACATTGATTTCATGGCTGAGTGATATTCCATTGTACATAAGGACCACCACTTCTTTATCCATTTTTCTCTTTCCTGGGATATTTGAGGTGTCATGAAGTGGAGGTTCTTGTCAACAGAGCAGCCCTAAACTTTGGGGTGCCTGTGTCTTGCTGATTTTTAGTTTTCCCCATTTATACGCCCATGAGTGGAAGTGCCCTATGCGCTCTAAGCTGTGTTTTTTCGATGTTTCAGGACACACCGTACACTTCTCCAGAGTGGCTGTTGGCAATTTACATCCCGCCCATCAGCGTAGCAAGGCTCCCATTTCTCCATGGCCTGTTCTGCATTTCTGGTTTTGACACTTTTTTCCGCATGGCCCTTTTGACCGATGGGAAGCGAGACTTCTTTGTAGCGCTGATTTGCCTTTCCAGGTTGCTTGGTTGGCCAAAAAGGGCGTATGCGTTTTTTCCTGAATATATTCAGGAAAAAACGCATACGCCCTTTTTGGCCAAGGGCATCATTGTCGACGTTTTGCCGCTTTTCATGTGCTTTAAAGGCGATTCGAATCGACCTCCTGAAATCTGTTTCCTGCAATTCTGCCTTGCTTTCAGATCCTCTTCGTTGCCTTCCCTCAATATATTTGTGGACGAGAGGTATCATTTATAACTCTGCAGGTTTGTGAATTGCAGTGCCCCTGAGCTCCATTTTTCAACTCGCTTTTTTGGGAGCTGGCCGCAAAAGCGCAGGATTGCCTCAGGCCCTATTCTGCTTCCGGGCGGCAGGCTGAGCCTGTGGTTAATTCTTCTTCCTGATGGGAAAATAGAGTGACCTGTGCCTGTCCCAACACCTAGAGCTAGTCTCTCATTGGCTCCCCCTCTTCCCGTTCATCCTCAGGACAAATTGCAAGCTGTACGGAACGGGAGGTTACAGGTGCTGATTCTCCAAGGAGGGAGATTGCTAGTAAAGCGGCTGGAATGGCGAACCCGAGCACAAGGAGATGAGAAATGAGGTGCGTGTTAGAAACCTTTCCCGATCACACGGTGTACCACCTTCTGGGTTTCTCATGCATGTTTTCGAGGTAGGAAGATGCCCTTGAACCTGGAGATTTGGGACCCATGGGATGGGTAACAGGCAGTATTACTTTAAAGGCTCTGCGTTTGCTCCCCCAACCTCACCAAACCTCTCAGCCCCGAGAGTGTCCACCCTTATGTCTCCTCCAGCTGTGGGTCTAGATATGGTCAATCCAGGTTGCATCACAGCCCCTGAACGAATTTTGTAAGAATTTCTCTCTCTTTCACTGTCTTTGTTTCATGGGTTTTTAAAAGTAATTCATTTTTATAATGGGGTTTAGCCGCTTTTCACGGCTGTGTTTCTGCCGCTTTACACCCACTTGACTCACTTCCAGAGAGATATCAATACATAGGTTTTAAGTTTCTTACTAGTCAGATATATTCTTGTGCGGTGAATAGGGGGTGTTGAGTCCAGTTCACTGAGCAAGGAGTAGGTCTTTCTATGACATATTGGGTTTATGGAATGGTATCTGAGCTCATTTGAAACCCTTGTTTTATGCATCACCCACCCCACCTTTCCCGTTAAGCAGCCATAGTGTGTTTTCTCAACGTGTGACTCTGTTCTGTTTTGTAATTCAGTTCAAGTGTAGCGGTTTTTACATTCCCTCTATAAGTGATAGCTTATGATAAGTGTCTTTTTCTGTGTGACTTATTTCACTTAGAATCGTCGTAGCTAAAGCCACTCATCATGCTGCTACTAGCCTTATGACATTGATTTCATGGCTGAGTGATATTCCATTGTACATAAGGACCACCACTTCTTTATCCATTTTTCTCTTTCCTGGGATATTTGAGGTGTCATGAAGTGGAGGTTCTTGTCAACAGAGCAGCCCTAAACTTTGGGGTGCCTGTGTCTTGCTGATTTTTAGTTTTCCCCATTTATACGCCCATGAGTGGAAGTGCCCTATGCGCTCTAAGCTGTGTTTTTTCGATGTTTCAGGACACACCGTACACTTCTCCAGAGTGGCTGTTGGCAATTTACATCCCGCCCATCAGCGTAGCAAGGCTCCCATTTCTCCATGGCCTGTTCTGCATTTCTGGTTTTGACACTTTTTTCCGCATGGCCCTTTTGACCGATGGGAAGCGAGACTTCTTTGTAGCGCTGATTTGCCTTTCCAGGTTGCTTGGTTGGCCAAAAAGGGCGTATGCGTTTTTTCCTGAATATATTCAGGAAAAAACGCATACGCCCTTTTTGGCCAAGGGCATCATTGTCGACGTTTTGCCGCTTTTCATGTGCTTTAAAGGCGATTCGAATCGACCTCCTGAAATCTGTTTCCTGCAATTCTGCCTTGCTTTCAGATCCTCTTCGTTGCCTTCCCTCAATATATTTGTGGACGAGAGGTATCATTTATAACTCTGCAGATTTGTGAATTGCAGTGCCCCTGAGCTCCATTTTTCAACTCGCTTTTTTGGGAGCTGGCCGCAAAAGCGCAGGATTGCCTCAGGCCCTATTCTGCTTCCGGGCGGCAGGCTGAGCCTGTGGTTAATTCTTCTTCCTGATGGGAAAATAGAGTGACCTGTGCCTGTCCCAACACCTAGAGCTAGTCTCTCATTGGCTCCCCCTCTTCCCGTTCATCCTCAGGACAAATTGCAAGCTGTACGGAACGGGAGGTTACAGGTGCTGATTCTCCAAGGAGGGAGATTGCTAGTAAAGCGGCTGGAATGGCGAACCCGAGCACAAGGAGATGAGAAATGAGGTGCGTGTTAGAAACCTTTCCCGATCACACGGTGTACCACCTTCTGGGTTTCTCATGCATGTTTTCGAGGTAGGAAGATGCCCTTGAACCTGGAGATTTGGGACCCATGGGATGGGTAACAGGCAGTATTACTTTAAAGGCTCTGCGTTTGCTCCCCCAACCTCACCAAACCTCTCAGCCCCGAGAGTGTCCACCCTTATGTCTCCTCCAGCTGTGGGTCTAGATATGGTCAATCCAGGTTGCATCACAGCCCCTGAACGAATTTTGTAAGAATTTCTCTCTCTTTCACTGTCTTTGTTTCATGGGTTTTTAAAAGTAATTCATTTTTATAATGGGGTTTAGCCGCTTTTCACGGCTGTGTTTCTGCCGCTTTACACCCACTTGACTCACTTCCAGAGAGATATCAATACATAGGTTTTAAGATTCTTACTAGTCAGATATATTCTTGTGCGGTGAATAGGGGGTGTTGAGTCCAGTTCACTGAGCAAGGAGTAGGTCTTTCTATGACATATTGGGTTTATGGAACGGTATCTGAGCTCATTTGAAACCCTTGTTTTATGCATCACCCCACCCCACCTTTCCCGTTAAGCAGCCATAGTGTGTTTTCTCAACGTGTGACTCTGTTCTGTTTTGTAATTCAGTTCAAGTGTAGCGGTTTTTACATTCCCTCTATAAGTGATAGCTTATGATAAGTGTCTTTTTCTGTGTGACTTATTTCACTTAGAATCGTCGTAGCTAAAGCCACTCATCATGCTGCTACTAGTCTTATGACATTGATTTCATGGCTGAGTGATATTCCATTGTACATAAGGACCACCACTTCTTTATCCATTTTTCTCTTTCCTGGGATATTTGAGGTGTCATGAAGTGGAGGTTCTTGTCAACAGAGCAGCCCTAAACTTTGGGGTGCCTGTGTCTTGCTGATTTTTAGTTTTCCCCATTTATACGCCCATGAGTGGAAGTGCCCTATGCGCTCTAAGCTGTGTTTTTTCGATGTTTCAGGACACACCGTACACTTCTCCAGAGTGGCTGTTGGCAATTTACATCCCGCCCATCAGCGTAGCAAGGCTCCCATTTCTCCATGGCCTGTTCTGCATTTCTGGTTTTGACACTTTTTTCCGCATGGCCCTTTTGACCGATGGGAAGCGAGACTTCTTTGTAGCGCTGATTTGCCTTTCCAGGTTGCTTGGTTGGCCAAAAAGGGCGTATGCGTTTTTTCCTGAATATATTCAGGAAAAAACGCATACGCCCTTTTTGGCCAAGGGCATCATTGTCGACGTTTTGCCGCTTTTCATGTGCTTTAAAGGCGATTCGAATCGACCTCCTGAAATCTGTTTCCTGCAATTCTGCCTTGCTTTCAGATCCTCTTCGTTGCCTTCCCTCAATATATTTGTGGACGAGAGGTATCATTTATAACTCTGCAGGTTTGTGAATTGCAGTGCCCCTGAGCTCCACTTTTCAACTCGCTTTTTTGGGAGCTGGCCGCAAAAGCGCAGGATTGCCTCAGGCCCTATTCTGCTTCCGGGCGGCAGGCTGAGCCTGTGGTTAATTCTTCTTCCTGATGGGAAAATAGAGTGACCTGTGCCTGTCCCAACACCTAGAGCTAGTCTCTCATTGGCTCCCCCTCTTCCCGTTCATCCTCAGGACAAATTGCAAGCTGTACGGAACGGGAGGTTACAGGTGCTGATTCTCCAAGGAGGGAGATTGCTAGTAAAGCGGCTGGAATGGCGAACCCGAGCACAAGGAGATGAGAAATGAGGTGCGTGTTAGAAACCTTTCCCGATCACACGGTGTACCACCTTCTGGGTTTCTCATGCATGTTTTCGAGGTAGGAAGATGCCCTTGAACCTGGAGATTTGGGACCCATGGGATGGGTAACAGGCAGTATTACTTTAAAGGCTCTGCGTTTGCTCCCCCAACCTCACCAAACCTCTCAGCCCCGAGAGTGTCCACCCTTATGTCTCCTCCAGCTGTGGGTCTAGATATGGTCAATCCAGGTTGCATCACAGCCCCTGAACGAATTTTGTAAGAATTTCTCTCTCTTTCACTGTCTTTGTTTCACGGGTTTTTAAAAGTAATTTATTTTTATAATGGGGTTTAGCTGCTTTTCACGGCTGTGTTTCCGCCGTTTTACACCCACTTGACTCACTTCCAGAGAGATATCAATATATAGGTTTTAAGATTCTTAGTAGTCAGATATATTCTTGTGCGGTGAATAGGGGGTGTTGAGTCCAGTTCACTGAGCAAGGAGTAGGTCTTTCTATGACATATTGGGTTTATGGAACGGTATCTGAGCTCATTTGAAACCCTTGTTTTATGCATCACCCCACCCCACCTTTCCCGTTAAGCAGCCATAGAGTGTTTTGTAAACTTGTGACTCTGTTTTGTTTTGTAATTCAGTTCAAGTGTAGCGGTTTTTACATTCCCTCTATAAGTGATAGCTTATGATAAGTGTCTATTTCTGTGTGACTTATTTCACTTAGAATCGTCGTAGCTAAAGCCACTCATCATGCTGCTACTAGCCTTATGACATTGATTTCATGGCTGAGTGATATTCCGTTGTACATAAGGACCACCACTTCTTTATCCATTTTTCTCTTTCCTGGGATATTTGAGGTGTCATGAAGTGGAGGTTCTTGTCAACAGAGCAGCCCTAAACTTTGGGGTGCCTGTGTCTTGCTGATTTATACTTTTCTCAATTTATACGCCCATGAGTGTAAGTGCCCTATGCACTCTAAGCTGTGTTTTTTCGATGTTTCAGGACACTCCGTACACTTCTCCAGAGTGGCTGTTGGCAATTTACATCCCGCCCATCAGCGTAGCAAGGCTCCCATTTCTCCATGGCCTGTTCTGCATTTCTGGTTTTGACAGTTTTTTCCGCATGTCCCTTTTGACCGATGGGAAGAGAGACTTCTTTGTAGCGCTGATTTGCCTTTCCAGGTTGCTTGGTTGGCCAAAAAGGGCGTATGCGTTTTTTCCTGAATATATTCAGGAAAACACGCATACGCCGTTTTTGGCCAAGGGCATCATTGTCGACGTTTTGCCGCTTTTCATGTGCTTTAAAGGCGATTCGAATCGACCTCCTGAAATCTGTTTCCTGCAATTCTGCCTTGCTTTCAGATCCTCTTCGTTGCCTTCCCTCAATATATTTGTGGACGAGAGTTATCATTTATAACTCTGCAGGTTTGTGAATTGCAGTGCCCCTGAGCTCCATTTTTCAACTCGCTTTTTTGGGAGCTGGCCGCAAAAGCGCAGGATTGCCTCAGGCCCTATTCTGCTTCCGGGCGGCAGGCTGAGCCTGTGGTTAATTCTTCTTCCTGATGGGAAAATAGAGTGACCTGTGCCTGTCCCAACACCTAGAGCTAGTCTCTCATTGGCTCCCCCTCTTCCCGTTCATCCTCAGGACAAATTGCAAGCTGTACGGAACGGGAGGTTACAGGTGCTGATTCTCCAAGGAGGGAGATTGCTAGTAAAGCGGCTGGAATGGCGAACCCGAGCACAAGGAGATGAGAAATGAGGTGCGTGTTAGAAACCTTTCCCGATCACACGGTGTACCACCTTCTGGGTTTCTCATGCATGTTTTCGAGGTAGGAAGATGCCCTTGAACCTGGAGATTTGGGACCCATGGGATGGGTAACAGGCAGTATTACTTTAAAGGCTCTGCGTTTGCTCCCCCAACCTCACCAAACCTCTCAGCCCCGAGAGTGTCCACCCTTATGTCTCCTCCAGCTGTGGGTCTAGATATGGTCAATCCAGGTTGCATCACAGCCCCTGAACGAATTTTGTAAGAATTTCTCTCTCTTTCACTGTCTTTGTTTCACGGGTTTTTAAAAGTAATTTATTTTTATAATGGGGTTTAGCCGCTTTTCACGGCTGTGTTTCTGCCGTTTTACACCCACTTGACTCACTTCCAGAGAGATATCAATGCATAGGTTTTAAGATTCTTACTAGTCAGATATATTCTTGTGCGGTGAATAGGGGGTGTTGAGTCCAGTTCACTGAGCAAGGAGTAGGTCTTTCTATGACATATTGGGTTTATGGAACGGTATCTGAGCTCATTTGAAACCCTTGTTTTATGCATCACCCCACCCCACCTTTCCCGTTAAGCAGCCATAGTGTGTTTTCTCAACGTGTGACTCTGTTCTGTTTTGTAATTCAGTTCAAGTGTAGCGGTTTTTACATTCCCTCTATAAGTGATAGCTTATGATAAGTGTCTTTTTCTGTGTGACTTATTTCACTTAGAATCGTCGTAGCTAAAGCCACTCATCATGCTGCTACTAGCCTTATGACATTGATTTCATGGCTGAGTGATATTCCATTGTACATAAGGACCACCACTTCTTTATCCATTTTTCTCTTTCCTGGGATATTTGAGGTGTCATGAAGTGGAGGTTCTTGTCAACAGAGCAGCCCTAAACTTTGTGGTGCCTGTGTCTTGCTGATTTTTAGTTTTCCCCATTTATACGCCCATGAGTGGAAGTGCCCTATGCGCTCTAAGCTGTGTTTTTTCGATGTTTCAGGACACACCGTACACTTCTCCAGAGTGGCTGTTGGCAATTTACATCCCGCCCATCAGCGTAGCAAGGCTCCCATTTCTCCATGGCCTGTTCTGCATTTCTGGTTTTGACACTTTTTTCCGCATGGCCCTTTTGACCGATGGGAAGCGAGACTTCTTTGTAGCGCTGATTTGCCTTTCCAGGTTGCTTGGTTGGCCAAAAAGGGCGTATGCGTTTTTTCCTGAATATATTCAGGAAAAAACGCATACGCCCTTTTTGGCCAAGGGCATCATTGTCGACGTTTTGCCGCTTTTCATGTGCTTTAAAGGCGATTCGAATCGACCTCCTGAAACTTGTTTCCTGCAATTCTGCCTTGCTTTCAGATCCTCTTCGTTGCCTTCCCTCAATATATTTGTGGACGAGAGGTATCATTTATAACTCTGCAGGTTTGTGAATTGCAGTGCCCCTGAGCTCCACTTTTCAACTCGCTTTTTTGGGAGCTGGCCGCAAAAGCGCAGGATTGCCTCAGGCCCTATTCTGCTTCCGGGCGGCAGGCTGAGCCTGTGGTTAATTCTTCTTCCTGATGGGAAAATAGAGTGACCTGTGCCTGTCCCAACACCTAGAGCTAGTCTCTCATTGGCTCCCCCTCTTCCCGTTCATCCTCAGGACAAATTGCAAGCTGTACGGAACGGGAGGTTACAGGTGCTGATTCTCCAAGGAGGGAGATTGCTAGTAAAGCGGCTGGAATGGCGAACCCGAGCACAAGGAGATGAGAAATGAGGTGCGTGTTAGAAACCTTTCCCGATCACACGGTGTACCACCTTCTGGGTTTCTCATGCATGTTTTCGAGGTAGGAAGATGCCCTTGAACCTGGAGATTTGGGACCCATGGGATGGGTAACAGGCAGTATTACTTTAAAGGCTCTGCGTTTGCTCCCCCAACCTCACCAAACCTCTCAGCCCCGAGAGTGTCCACCCTTATGTCTCCTCCAGCTGTGGGTCTAGATATGGTCAATCCAGGTTGCATCACAGCCCCTGAACGAATTTTGTAAGAATTTCTCTCTCTTTCACTGTCTTTGTTTCACGGGTTTTTAAAAGTAATTTATTTTTATAATGGGGTTTAGCTGCTTTTCACGGCTGTGTTTCCGCCGTTTTACACCCACTTGACTCACTTCCAGAGAGATATCAATATATAGGTTTTAAGATTCTTAGTAGTCAGATATATTCTTGTGCGGTGAATAGGGGGTGTTGAGTCCAGTTCACTGAGCAAGGAGTAGGTCTTTCTATGACATATTGGGTTTATGGAACGGTATCTGAGCTCATTTGAAACCCTTGTTTTATGCATCACCCCACCCCACCTTTCCCGTTAAGCAGCCATAGTGTGTTTTCTCAACGTGTGACTCTGTTCTGTTTTGTAATTCAGTTCAAGTGTAGCGGTTTTTACATTCCCTCTATAAGTGATAGCTTATGATAAGTGTCTTTTTCTGTGTGACTTATTTCACTTAGAATCGTCGTAGCTAAAGCCACTCATCATGCTGCTACTAGCCTTATGACATTGATTTCATGGCTGAGTGATATTCCATTGTACATAAGGACCACCACTTCTTTATCCATTTTTCTCTTTCCTGGGATATTTGAGGTGTCGTGAAGTGGAGGTTCTTGTCAACAGAGCAGCCCTAAACTTTGGGGTGCCTGTGTCTTGCTGATTTATACTTTTCTCAATTTATACGCCCATGAGTGGAAGTGCCCTATGCACTCTAAGCTGTGTTTTTTCGATGTTTCAGGACACACCGTACACTTCTCCAGAGTGGCTGTTGGCAATTTACATCCCGCCCATCAGCGTAGCAAGGCTCCCATTTCTCCATGGCCTGTTCTGCATTTCTGGTTTTGACACTTTTTTCCGCATGGCCCTTTTGACCGATGGGAAGCGAGACTTCTTTGTAGCGCTGATTTGCCTTTCCAGGTTGCTTGGTTGGCCAAAAAGGGCGTATGCGTTTTTTCCTGAATATATTCAGGAAAAAACGCATACGCCCTTTTTGGCCAAGGGCATCATTGTCGACGTTTTGCCGCTTTTCATGTGCTTTAAAGGCGATTCGAATCGACCTCCTGAAATCTGTTTCCTGCAATTCTGCCTTGCTTTCAGATCCTCTTCGTTGCCTTCCCTCAATATATTTGTGGACGAGAGGTATCATTTATAACTCTGCAGGTTTGTGAATTGCAGTGCCCCTGAGCTCCATTTTTCAACTCGCTTTTTTGGGAGCTGGCCGCAAAAGCGCAGGATTGCCTCAGGCCCTATTCTGCTTCCGGGCGGCAGGCTGAGCCTGTGGTTAATTCTTCTTCCTGATGGGAAAATAGAGTGACCTGTGCCTGTCCCAACACCTAGAGCTAGTCTCTCATTGGCTCCCCCTCTTCCCGTTCATCCTCAGGACAAATTGCAAGCTGTACGGAACGGGAGGTTACAGGTGCTGATTCTCCAAGGAGGGAGATTGCTAGTAAAGCGGCTGGAATGGCGAACCCGAGCACAAGGAGATGAGAAATGAGGTGCGTGTTAGAAACCTTTCCCGATCACACGGTGTACCACCTTCTGGGTTTCTCATGCATGTTTTCGAGGTAGGAAGATGCCCTTGAACCTGGAGATTTGGGACCCATGGGATGGGTAACAGGCAGTATTACTTTAAAGGCTCTGCGTTTGCTCCCCCAACCTCACCAAACCTCTCAGCCCCGAGAGTGTCCACCCTTATGTCTCATCCAGCTGTGGGTCTAGATATGGTCAATCCAGGTTGCATCACAGCCCCTGAACGAATTTTGTAAGAATTTCTCTCTCTTTCACTGTCTTTGTTTCACGGGTTTTTAAAAGTAATTTATTTTTATAATGGGGTTTAGCTGCTTTTCACGGCTGTGTTTCCGCCGTTTTACACCCACTTGACTCACTTCCAGAGAGATATCAATATATAGGTTTTAAGATTCTTAGTAGTCAGATATATTCTTGTGCGGTGAATAGGGGGTGTTGAGTCCAGTTCACTGAGCAAGGAGTAGGTCTTTCTATGACATATTGGGTTTATGGAACGGTATCTGAGCTCATTTGAAACCCTTGTTTTATGCATCACCCCACCCCACCTTTCCCGTTAAGCAGCCATAGTGTGTTTTCTCAACGTGTGACTCTGTTCTGTTTTGTAATTCAGTTCAAGTGTAGCGGTTTTTACATTCCCTCTATAAGTGATAGCTTATGATAAGTGTCTTTTTCTGTGTGACTTATTTCACTTAGAATCGTCGTAGCTAAAGCCACTCATCATGCTGCTACTAGCCTTATGACATTGATTTCATAGCTGAGTGATATTCCATTGTACATAAGGACCACCACTTCTTTATCCATTTTTCTCTTTCCTGGGATATTTGAGGTGTCGTGAAGTGGAGGTTCTTGTCAACAGAGCAGCCCTAAACTTTGGGGTGCCTGTGTCTTGCTGATTTATACTTTTCTCAATTTATACGCCCATGAGTGGAAGTGCCCTATGCACTCTAAGCTGTGTTTTTTCGATGTTTCAGGACACACCGTACACTTCTCCAGAGTGGCTGTTGGCAATTTACATCCCGCCCATCAGCGTAGCAAGGCTCCCATTTCTCCATGGCCTGTTCTGCATTTCTGGTTTTGACACTTTTTTCCGCATGGCCCTTTTGACCGATGGGAAGCGAGACTTCTTTGTAGCGCTGATTTGCCTTTCCAGGTTGCTTGGTTGGCCAAAAAGGGCGTATGCGTTTTTTCCTGAATATATTCAGGAAAAAACGCATACGCCCTTTTTGGCCAAGGGCATCATTGTCGACGTTTTGCCGCTTTTCATGTGCTTTAAAGGCGATTCGAATCGACCTCCTGAAATCTGTTTCCTGCAATTCTGCCTTGCTTTCAGATCCTCTTCGTTGCCTTCCCTCAATATATTTGTGGACGAGAGTTATCATTTATAACTCTGCAGGTTTGTGAATTGCAGTGCCCCTGAGCTCCATTTTTCAACTCGCTTTTTTGGGAGCTGGCCGCAAAAGCGCAGGATTGCCTCAGGCCCTATTCTGCTTCCGGGCGGCAGGCTGAGCCTGTGGTTAATTCTTCTTCCTGATGGGAAAATAGAGTGACCTGTGCCTGTCCCAACACCTAGAGCTAGTCTCTCATTGGCTCCCCCTCTTCCCGTTCATCCTCAGGACAAATTGCAAGCTGTACGGAACGGGAGGTTACAGGTGCTGATTCTCCAAGGAGGGAGATTGCTAGTAAAGCGGCTGGAATGGCGAACCCGAGCACAAGGAGATGAGAAATGAGGTGCGTGTTAGAAACCTTTCCCGATCACACGGTGTACCACCTTCTGGGTTTCTCATGCATGTTTTCGAGGTAGGAAGATGCCCTTGAACCTGGAGATTTGGGACCCATGGGATGGGTAACAGGCAGTATTACTTTAAAGGCTCTGCGTTTGCTCCCCCAACCTCACCAAACCTCTCAGCCCCGAGAGTGTCCACCCTTATGTCTCCTCCAGCTGTGGGTCTAGATATGGTCAATCCAGGTTGCATCACAGCCCCTGAACGAATTTTGTAAGAATTTCTCTCTCTTTCACTGTCTTTGTTTCATGGGTTTTTAAAAGTAATTCATTTTTATAATGGGGTTTAGCCGCTTTTCACGGCTGTGTTTCTGCCGCTTTACACCCACTTGACTCACTTCCAGAGAGATATCAATACATAGGTTTTAAGTTTCTTACTAGTCAGATATATTCTTGTGCGGTGAATAGGGGGTGTTGAGTCCAGTTCACTGAGCAAGGAGTAGGTCTTTCTATGACATATTGGGTTTATGGAATGGTATCTGAGCTCATTTGAAACCCTTGTTTTATGCATCACCCACCCCACCTTTCCCGTTAAGCAGCCATAGTGTGTTTTCTCAACGTGTGACTCTGTTCTGTTTTGTAATTCAGTTCAAGTGTAGCGGTTTTTACATTCCCTCTATAAGTGATAGCTTATGATAAGTGTCTTTTTCTGTGTGACTTATTTCACTTAGAATCGTCGTAGCTAAAGCCACTCATCATGCTGCTACTAGCCTTATGACATTGATTTCATGGCTGAGTGATATTCCATTGTACATAAGGACCACCACTTCTTTATCCATTTTTCTCTTTCCTGGGATATTTGAGGTGTCATGAAGTGGAGGTTCTTGTCAACAGAGCAGCCCTAAACTTTGGGGTGCCTGTGTCTTGCTGATTTTTAGTTTTCCCCATTTATACGCCCATGAGTGGAAGTGCCCTATGCGCTCTAAGCTGTGTTTTTTCGATGTTTCAGGACACACCGTACACTTCTCCAGAGTGGCTGTTGGCAATTTACATCCCGCCCATCAGCGTAGCAAGGCTCCCATTTCTCCATGGCCTGTTCTGCATTTCTGGTTTTGACACTTTTTTCCGCATGGCCCTTTTGACCGATGGGAAGCGAGACTTCTTTGTAGCGCTGATTTGCCTTTCCAGGTTGCTTGGTTGGCCAAAAAGGGCGTATGCGTTTTTTCCTGAATATATTCAGGAAAAAACGCATACGCCCTTTTTGGCCAAGGGCATCATTGTCGACGTTTTGCCGCTTTTCATGTGCTTTAAAGGCGATTCGAATCGACCTCCTGAAATCTGTTTCCTGCAATTCTGCCTTGCTTTCAGATCCTCTTCGTTGCCTTCCCTCAATATATTTGTGGACGAGAGTTATCATTTATAACTCTGCAGGTTTGTGAATTGCAGTGCCCCTGAGCTCCATTTTTCAACTCGCTTTTTTGGGAGCTGGCCGCAAAAGCGCAGGATTGCCTCAGGCCCTATTCTGCTTCCGGGCGGCAGGCGGAGCCTGTGGTTAATTCTTGTTCCTGATGGGAAAATAGAGTGACCTGTGCCTGTCCCAACACCTAGAGCTAGTCTCTCATTGGCTCCCCCTCTTCCCGTTCATCCTCAGGACAAATTGCAAGCTGTACGGAACGGGAGGTTACAGGTGCTGATTCTCCAAGGAGGGAGATTGCTAGTAAAGCGGCTGGAATGGCGAACCCGAGCACAAGGAGATGAGAAATGAGGTGCGTGTTAGAAACCTTTCCCGATCACACGGTGTACCACCTTCTGGGTTTCTCATGCATGTTTTCGAGGTAGGAAGATGCCCTTGAACCTGGAGATTTGGGACCCATGGGATGGGTAACAGGCAGTATTACTTTAAAGGCTCTGCGTTTGCTCCCCCAACCTCACCAAACCTCTCAGCCCCGAGAGTGTCCACCCTTATGTCTCCTCCAGCTGTGGGTCTAGATATGGTCAATCCAGGTTGCATCACAGCCCCTGAACGAATTTTGTAAGAATTTCTCTCTCTTTCACTGTCTTTGTTTCATGGGTTTTTAAAAGTAATTCATTTTTATAATGGGGTTTAGCCGCTTTTCACGGCTGTGTTTCTGCCGCTTTACACCCACTTGACTCACTTCCAGAGAGATATCAATACATAGGTTTTAAGTTTCTTACTAGTCAGATATATTCTTGTGCGGTGAATAGGGGGTGTTGAGTCCAGTTCACTGAGCAAGGAGTAGGTCTTTCTATGACATATTGGGTTTATGGAATGGTATCTGAGCTCATTTGAAACCCTTGTTTTATGCATCACCCACCCCACCTTTCCCGTTAAGCAGCCATAGTGTGTTTTCTCAACGTGTGACTCTGTTCTGTTTTGTAATTCAGTTCAAGTGTAGCGGTTTTTACATTCCCTCTATAAGTGATAGCTTATGATAAGTGTCTTTTTCTGTGTGACTTATTTCACTTAGAATCGTCGTAGCTAAAGCCACTCATCATGCTGCTACTAGCCTTATGACATTGATTTCATGGCTGAGTGATATTCCATTGTACATAAGGACCACCACTTCTTTATCCATTTTTCTCTTTCCTGGGATATTTGAGGTGTCATGAAGTGGAGGTTCTTGTCAACAGAGCAGCCCTAAACTTTGGGGTGCCTGTGTCTTGCTGATTTTTAGTTTTCCCCATTTATACGCCCATGAGTGGAAGTGCCCTATGCGCTCTAAGCTGTGTTTTTTCGATGTTTCAGGACACACCGTACACTTCTCCAGAGTGGCTGTTGGCAATTTACATCCCGCCCATCAGCGTAGCAAGGCTCCCATTTCTCCATGGCCTGTTCTGCATTTCTGGTTTTGACACTTTTTTCCGCATGGCCCTTTTGACCGATGGGAAGCGAGACTTCTTTGTAGCGCTGATTTGCCTTTCCAGGTTGCTTGGTTGGCCAAAAAGGGCGTATGCGTTTTTTCCTGAATATATTCAGGAAAAAACGCATACGCCCTTTTTGGCCAAGGGCATCATTGTCGACGTTTTGCCGCTTTTCATGTGCTTTAAAGGCGATTCGAATCGACCTCCTGAAATCTGTTTCCTGCAATTCTGCCTTGCTTTCAGATCCTCTTCGTTGCCTTCCCTCAATATATTTGTGGACGAGAGGTATCATTTATAACTCTGCAGGTTTGTGAATTGCAGTGCCCCTGAGCTCCATTTTTCAACTCGCTTTTTTGGGAGCTGGCCGCAAAAGCGCAGGATTGCCTCAGGCCCTATTCTGCTTCCGGGCGGCAGGCTGAGCCTGTGGTTAATTCTTCTTCCTGATGGGAAAATAGAGTGACCTGTGCCTGTCCCAACACCTAGAGCTAGTCTCTCATTGGCTCCCCCTCTTCCCGTTCATCCTCAGGACAAATTGCAAGCTGTACGGAACGGGAGGTTACAGGTGCTGATTCTCCAAGGAGGGAGATTGCTAGTAAAGCGGCTGGAATGGCGAACCCGAGCACAAGGAGATGAGAAATGAGGTGCGTGTTAGAAACCTTTCCCGATCACACGGTGTACCACCTTCTGGGTTTCTCATGCATGTTTTCGAGGTAGGAAGATGCCCTTGAACCTGGAGATTTGGGACCCATGGGATGGGTAACAGGCAGTATTACTTTAAAGGCTCTGCGTTTGCTCCCCCAACCTCACCAAACCTCTCAGCCCCGAGAGTGTCCACCCTTATGTCTCCTCCAGCTGTGGGTCTAGATATGGTCAATCCAGGTTGCATCACAGCCCCTGAACGAATTTTGTAAGAATTTCTCTCTCTTTCACTGTCTTTGTTTCATGGGTTTTTAAAAGTAATTCATTTTTATAATGGGGTTTAGCCGCTTTTCACGGCTGTGTTTCTGCCGCTTTACACCCACTTGACTCACTTCCAGAGAGATATCAATACATAGGTTTTAAGTTTCTTACTAGTCAGATATATTCTTGTGCGGTGAATAGGGGGTGTTGAGTCCAGTTCACTGAGCAAGGAGTAGGTCTTTCTATGACATATTGGGTTTATGGAATGGTATCTGAGCTCATTTGAAACCCTTGTTTTATGCATCACCCACCCCACCTTTCCCGTTAAGCAGCCATAGTGTGTTTTCTCAACGTGTGACTCTGTTCTGTTTTGTAATTCAGTTCAAGTGTAGCGGTTTTTACATTCCCTCTATAAGTGATAGCTTATGATAAGTGTCTTTTTCTGTGTGACTTATTTCACTTAGAATCGTCGTAGCTAAAGCCACTCATCATGCTGCTACTAGCCTTATGACATTGATTTCATGGCTGAGTGATATTCCATTGTACATAAGGACCACCACTTCTTTATCCATTTTTCTCTTTCCTGGGATATTTGAGGTGTCATGAAGTGGAGGTTCTTGTCAACAGAGCAGCCCTAAACTTTGGGGTGCCTGTGTCTTGCTGATTTTTAGTTTTCCCCATTTATACGCCCATGAGTGGAAGTGCCCTATGCGCTCTAAGCTGTGTTTTTTCGATGTTTCAGGACACACCGTACACTTCTCCAGAGTGGCTGTTGGCAATTTACATCCCGCCCATCAGCGTAGCAAGGCTCCCATTTCTCCATGGCCTGTTCTGCATTTCTGGTTTTGACACTTTTTTCCGCATGGCCCTTTTGACCGATGGGAAGCGAGACTTCTTTGTAGCGCTGATTTGCCTTTCCAGGTTGCTTGGTTGGCCAAAAAGGGCGTATGCGTTTTTTCCTGAATATATTCAGGAAAAAACGCATACGCCCTTTTTGGCCAAGGGCATCATTGTCGACGTTTTGCCGCTTTTCATGTGCTTTAAAGGCGATTCGAATCGACCTCCTGAAATCTGTTTCCTGCAATTCTGCCTTGCTTTCAGATCCTCTTCGTTGCCTTCCCTCAATATATTTGTGGACGAGAGGTATCATTTATAACTCTGCAGATTTGTGAATTGCAGTGCCCCTGAGCTCCATTTTTCAACTCGCTTTTTTGGGAGCTGGCCGCAAAAGCGCAGGATTGCCTCAGGCCCTATTCTGCTTCCGGGCGGCAGGCTGAGCCTGTGGTTAATTCTTCTTCCTGATGGGAAAATAGAGTGACCTGTGCCTGTCCCAACACCTAGAGCTAGTCTCTCATTGGCTCCCCCTCTTCCCGTTCATCCTCAGGACAAATTGCAAGCTGTACGGAACGGGAGGTTACAGGTGCTGATTCTCCAAGGAGGGAGATTGCTAGTAAAGCGGCTGGAATGGCGAACCCGAGCACAAGGAGATGAGAAATGAGGTGCGTGTTAGAAACCTTTCCCGATCACACGGTGTACCACCTTCTGGGTTTCTCATGCATGTTTTCGAGGTAGGAAGATGCCCTTGAACCTGGAGATTTGGGACCCATGGGATGGGTAACAGGCAGTATTACTTTAAAGGCTCTGCGTTTGCTCCCCCAACCTCACCAAACCTCTCAGCCCCGAGAGTGTCCACCCTTATGTCTCCTCCAGCTGTGGGTCTAGATATGGTCAATCCAGGTTGCATCACAGCCCCTGAACGAATTTTGTAAGAATTTCTCTCTCTTTCACTGTCTTTGTTTCATGGGTTTTTAAAAGTAATTCATTTTTATAATGGGGTTTAGCCGCTTTTCACGGCTGTGTTTCTGCCGCTTTACACCCACTTGACTCACTTCCAGAGAGATATCAATACATAGGTTTTAAGATTCTTACTAGTCAGATATATTCTTGTGCGGTGAATAGGGGGTGTTGAGTCCAGTTCACTGAGCAAGGAGTAGGTCTTTCTATGACATATTGGGTTTATGGAACGGTATCTGAGCTCATTTGAAACCCTTGTTTTATGCATCACCCCACCCCACCTTTCCCGTTAAGCAGCCATAGTGTGTTTTCTCAACGTGTGACTCTGTTCTGTTTTGTAATTCAGTTCAAGTGTAGCGGTTTTTACATTCCCTCTATAAGTGATAGCTTATGATAAGTGTCTTTTTCTGTGTGACTTATTTCACTTAGAATCGTCGTAGCTAAAGCCACTCATCATGCTGCTACTAGTCTTATGACATTGATTTCATGGCTGAGTGATATTCCATTGTACATAAGGACCACCACTTCTTTATCCATTTTTCTCTTTCCTGGGATATTTGAGGTGTCATGAAGTGGAGGTTCTTGTCAACAGAGCAGCCCTAAACTTTGGGGTGCCTGTGTCTTGCTGATTTTTAGTTTTCCCCATTTATACGCCCATGAGTGGAAGTGCCCTATGCGCTCTAAGCTGTGTTTTTTCGATGTTTCAGGACACACCGTACACTTCTCCAGAGTGGCTGTTGGCAATTTACATCCCGCCCATCAGCGTAGCAAGGCTCCCATTTCTCCATGGCCTGTTCTGCATTTCTGGTTTTGACACTTTTTTCCGCATGGCCCTTTTGACCGATGGGAAGCGAGACTTCTTTGTAGCGCTGATTTGCCTTTCCAGGTTGCTTGGTTGGCCAAAAAGGGCGTATGCGTTTTTTCCTGAATATATTCAGGAAAAAACGCATACGCCCTTTTTGGCCAAGGGCATCATTGTCGACGTTTTGCCGCTTTTCATGTGCTTTAAAGGCGATTCGAATCGACCTCCTGAAATCTGTTTCCTGCAATTCTGCCTTGCTTTCAGATCCTCTTCGTTGCCTTCCCTCAATATATTTGTGGACGAGAGGTATCATTTATAACTCTGCAGGTTTGTGAATTGCAGTGCCCCTGAGCTCCACTTTTCAACTCGCTTTTTTGGGAGCTGGCCGCAAAAGCGCAGGATTGCCTCAGGCCCTATTCTGCTTCCGGGCGGCAGGCTGAGCCTGTGGTTAATTCTTCTTCCTGATGGGAAAATAGAGTGACCTGTGCCTGTCCCAACACCTAGAGCTAGTCTCTCATTGGCTCCCCCTCTTCCCGTTCATCCTCAGGACAAATTGCAAGCTGTACGGAACGGGAGGTTACAGGTGCTGATTCTCCAAGGAGGGAGATTGCTAGTAAAGCGGCTGGAATGGCGAACCCGAGCACAAGGAGATGAGAAATGAGGTGCGTGTTAGAAACCTTTCCCGATCACACGGTGTACCACCTTCTGGGTTTCTCATGCATGTTTTCGAGGTAGGAAGATGCCCTTGAACCTGGAGATTTGGGACCCATGGGATGGGTAACAGGCAGTATTACTTTAAAGGCTCTGCGTTTGCTCCCCCAACCTCACCAAACCTCTCAGCCCCGAGAGTGTCCACCCTTATGTCTCCTCCAGCTGTGGGTCTAGATATGGTCAATCCAGGTTGCATCACAGCCCCTGAACGAATTTTGTAAGAATTTCTCTCTCTTTCACTGTCTTTGTTTCACGGGTTTTTAAAAGTAATTTATTTTTATAATGGGGTTTAGCTGCTTTTCACGGCTGTGTTTCCGCCGTTTTACACCCACTTGACTCACTTCCAGAGAGATATCAATATATAGGTTTTAAGATTCTTAGTAGTCAGATATATTCTTGTGCGGTGAATAGGGGGTGTTGAGTCCAGTTCACTGAGCAAGGAGTAGGTCTTTCTATGACATATTGGGTTTATGGAACGGTATCTGAGCTCATTTGAAACCCTTGTTTTATGCATCACCCCACCCCACCTTTCCCGTTAAGCAGCCATAGTGTGTTTTCTCAACGTGTGACTCTGTTCTGTTTTGTAATTCAGTTCAAGTGTAGCGGTTTTTACATTCCCTCTATAAGTGATAGCTTATGATAAGTGTCTTTTTCTGTGTGACTTATTTCACTTAGAATCGTCGTAGCTAAAGCCACTCATCATGCTGCTACTAGCCTTATGACATTGATTTCATGGCTGAGTGATATTCCATTGTACATAAGGACCACCATTTCTTTATCCATTTTTCTCTTTCCTGGGATATTTGAGGTGTCGTGAAGTGGAGGTTCTTGTCAACAGAGCAGCCCTAAACTTTGGGGTGCCTGTGTCTTGCTGATTTATACTTTTCTCAATTTATACGCCCATGAGTGGAAGTGCCCTATGCACTCTAAGCTGTGTTTTTTCGATGTTTCAGGACACACCGTACACTTCTCCAGAGTGGCTGTTGGCAATTTACATCCCGCCCATCAGCGTAGCAAGGCTCCCATTTCTCCATGGCCTGTTCTGCATTTCTGGTTTTGACACTTTTTTCCGCATGGCCCTTTTGACCGATGGGAAGCGAGACTTCTTTGTAGCGCTGATTTGCCTTTCCAGGTTGCTTGGTTGGCCAAAAAGGGCGTATGCGTTTTTTCCTGAATATATTCAGGAAAAAACGCATACGCCCTTTTTGGCCAAGGGCATCATTGTCGACGTTTTGCCGCTTTTCATGTGCTTTAAAGGCGATTCGAATCGACCTCCTGAAATCTGTTTCCTGCAATTCTGCCTTGCTTTCAGATCCTCTTCGTTGCCTTCCCTAAATATATTTGTGGACGAGAGGTATCATTTATAACTCTGCAGGTTTGTGAATTGCAGTGCCCCTGAGCTCCATTTTTCAACTCGCTTTTTTGGGAGCTGGCCGCAAAAGCGCAGGATTGCCTCAGGCCCTATTCTGCTTCCGGGCGGCAGGCTGAGCCTGTGGTTAATTCTTCTTCCTGATGGGAAAATAGAGTGACCTGTGCCTGTCCCAACACCTAGAGCTAGTCTCTCATTGGCTCCCCCTCTTCCCGTTCATCCTCAGGACAAATTGCAAGCTGTACGGAACGGGAGGTTACAGGTGCTGATTCTCCAAGGAGGGAGATTGCTAGTAAAGCGGCTGGAATGGCGAACCCGAGCACAAGGAGATGAGAAATGAGGTGCGTGTTAGAAACCTTTCCCGATCACACGGTGTACCACCTTCTGGGTTTCTCATGCATGTTTTCGAGGTAGGAAGATGCCCTTGAACCTGGAGATTTGGGACCCATGGGATGGGTAACAGGCAGTATTACTTTAAAGGCTCTGCGTTTGCTCCCCCAACCTCACCAAACCTCTCAGCCCCGAGAGTGTCCACCCTTATGTCTCCTCCAGCTGTGGGTCTAGATATGGTCAATCCAGGTTGCATCACAGCCCCTGAACGAATTTTGTAAGAATTTCTCTCTCTTTCACTGTCTTTGTTTCATGGGTTTTTAAAAGTAATTCATTTTTATAATGGGGTTTAGCCGCTTTTCACGGCTGTGTTTCTGCCGCTTTACACCCACTTGACTCACTTCCAGAGAGATATCAATACATAGGTTTTAAGTTTCTTACTAGTCAGATATATTCTTGTGCGGTGAATAGGGGGTGTTGAGTCCAGTTCACTGAGCAAGGAGTAGGTCTTTCTATGACATATTGGGTTTATGGAATGGTATCTGAGCTCATTTGAAACCCTTGTTTTATGCATCACCCACCCCACCTTTCCCGTTAAGCAGCCATAGTGTGTTTTCTCAACGTGTGACTCTGTTCTGTTTTGTAATTCAGTTCAAGTGTAGCGGTTTTTACATTCCCTCTATAAGTGATAGCTTATGATAAGTGTCTTTTTCTGTGTGACTTATTTCACTTAGAATCGTCGTAGCTAAAGCCACTCATCATGCTGCTACTAGCCTTATGACATTGATTTCATGGCTGAGTGATATTCCATTGTACATAAGGACCACCACTTCTTTATCCATTTTTCTCTTTCCTGGGATATTTGAGGTGTCGTGAAGTGGAGGTTCTTGTCAACAGAGCAGCCCTAAACTTTGGGGTGCCTGTGTCTTGCTGATTTTTAGTTTTCCCCATTTATACGCCCATGAGTGGAAGTGCCCTATGCGCTCTAAGCTGTGTTTTTTCGATGTTTCAGGACACACCGTACACTTCTCCAGAGTGGCTGTTGGCAATTTACATCCCGCCCATCAGCGTAGCAAGGCTCCCATTTCTCCATGGCCTGTTCTGCATTTCTGGTTTTGACACTTTTTTCCGCATGGCCCTTTTGACCGATGGGAAGCGAGACTTCTTTGTAGCGCTGATTTGCCTTTCCAGGTTGCTTGGTTGGCCAAAAAGGGCGTATGCGTTTTTTCCTGAATATATTCAGGAAAAAACGCATACGCCCTTTTTGGCCAAGGGCATCATTGTCGACGTTTTGCCGCTTTTCATGTGCTTTAAAGGCGATTCGAATCGACCTCCTGAAATCTGTTTCCTGCAATTCTGCCTTGCTTTCAGATCCTCTTCGTTGCCTTCCCTCAATATATTTGTGGACGAGAGTTATCATTTATAACTCTGCAGGTTTGTGAATTGCAGTGCCCCTGAGCTCCATTTTTCAACTCGCTTTTTTGGGAGCTGGCCGCAAAAGCGCAGGATTGCCTCAGGCCCTATTCTGCTTCCGGGCGGCAGGCTGAGCCTGTGGTTAATTCTTCTTCCTGATGGGAAAATAGAGTGACCTGTGCCTGTCCCAACACCTAGAGCTAGTCTCTCATTGGCTCACCCTCTTCCCGTTCATCCTCAGGACAAATTGCAAGCTGTAGGGAACGGGAGGTTACAGGTGCTGATTCTCCAAGGAGGGAGATTGCTAGTAAAGCGGCTGGAATGGCGAACCCGAGCACAAGGAGATGAGAAATGAGGTGCGTGTTAGAAACCTTTCCCGATCACACGGTGTACCACCTTCTGGGTTTCTCATGCATGTTTTCGAGGTAGGAAGATGCCCTTGAACCTGGAGATTTGGGACCCATGGGATGGGTAACAGGCAGTATTACTTTAAAGGCTCTGCGTTTGCTCCCCCAACCTCACCAAACCTCTCAGCCCCGAGAGTGTCCACCCTTATGTCTCCTCCAGCTGTGGGTCTAGATATGGTCAATCCAGGTTGCATCACAGCCCCTGAACGAATTTTGTAAGAATTTCTCTCTCTTTCACTGTCTTTGTTTCATGGGTTTTTAAAAGTAATTCATTTTTATAATGGGGTTTAGCCGCTTTTCACGGCTGTGTTTCTGCCGCTTTACACCCACTTGACTCACTTCCAGAGAGATATCAATACATAGGTTTTAAGTTTCTTACTAGTCAGATATATTCTTGTGCGGTGAATAGGGGGTGTTGAGTCCAGTTCACTGAGCAAGGAGTAGGTCTTTCTATGACATATTGGGTTTATGGAATGGTATCTGAGCTCATTTGAAACCCTTGTTTTATGCATCACCCACCCCACCTTTCCCGTTAAGCAGCCATAGTGTGTTTTCTCAACGTGTGACTCTGTTCTGTTTTGTAATTCAGTTCAAGTGTAGCGGTTTTTACATTCCCTCTATAAGTGATAGCTTATGATAAGTGTCTTTTTCTGTGTGACTTATTTCACTTAGAATCGTCGTAGCTAAAGCCACTCATCATGCTGCTACTAGCCTTATGACATTGATTTCATGGCTGAGTGATATTCCATTGTACATAAGGACCACCACTTCTTTATCCATTTTTCTCTTTCCTGGGATATTTGAGGTGTCATGAAGTGGAGGTTCTTGTCAACAGAGCAGCCCTAAACTTTGGGGTGCCTGTGTCTTGCTGATTTTTAGTTTTCCCCATTTATACGCCCATGAGTGGAAGTGCCCTATGCGCTCTAAGCTGTGTTTTTTCGATGTTTCAGGACACACCGTACACTTCTCCAGAGTGGCTGTTGGCAATTTACATCCCGCCCATCAGCGTAGCAAGGCTCCCATTTCTCCATGGCCTGTTCTGCATTTCTGGTTTTGACACTTTTTTCCGCATGGCCCTTTTGACCGATGGGAAGCGAGACTTCTTTGTAGCGCTGATTTGCCTTTCCAGGTTGCTTGGTTGGCCAAAAAGGGCGTATGCGTTTTTTCCTGAATATATTCAGGAAAAAACGCATACGCCCTTTTTGGCCAAGGGCATCATTGTCGACGTTTTGCCGCTTTTCATGTGCTTTAAAGGCGATTCGAATCGACCTCCTGAAATCTGTTTCCTGCAATTCTGCCTTGCTTTCAGATCCTCTTCGTTGCCTTCCCTCAATATATTTGTGGACGAGAGTTATCATTTATAACTCTGCAGGTTTGTGAATTGCAGTGCCCCTGAGCTCCATTTTTCAACTCGCTTTTTTGGGAGCTGGCCGCAAAAGCGCAGGATTGCCTCAGGCCCTATTCTGCTTCCGGGCGGCAGGCTGAGCCTGTGGTTAATTCTTCTTCCTGATGGGAAAATAGAGTGACCTGTGCCTGTCCCAACACCTAGAGCTAGTCTCTCATTGGCTCCCCCTCTTCCCGTTCATCCTCAGGACAAATTGCAAGCTGTACGGAACGGGAGGTTACAGGTGCTGATTCTCCAAGGAGGGAGATTGCTAGTAAAGCGGCTGGAATGGCGAACCCGAGCACAAGGAGATGAGAAATGAGGTGCGTGTTAGAAACCTTTCCCGATCACACGGTGTACCACCTTCTGGGTTTCTCATGCATGTTTTCGAGGTAGGAAGATGCCCTTGAACCTGGAGATTTGGGACCCATGGGATGGGTAACAGGCAGTATTACTTTAAAGGCTCTGCGTTTGCTCCCCCAACCTCACCAAACCTCTCAGCCCCGAGAGTGTCCACCCTTATGTCTCCTCCAGCTGTGGGTCTAGATATGGTCAATCCAGGTTGCATCACAGCCCCTGAACGAATTTTGTAAGAATTTCTCTCTCTTTCACTGTCTTTGTTTCATGGGTTTTTAAAAGTAATTCATTTTTATAATGGGGTTTAGCCGCTTTTCACGGCTGTGTTTCTGCCGCTTTACACCCACTTGACTCACTTCCAGAGAGATATCAATACATAGGTTTTAAGTTTCTTACTAGTCAGATATATTCTTGTGCGGTGAATAGGGGGTGTTGAGTCCAGTTCACTGAGCAAGGAGTAGGTCTTTCTATGACATATTGGGTTTATGGAATGGTATCTGAGCTCATTTGAAACCCTTGTTTTATGCATCACCCACCCCACCTTTCCCGTTAAGCAGCCATAGTGTGTTTTCTCAACGTGTGACTCTGTTCTGTTTTGTAATTCAGTTCAAGTGTAGCGGTTTTTACATTCCCTCTATAAGTGATAGCTTATGATAAGTGTCTTTTTCTGTGTGACTTATTTCACTTAGAATCGTCGTAGCTAAAGCCACTCATCATGCTGCTACTAGCCTTATGACATTGATTTCATGGCTGAGTGATATTCCATTGTACATAAGGACCACCACTTCTTTATCCATTTTTCTCTTTCCTGGGATATTTGAGGTGTCATGAAGTGGAGGTTCTTGTCAACAGAGCAGCCCTAAACTTTGGGGTGCCTGTGTCTTGCTGATTTTTAGTTTTCCCCATTTATACGCCCATGAGTGGAAGTGCCCTATGCGCTCTAAGCTGTGTTTTTTCGATGTTTCAGGACACACCGTACACTTCTCCAGAGTGGCTGTTGGCAATTTACATCCCGCCCATCAGCGTAGCAAGGCTCCCATTTCTCCATGGCCTGTTCTGCATTTCTGGTTTTGACACTTTTTTCCGCATGGCCCTTTTGACCGATGGGAAGCGAGACTTCTTTGTAGCGCTGATTTGCCTTTCCAGGTTGCTTGGTTGGCCAAAAAGGGCGTATGCGTTTTTTCCTGAATATATTCAGGAAAAAACGCATACGCCCTTTTTGGCCAAGGGCATCATTGTCGACGTTTTGCCGCTTTTCATGTGCTTTAAAGGCGATTCGAATCGACCTCCTGAAATCTGTTTCCTGCAATTCTGCCTTGCTTTCAGATCCTCTTCGTTGCCTTCCCTCAATATATTTGTGGACGAGAGGTATCATTTATAACTCTGCAGATTTGTGAATTGCAGTGCCCCTGAGCTCCATTTTTCAACTCGCTTTTTTGGGAGCTGGCCGCAAAAGCGCAGGATTGCCTCAGGCCCTATTCTGCTTCCGGGCGGCAGGCTGAGCCTGTGGTTAATTCTTCTTCCTGATGGGAAAATAGAGTGACCTGTGCCTGTCCCAACACCTAGAGCTAGTCTCTCATTGGCTCCCCCTCTTCCCGTTCATCCTCAGGACAAATTGCAAGCTGTACGGAACGGGAGGTTACAGGTGCTGATTCTCCAAGGAGGGAGATTGCTAGTAAAGCGGCTGGAATGGCGAACCCGAGCACAAGGAGATGAGAAATGAGGTGCGTGTTAGAAACCTTTCCCGATCACACGGTGTACCACCTTCTGGGTTTCTCATGCATGTTTTCGAGGTAGGAAGATGCCCTTGAACCTGGAGATTTGGGACCCATGGGATGGGTAACAGGCAGTATTACTTTAAAGGCTCTGCGTTTGCTCCCCCAACCTCACCAAACCTCTCAGCCCCGAGAGTGTCCACCCTTATGTCTCCTCCAGCTGTGGGTCTAGATATGGTCAATCCAGGTTGCATCACAGCCCCTGAACGAATTTTGTAAGAATTTCTCTCTCTTTCACTGTCTTTGTTTCATGGGTTTTTAAAAGTAATTCATTTTTATAATGGGGTTTAGCCGCTTTTCACGGCTGTGTTTCTGCCGCTTTACACCCACTTGACTCACTTCCAGAGAGATATCAATACATAGGTTTTAAGATTCTTACTAGTCAGATATATTCTTGTGCGGTGAATAGGGGGTGTTGAGTCCAGTTCACTGAGCAAGGAGTAGGTCTTTCTATTACATATTGGGTTTATGGAACGGTATCTGAGCTCATTTGAAACCCTTGTTTTATGCATCACCCCACCCCACCTTTCCCGTTAAGCAGCCATAGTGTGTTTTGTAAACTTGTGACTCTGTTTTGTTTTGTAATTCAGTTCAAGTGTAGCGGTTTTTACATTCCCTCTATAAGTGATAGCTTATGATAAGTGTCTATTTCTGTGTGACTTATTTCACTTAGAATCGTCGTAGCTAAAGCCACTCATCATGCTGCTACTAGCCTTATGACATTGATTTCATGGCTGAGTGATATTCCGTTGTACATAAGGACCACCACTTCTTTATCCATTTTTCTCTTTCCTGGGATATTTGAGGTGTCATGAAGTGGAGGTTCTTGTCAACAGAGCAGCCCTAAACTTTGGGGTGCCTGTGTCTTGCTGATTTATACTTTTCTCAATTTATACGCCCATGAGTGTAAGTGCCCTATGCACTCTAAGCTGTGTTTTTTCGATGTTTCAGGACACTCCGTACACTTCTCCAGAGTGGCTGTTGGCAATTTACATCCCGCCCATCAGCGTAGCAAGGCTCCCATTTCTCCATGGCCTTTTCTGCATTTCTGGTTTTGACAGTTTTTTCCGCATGTCCCTTTTGACCGATGGGAAGAGAGACTTCTTTGTAGCGCTGATTTGCCTTTCCAGGTTGCTTGGTTGGCCAAAAAGGGCGTATGCGTTTTTTCCTGAATATATTCAGGAAAACACGCATACGCCGTTTTTGGCCAAGGGCATCATTGTCGACGTTTTGCCGCTTTTCATGTGCTTTAAAGGCGATTCGAATCGACCTCCTGAAATCTGTTTCCTGCAATTCTGCCTTGCTTTCAGATCCTCTTCGTTGCCTTCCCTCAATATATTTGTGGACGAGAGGTATCATTTATAACTCTGCAGGTTTGTGAATTGCAGTGCCCCTGAGCTCCATTTTTCAACTCGCTTTTTTGGGAGCTGGCCGCAAAAGCGCAGGATTGCCTCAGGCCCTATTCTGCTTCCGGGCGGCAGGCTGAGCCTGTGGTTAATTCTTCTTCCTGATGGGAAAATAGAGTGACCTGTGCCTGTCCCAACACCTAGAGCTAGTCTCTCATTGGCTCCCCCTCTTCCCGTTCATCCTCAGGACAAATTGCAAGCTGTACGGAACGGGAGGTTACAGGTGCTGATTCTCCAAGGAGGGAGATTGCTAGTAAAGCGGCTGGAATGGCGAACCCGAGCACAAGGAGATGAGAAATGAGGTGCGTGTTAGAAACCTTTCCCGATCACACGGTGTACCAACTTCTGGGTTTCTCATGCATGTTTTCGAGGTAGGAAGATGCCCTTGAACCTGGAGATTTGGGACCCATGGGATGGGTAACAGGCAGTATTACTTTAAAGGCTCTGCGTTTGCTCCCCCAACCTCACCAAACCTCTCAGCCCCGAGAGTGTCCACCCTTATGTCTCCTCCAGCTGTGGGTCTAGATATGGTCAATCCAGGTTGCATCACAGCCCCTGAACGAATTTTGTAAGAATTTCTCTCTCTTTCACTGTCTTTGTTTCACGGGTTTTTAAAAGTAATTTATTTTTATAATGGGGTTTAGCCGCTTTTCACGGCTGTGTTTCTGCCGCTTTACACCCACTTGACTCACTTCCAGAGAGATATCAATACATAGGTTTTAAGATTCTTACTAGTCAGATATATTCTTGTGCGGTGAATAGGGGGTGTTGAGTCCAGTTCACTGAGCAAGGAGTAGGTCTTTCTATGACATATTGGGTTTATGGAACGGTATCTGAGCTCATTTGAAACCCTTGTTTTATGCATCACCCCACCCCACCTTTCCCGTTAAGCAGCCATAGTGTGTTTTCTCAACGTGTGACTCTGTTCTGTTTTGTAATTCAGTTCAAGTGTAGCGGTTTTTACATTCCCTCTATAAGTGATAGCTTATGATAAGTGTCTTTTTCTGTGTGACTTATTTCACTTAGAATCGTCGTAGCTAAAGCCACTCATCATGCTGCTACTAGCCTTATGACATTGATTTCATGGCTGAGTGATATTCCATTGTACATAAGGACCACCACTTCTTTATCCATTTTTCTCTTTCCTGGGATATTTGAGGTGTCATGAAGTGGAGGTTCTTGTCAACAGAGCAGCCCTAAACTTTGGGGTGCCTGTGTCTTGCTGATTTTTAGTTTTCCCCATTTATACGCCCATGAGTGGAAGTGCCCTATGCGCTCTAAGCTGTGTTTTTTCGATGTTTCAGGACACACCGTACACTTCTCCAGAGTGGCTGTTGGCAATTTACATCCCGCCCATCAGCGTAGCAAGGCTCCCATTTCTCCATGGCCTGTCTTGCATTTCTGGTTTTTACACTTTTTTCAGCATGGCCCTTTTGACCGATGGGTAGTGAGACTTCTTTGTAGCGCTGATTTCCCTTTCCAGGTTGCTTGGTTGATCAAAAAGGGCGTGTGCGTTTTTTCCTGAATATATTCAGGAAAAAACGCACACGCCCTTTTTGGCCAAGGGCATCATTGTTGACGTTTTGCCGCTTTTCATGTGCTTTAAAGGCGATTCGAATCGACCTCCTGAAATCTGTTTCCTGCAATTCTGCCTTGCTTTCAAATCCTCTTCTTTGCCTTCCCTCAATATATTTGTGGACGAGAGTTATCATTTAAAACTCTGCAGGTTCGTGAATTGCAGTGCCCCTGAGCTCCATTTTTCAACTCGCTCTTTTGGTAGATGGCCGCAAAAGCGAGGGTTTTCCTCAGGCCCTATTCTGCTTCCGGGCGGCAGGCTGAGCCTGTGGTTAATTCTCCTTCATCATGGGAAAATAGAGTGACCTGTGCCTGTCCCAACACCTAGAGCTAGTCTCTCATTGGTTGCCCCTCTTCCCGTTAATCCTCAGGACAAATTGCAACATGTACGGAACAGGAGGTTAAAGGTGCCGATTCTCCAAGGAGGGAGATTGCTAGTAAAGTAGCTGGAATGGCGAACCCGAGCACAAGGAGATGAGAAATGAGGTGCGTTTTAGAAACCTTTCCCGATCACACGGTGTACCACCTTCTGGGTTTCTCATGCATGTTTTCGAGGTAGGAAGATGCCCTTGAACCTGGAGATTTGGGACCCATGGGATGGGTAACAGGCAGTATTACTTTAAAGGCTCTGCGTTTGCTCCCCCAACCTCACCAAACCTCTCAGCCCCAATAGTGTTCACCCTTATATCTCATCCAGCTGTGGGTCTAGACATGGTCAATCCAGGTTGCATCACATCCCTTGAACGAATTTTGTAACATTTTCTTTCAGTGTCTTTTTTTTGTCTTTTTTAAAATTTATTTTTATCATTTGGTAAAGGTGATTTTCAATGCTGTCTTTCTTGCTCCTGCACATCCACTTGTTTCACTTACAGAGAGACATTCGTAAATTCTTTTAACATTCTTACACGTCGTATATATTCTTTTCTGGTGACTAGAATGTGCTGAGTCCACTTCTTGAGCTATAGAGTAGATTTTGTCGATTACCTATTTGGTCTTTGGAACAGTATCTGTGTTAATTTCAACCCTCTGGTTTAAATCTCACCCCACCCCACCTTTCCACTTTATCAGCCATAAGTGTGTTTTGTAAATGTGTGACCCTGTTTCTGTTTTGTAATTTAGTTCATGTGTAACCATTTTTATATTCCACCTATAAATAGTATCTTGTGCCATGTGTGTTTTTGTGTCTGACTTTTGTCACTTCGAATGATCTTATCTAAGTCCACTCGAGTTGCTGCAACTGGCCTTATTTCATTGGTTTCATGGCTGAGTACTATTCCATTGTAAATAAGTACCATATTGTCTTTATCCATTTTTTCTTTCCAAGGACATTTATATTGTTTCCAAGTCGAGGATCCTGCAAAAGTGCTGCAGTAATAGTTAAAGTTCCTGTGTCCTATCGATTTATGGTTATCTCGAAATATATCCCCAGGAGTGGTAGTGCCGTATGCTCTGTAACGCTATTGTTTTTTAATTAAGTAAGTAAGTAGTTTTTCCTGTGTTGGATCTTCGTTATTTCATGTGGGGTTTCTCTAGTTGCAGGAAGTTGGGGCTACTCTTCGTTGAAGTGCGTGGGCTTCTCATTGCCGTGGCTTCTCTTCTTGCAGAGCACTGGCTTTAGGCACCAGGCTTCAGTAGTTGTGGCTCACGGGCTCTAGAGCACAGGCTCAGTAGTTGCCATGCATTGGCTTAGTTGCTCCGTGGCATGTGTTATCTTTCTGGACTAGGGCTCAACCCCGTGTCCTCTGCCTTGGCAGTTGGATACTTAACGTCTGCACCACCAGGAAGTCCCTGTAGCTCTATTTTTTAGAATTTTTAGGAAACATCATACCCTTCTCCAGCGTGGCTGTTAGCAATTGACATTCCCACCATCAGCGTAGCAGGGTTCCATTTTCTCCACATCCTCTCCTCCATTTGTTGTTTTTACACTTTGTGAGGTTGGCCATTCTGACTGGGGCAAAGTGCTACATCTTTGTCGTGTTGATTTGTGTTTCCTGCATATTTGCTTGGCCACAAAGTTCGTATGGGTTTCAACCTGTACACCCTTTTTGGCCAACTGAATCACAGGCAATATTGAGCAGCTTTCATGTGCTTTAACGGCAAGTCCAATCTACCTCTTGCAATCCGGTTCCTGCAATTCTGCCTTGTTTTCAAGTTCTTTTCAGTTACTTACCCCAAGACATTTTTCTACGATAGTTGTCACTTACAGGTTTGCAGGTGTTGTGGATTGCAGTGCCCCTGAGCAAGTGTCTTCAACTTCTTTCTGGAACCGGCCACAAAGTGGCAGGATTGCTTCAAGCCCCATTCTGGTTACAGGGGCAGCCTAAGCCTTTGGGAAATTCCTCTTCCTGATTGGAAATTAGAGTGTCATGTGCTGTCCAAATACGTAGAGCTTATTTCTCATTCCTTCCCCCCTTTTCCCTTTCATCCTCCCGACAAATTCCAAGCCTTGAACGACCAGCTATTGAGTGTGCTGACTTCCCCAGGTGGGGAAACTCTAAGGAAAGAGGCTGGAGCAGGGAACCCTCCCCCAGGACATGTGGAGATAAGGTGACTTTTCCAAACTCTTCCTGCCCATATGGCCCCCCATCCTCTGGGGTTCTGTCTGGACATCCCGTGGTTTCCAGCGGTGCGGGGCTAGGCGCCGCCCTGCAGGGAGCAGGCCTGCTACCCGCGCCTACAGCGCCGCCTGCTGGTCTCTTCGTCCTCCCATCAGGCACAGTCTTCACCTTCCCCGCTGCCTCGGATCCTCTGTCTCCTCACTGTCCTGTGATCAGTCCCTCCTCCCCACCGCCATCACCCCCCGCTCCACACCCCTCCTCCAGCCTCAGGGATGACCCAGGACTGGGCTCCCCACCTGCCCACCCTTGGTCTGTGTCCTCAATCCACCTGTGCAGACAGGTGAGGGTTCCCTCCAGAGGCTCCCAAACGCTTCACCCCTACATCCTCACCGGGGTCGGCCCACATCCTGTCGGGATGTTCCACCCTCACCAAGCCCCCGACTACATGCCAAGGGCAGGCATCAGGCCTGCTGCGTGCACTGCTGTGCGTCCTGCTGTATACACAGGCATGACCCTGCCCCAGGGGGCAGGAAAGGCAGCTCTACCTCGGGATATGGGGAAATGGACTGACCACAGGGCAGACGTCAGCTCTCGGCTCACCAGGCAAGGGCAGCCGGGTTCTCGCTCCTTGGACCCTTTCTCACCCAGCCTGACCATGACCCGGCTTTGTTCCCACCCACGTTGTCCCTCCATTGGCCTCGCTCTTGGGAGCAGAGCAGGACAGTGTGGTCTGTGGTTACAGGCTGAGACACACAGACACTGGCTGACCCGCGTGCACCCATGCTGACCACACGGAACGGGCACTGCACCAGGGCCTGTGCGGTGTGGGTTCACCTGCCCACAGAGAGGCCGGGCCTCTGTTCTGGCTCCAGAGGTCACCTTGAGTCTGACGGGAGTGTCCGTGCTCCGTGGGCCTCGCTCCAGCCTGGTCTGTGCTGATGGCGTGATACACGGTGGGGCTTCCTGAGTCGCCCCCGGGGGCTGGAGGCCAATGTCAGGCACATAGTGGTCCCCACATTGACGTGACAGACCCCAATAAACCCTGCACTTCAGGACTCAGGTGGGCTTCCCTGGGCTGCCACAGCCAAGGAAGCTGGACCCTGCTCATCCCCCCATCCTTGCTGATTTTAACTTGCATCCTTCAGCATAATAAACCCTGAGTATAACATCCTCAGGGAATTCTGGGAGCCTCCAAGAAAAAAGAAGCCGGGGAGGGGGTCTCTGGGTCCCCGACTCTGCAGGTGGGGTCAGAAGTCGGTGGGGAGGATCTTGGGGCCCTGAAATCTGAAGGGCCCCTCTACCAGGGGAGGGGTAGGAGACCCCGGGTGGAAGTTAAGCTGAGTCCAAGGCCCTCCTGGGTAGGAGGCATCCTAGCCCCGGGGATCCTGAAGAGGCCGGCTCCCTCCTCCCCTCAGCCCCCAGGCCTGGTCCCTGCTCTTGAGAAATTCCCTAGGGTGGGGTCCTGGTGCTGGAGGTGCCCCGATGCTGTGGCCTCCTGAACCTCCAGTGAGGATAATGGGAGTGGGGGAAGACTTGTTCACAGAAAGGGAGCTTCTGCCGGAACAAAGCCTTGGTCTGCTGCCCCCGACCCCAGGTGCACTGGGGCAGGAACGTGAGAGCGAGGCTCCGTCCCCTCCCAAGACACACAGGACACATGGGCGCTGGTCACTGGACTCCCACACAATATTAAAATCTCCCACGCAGGCCTGTTGGGTTAGAGACACTATTTAAAGACTATTAATGGGGTCAGGGGGGCCCAGGGGGTGAGGCTGATGTGGGGAGAGTTGGAAAATCACCCAAGGACACACTCTCCCTGCAGCGATCCCCCAGGTGAGCCCAGGTAGAGGTGGACCCCTCAAGTCAGAGCCCACATCCTGGGTCTTTGGGGGACAAATAGCCAAGCAACCCCAGTCCTTGCCTTCACCTGCTGCAGTTAGGGCCTGCCCTGTCTTCTTCATGGTCGAATTCTCACCCCTCCCAGAAGGCCTCTTGGGGGTTAATGTGATGGGGGTGTCCATGGCAGGACTGGAGGGTCTGTGGTGGGCTGGAGGTCACGGGGCAGGCAGGAGGGCTCCCACCCATCCTGCCGGTCCCCACCTCCTGGTCATAGGCCCGCACAGAGTCCACCAGGCTGTGGATGTGGTAGAATGTGCCGGGGACTGGCCCAGCCCATGCAGGTGTCTGACCACCGAGCGGTCAGTGTGGAGTGTTCACAGGGAGCCCTGGCCGTGTTCGCACTCTCCCGGGAAGGACACATCAGCGTGGTCCCTGGAATGACTGGGAGGTCAACCACAGCGCGCCCCATCCAACCTCACTGTTACCACAAGAAACAAGAGGCAACTCCGTGCAGAAAGACAGAACATCACCAGCCTGATGCTGTCCTGAGGAAGGTCGGCTGGCATCTGGGAACTGGGTGCTATAGTGGGTTGAATGGGGGTCCCCCAGAACTTATGTCCACGTCATGCCCCCCAGAATCTGAGAATGGAACCTCATTTGGAAGTAAGGTCTTTTCAGGTATAATTAGTTACGGATCTGAAGATGAGGTCATCCTGGATCAGGGTGGCCCTAAATCAGGGACAGTGTCCTTCTAAGGGACAAGCGGAGAGACACAGACACACAGGAGACACCATGTGAAGACGGAGGTAGAGATGGGATGGATGCGGCCACAAGCCCAGGGATGTCTGGAGCCCCCAGAAGCTGGAAGAGGCAGGCAGGACCCTCCCCTGGAGCCTCCGGAGGGAGCACGGCCCTGGGACACCTTGACCTCAGACGTCTGGCCTCCAGGACTGAGAGAGGACAGGTTTCTGTTGCTCTGAGCCTCCGTTTGTGGTCATTTGTCACAGCTGCCCTGGGAAGCTAATGCAGCTGGTGAGCAGCTCCCTGCCCTGATCTAAACCCTCCCGCCTCCCGTTAGGGGCAGCCCCCTGCGCCCGTGCTGTTTGCACAAACCATTTGGTTCATGCTGAGCCCTGGCTCCCCTTCTGGGCACTGGCATTTTGGAGGGTGAGGGCAGACAACACCACGTGACCAGCCCCGAGCCGGGTTCCAAGCCTCTAGTGAGCTTCCCTGGGGGGATGGGGGTGCGGGTAACTGTCATGGTTCTGGCCTTCGTCGCTGGGGGAAGAGACACCCTAGAGACCCTCGAGGGAAGGAGTGGGCATGAAGGGTCATGAGGTGACCGGAGCAGGGGCCCTCCCTCCCGTGCATCCCTACTGTGTGCTGTGACCCATCTCAGCTGTGAGCACACAAGCCACAAGCATGTGCTGGGTCCTGTGAGCCTCCCAGCCAGTCCCTGAAGGTGAGGGCGGCCCTGCAGACCCCAGCCCTTTCCTCCACGTCTAGTAGGTGGAAGACCCACTTCTCCTTGCCATTCCAGAATCGGTTCTGGGGCTGTCCTGGGAGGGCTTCTGGGGTTATGCGGGCTGAGCCCCTGTTGCTAAGTCCCCACTTCCCCACAAGAACGTCCAGAGCAAGCTGTTTGCCCTGTTGCCTGAATGCTCCCCACCAGTTTTCTCAGGAAAGAATCAGGGGTTTCTGTAGCAGCATCTGCAGGCAGCTCTGCATCTGGGCCCACGTTCACATCTTCTGTGTAAACACCGAGAACATTCCCTGACACGTGCCCCAGCTGACCACCTCCACATGCCGACCACAGGCCCCAGTGCGGGCGTCAGAATGACCGCCCGTCTCAGCCTCCTCCTCTTGTTGTCAGAGCTGCTCCAGGCCCTGCTCAGAACCCGTGGACCCACCTTTCACAGGGCTGTCCTCCACTCCCCAACTTCAGCAGGAGTTCACCTAAGTATTTAAGTTAAGGGGTCCAGAGATAAGAAAGGAAACTACAAACAAACAGATGGAACCAGCTGGGACCAAGATGGCAACGAATGTGACCTCCAACAGACCCTGAGTCTCCTCACAGGTTGAATTGACTATATCAGCATATTAAGTGACACGCCTACCGGTGGCCATGACTGGACATGAAGGACCAAAACCGGGTGAAAGGAGGTGGTACCCCACTCGCTTGGGAAAAGCCCCGCCCCTTCCCCGGAAGGCCTCTTCATCCCCATCATTAGCCGCACTCCTCCTCCCTTTGTCTTTACTCTTTCAAATTAAACCACTCTCTCCAGGAGGCCGAGAAGTTGGTCTGTGAACTTAGTTCCCGCTTCTCCATTCTTTGGCCACTGAACAGAGTCTGTGCTGTGGTGGTCTCAGCTTTGGTTTTGTTATTTGCCTACTTGAACCCACATGGAAAAAGGAGACCTTCCCCGCTGAGGCAGAGCGCCTCGCCAGGCTCGGACCCGAGCAGGGTCCATGTGACTTCACTTGGTAACAGTCTGTAAGGGGACGGTGGTCTCTGCCCGGGGGTGGGGGGAGGGAACACGTACAGCCACAGCACCGGCTCCGTGGACGGCACGGCCCCTCATGGGCCTGGACCGTGTGCTCTCGTCCCCCCACGCCTGACACCCCCTGACAGTCATGACGCGGTGACACTGGCTGCTGGGCCTCCAGTCAGGAGGGACCAGAGGCTGCACCTGGTGCCAGATCAGACATGCCTTTTCACGGGAAGGGGACATAGGAGATATTAGGACTTTGTGTCTAGAAAACAAACCAAGCGGCTAGAAGGTGATCTGAGCTGTGGACGTGAAACCCACGTGTGAGGTGAGAGCTCCCACTGGACACTGGCTTGGAAGCTTCCGCACAGGGGATGACCAAACCAGTGCTTCCCGCCCGACCCCTCCAGGCCTCCCTGGAGGGCACGGCTGGACCTGCTCTCATCAGGCTCCCCGACCCGGAACCTGAAGGTCTGATGCTGGCAGGGCGTGGGGACGCGAGTGGTCACCCCACCAACGCTGCTCGGCTCCTCCTCCCCAGTGACCAGGGGAGGGAAGCCCCGTGGAGTCTGAGGCCCGGCACAGGCAAAGCTTGTTGCACCCCCTCCTCGGGACCCCCGGCCCCACCCTGCTTCCTCAGCCCACCGTCTGCCCCTCCCAGTGCCCACGTCACACCGACCCACATTCCTGGTGTGGACGTCCATGTACACAAGCTGCTCCGTGTTCTCTTCCCACATGGGACACCCCCATCCCTGCTTCTCCCTAATGACGGCCTGGACCTCGAATGTTCTGGGCAGGAAGAGGGCCGAGGAGGAGGCCGGCCTGTCCCGTCTGCCTCCTGGGGGTCCAGACACCGGGCTCAGGGGCTGCTGGGCCTTGAGGTCTGGACGCTTCCAGGTGTGGGATGAAACTGCCACTGCCCGCTGGAGCTGCTCCTTCCGAGATTCAGGAAACCGGGGGACCCACCGAACGGAGCCCATCCCCAGGCTCTGCTGCAAGTCTGCTCGGATTTGCTCTCCTGATCCTGAAGACAGACCTGCGGGAAACAGGACCTGCGATTCCCATACGGACGGTGTTCCGTAGAATTTCCACTAGACCCCTTTCTACCCTGTTCTGAGCAAATTACTAGTCAGTCCACGCTACCATCACCCCACGAGCAGACCAGGAAGCTGAGGCTCCGAGAGGCCAAGTAATCCAGCCGGAAGCAAGCTGTGGGACCACGGAGTGGGGTCTGCACCCGCCGCCCGCCCAGGGGGACTGCCCACTCCCCACAGCTTCCACACCTGTTCCCTTCGCCCCCCTCCCGGGACCAGCTCACAGAGCCTCCTCTTGGGGGGATTCACTTACCTTCTTCTAACAGGATCCATCTCACTATCCTGTTTTGGGATCACCCGGAAGGCTTGTCACTCTGAAGCAGGTTCAGCCTCACATCATTACAGCAGCTTTCCTGGACCACACTCACCACCTGCACGTCTCCCCAGCTCAGACCCAGAAAAGCCCCCTCGGCCCCGAGCCCCATGGCTCTGCCTGGGCTCCCACTCCCTCCTGCCTGGTCCGTCCCTCTCATGTCCCCTGCAGGGTCACCAGGAGCTCCCACCTGCCCCAGGCAGGCTGTCTGCTCTGTCCTGGGGAGACCTCCATGGTGTCAGGTAGAAGACACAAGAGGTACCCGTGGGGCCTCCCTCATGCAGCACAGTGGCCAGTACCCGCCTACTCACCTCATCACTCTAGATGGACAGGGGTTCAGGGGGTCAGTGGCATCTCCCTGTTCTCATTTCATCCCAGCACCGCCCACAGGGAAGTTGCTAAGCAACTCTGTGTCAGCTGCACAGAGAGGACGCTTATACACACGCCCCCCTCCCAGCACCTGGGGCTCTCATGGTCAGGCCCCTCCCAGGATATGGAGCTCACCTGAGCAGGTACCCAGCAGCCCACGGGGCTCTCATGGTCAGGCCCCTCCCAGGATATGGAGCTCACCTGAGCAGGTACCCAGCAGCCCACGGGGCTCTCATGGTCAGGCCCCTCCCAGGATATGGAGCTCACCTGGGCAGGTACCCAGCAGCCCACGAGACTCTCGTGGTCAGGCCCCTCCCAGGATATGGAGCTCACCTGAGCAGGTACCCAGCAGCCCATGGGGCTCTCGTAGTCAGGCCCCTTCCAGGATATGGAGCTCACCTGAGCAGGTACCCAGCAGCCCACGGGGCTCTTGTAGTCAGGCCCCTCCCAGGATATGGAGCTCACCTGAGCAGGTACCCAGCAGCCCACGGGGCTCTCATGGTCAGGCCCCTCCCAGGATATGGAGCTCACCTGAGCAGGTACCCAGCAGCCCACGGGGCTCTCATGGTCAGGCCCCTCCCAGGATATGGAGCTCACCTGGGCAGGTACCCAGCAGCCCACGGGGCTCTCGTGGTCAGGCCCCTCCCAGGATATGGAGCTCACCTGAGCAGGTACCCAGCAGCCCACAGGGCTCTCGTGGTCAGGCCCCTCCCTGGATATGGAGCTCACCTGGGCAGGTACCCAGCAGCCCACGGGGCTCTCATGGTCAGGCCCCTCCCAGGATATGGAGCTCCCCTGGGCAGGTACCCCGGCAGGGCTGGGCACACAGGAACTGTGCACGTGTCCCTCATTGCAGAGCACCCGCAGCACCCCTGTCACTCAGAGCTGACACAGAGCACCTCAGAGCAGAGCTTGAACTAACAAACAGCAGCTCCAACAGGTCTGTGACCCTAGGCTTCACTCTGTGCGGCCTCCCTCTGCCTGGTCTTCCAGGGGCTTCCACTGCAGCCGGGGTACCAGGCCTCTGTCTCCACCCACCACCCCTCCTCTCCCTGACTCCTGGGTTCCTCTCATTAGCAGAGGGTCTTCTTGAAGTTGTCTCCCACTCATGGACCAGATAAAATGATTAGAAAACAAGCCAGGGCTGCCGCCCCTTATCTATCCTGACTCTCGGGACCCTACATCTGTTCCTTGGATCTGGCCGGTGCAGCAAGACCCATTTTCTGCAACTCTGAGCCTCTGAGGGGCGAGGATTGGCTGACCTTGGCAGCCTGACCCGGCCGGCCAGCCCTCCCCAGGTGTGCCTGTGTTGAGGTCAATATAAACACCCCTCCAGGCAGCAAAAGCCTCTGCAGCTGTGCCTGACGCCATATTCTCTGCCCCGTCAGCAGTCTCGGGGCTGGGCTGGTGGGAGGGAGTAGGGCCCACGGCTCTATGAGTGGCCTGGTGTGACTGGGGCTCTGCTGGACTTTCTGCAGGAGTTGCCGGGCTGCCACCTGCTAAAGAAGAGGATGTGTCACCCATACCTGCTGCTGGAATTTCTCCCCTGGCAGAGGTGAGGAAGGAAAAGAGCAGTGGGGGCCGGGACAGAAGGGGTACCTCAGGCAGGGAGATGGAACGCTTCCAGAAGAGTGCCCGGGGCCAGGACCATCCTGGCTGGCCTGCAGGCACCAAGTCGGCCTGCGTGTTGTCGCTGGTGTGACTCCAAGCCCCTTCCTCTAGGCTTTCAAGTCCTTGCACACATTCCGGTGTTTTACCTGGGAAGGGTGGGAAAAGTTCAGCAGCAGCTGGCCTGGGGCTCAGCTCACATTTACTCACAAACGCCTCTTCATGGTTCCCCAGCTTTGCAATGAGGACGCTTCTTGTGTGGGGGCTGCTGGCTGCATGGGAGACAGTTCCCCACCTGTGACCAACTTCAGAATTGTTTACCACTGGAGCAAGTGTCCTGATAGGGTTTTCCTCTGTATGACCAGTGGGTTCTTAATTAGCAATGTGAACGGTGATATCAGAGGTCCTGAATCAGGATGGAAATACTTATTTTACGCATGTACAGGCGTAAAAACCTGGGGAGGCCATGTGCAGCCGGCACCCTTAGGGATGGGCTTCCAACTGACCCCTCAGCGTTCTGGTGTCCAGCCACTGCTTTAGGATTTCTGGGTCCCAATGCTGACTCTCAGGGCTCTGCGATCCAGCCTTTGTTGGCCTTTAATGAGACCCGCACTTCCAGGATCCTACAGAGCAGGGTCTGTGTGACTGTTCTGTGGCTTCTGTAACAAATGACCACAAGCTGGATGGTTTAAAACAACAGGAATTCATCCTCCCCCAGTCGTGGAGACCAGACATCTGAGATCAGGGTGTTGCAGGACGGAAGTCTCTCCAAAGGCTCCAGGATAGGGTTCTTCCTGCCTTTTCCAGCTTCCGGGGGCTCCAGGCGTCCCCAGGCTCGTGGCTGCATCCCTCCCGTCTCTGCCTCTGTCTTCACGTGGCTTCTCCTCTGTGTCTGTGCCTCTCCTCTTTTGTCTCTCATAAGGACTCTCTCAGTTGGATTGAGGGCCACCCTAACCCAAGATGACCTCACCTTGAGATCCTTAACTACATATACAAAGACCCTTTTCCCAGATATGGTCCTGTTCACGTGTTCTCGGGGGACACATCTTTTGGGGCCAGCATTCAACCCATTACCTGTGTATAAAATAACCCTCATTTTAGGAGATTACCAAGGTCCCGTATAGACTGGCACAGACAGCAGCCATGTGGGTGGGGGTCTGGGGAGAATGAGGACCCTGGAATCACCTGGAAGGGATGAAGTCCTGGCTGCATTAGGTGAGCTCTTCCACCACGGGGCCCGTGGAAACAGCCGCTCCACTCTGTCCGTGGAAAGGGACCCAGTGCCGAGTCCAGAAGTGGTTACCTTGCAAAGCTGGCTCTTTTGGGATTTCGTCATCAGTAGCATCATGTAACCAGTAACTACGGGCTTGGAGGAGTCACTCTCTGACACATGATGACAGCACTAGTCACTTTAGGCTCATCAAGCCTAGAATAGGAATGTTTGAAGGAGAAGAGTTTGGGAGATTGCGAAGCTTGGTTGTCAAGGAAACTGAGCAGGTTTGTCAAGGAAACTTCTCCCTTAAACTGAAGGCAGGGCTGGGAGAGCTGAACTCCAGAGATCTTGTAAAGGGGCTGCTCTGAAGCACCATCACCTGAGAGGTGGTCTCAGCGTGAGCTGGGGTTTGAGAAAAGTGTGATGAGATTAAGCCTGACTTTCTGTGACAGCTGGGGAGGGGTTTGTAAAGCACCTTGGCTTTTAAGGCACAAGTTTGTTGCTGGACAAAGTGTCTCCCAAAACTGGGCTGAAGCTCAAGCTGTCTCTTTCCCCTTCTTGTGACAGTCCAGGGCAGGTGGGTGTCAGGTCCCAGGCTCTGTCCCCCTTGTTTCTCCTCCCTGCTTCCAGGTGAGGGCTCCAACCAGCAGGGTGGGGTGACCAGGTGGGCATCATGCCCTCCGTCCTAGGATGCAGGCTGGCCAAGCCCTCACCACCTCCACCCCTTCCCCTTGGTAACACGAGACACTACACCCTAGCTGTAAGGGGTGGGAAGGCTGGGAGGTGCAGGGTAGCTGTGAACAGGAAAAAGGGAAATGGGTCCTGATGGGTAGCTGCGCGGCCCTGCTGTGAGGGTCGCCCAGACGCTAGTGCACAGACTCTGGGTCCTGTGAAGGTTCGATGCTTTGTGGTTCTGGAAATCCTATAGGAGATGGTCCACAGTAGGTGAAGCTAATGCTCTCAGTGGAGGTGGTGAAGCTAAAGATCTGCAGTTCAGACCGAAGGTGCCGATGTACATACAGGACAAAATCATCTCGTGTGAATGGACTTCAGGCACGTTTAACATGAATGCAGTCATGTTAATGCCTAGCACCTTCTATCTTGTGCCTCTCCTCAGGGACCCCCTCCTCAGTTCCTGAGGATCCTGTAACTCCCGTACAGGGGGATGGAGAGTGGGCTCTGTCCAGTCTGAGCCCTGAGTTACCCTGCGTGTGAGTCGGCTCAGGACCGCCGTAACAAATACCACAGACTGGGCCGCTTGAATAACAGACCTATCTCCCAGTCCTGGATGCTGTCTGAGATCAAGGTGTGTGCAGGCTGGCTTCTCCTGAGGCCTCTCTCCTTGGTGCTTAGACAGCCGTCTTCTCCCCAGGTCCTCACGTGGTCTCCCCCTGTGCCTATCTGTGTCCTAATCTCTTCTTGTAGGACACCAATCCTATTGGATTAAGATCCACCCTAGTGACCTCATTTTTACCTTGATCGCCTCTTTAAAAATCCCATCTCCAAATACAGCCACATCCTGGGGTCCTGGGGGTTAGGGATTCAGCATGTGAATTTGGGGGGACGTGGCTGAGCCTATCCCATCCTCCTTAGGAGCCAAGTGTGCCTCGGTCCTTCCTTCCCTCAAGTCACACGAGGTGATGTAGTGGCTCAGGGAGAGGCCACTCGTGCAGAGTCTGTGTCCCAGCTGGGGAGCCCTTCTCTGCTCTCTCTGATCAGGCCGTGGCCGTGCCAGTCCCCTCGTGAGGTGAGCAGTTCTGGGGTTTCCTGCCGTGTCGCCTGGCCGGCTGAGGTGCTCATTGTCAGGGAACCCAGGAGCCAGCAGCCTCGTGGGGATGCCGGGGACTTTCAGGGCCTTGGCAGATGTCTCTCCCAGCAGATACCCTAGCGAAAGTGGGGAAACTTTGGGGGGATTACAGGTGGGGGAGAGTCACAGTCTCGTTTATGCTTCAGAAAGACCACGTTGGGGTGGGATGTGAGGTGCACCGTGCGGGCAGGGAGTTTTGTCACGGCCTGGTGGAGGAACCAGGCACAGGATCGGGCTTGGGCCAGGACTGTGGGCGTAGAGGTGAATTAGTGTGGGAACTGGCCACAGACTGCTGTCGAAATCTCGGCTTCCCTGTGCACCGAGGCCAAACAGAAATACGGAGACAGGGATTTTGGAGGAAGAGAGAGATGGCTTTATTCTTCTGCCAGACAACAGGGAAGACACAGCCGGCTAGCGCCTCAAGAACTGGGCACCCCTCCTTGAGAATCAGGGAAGATTTTATACGTGGGGCTCTCGCGGTCCGGGGTATAGGATGAGGATCGAAGTAGTGAAGGTCTTGCATTCCTCCTTTCCTTTGCATTATTTCAAAACAGTCATAGTTGGCATCAGGCTGCCCGGTAATTGGCGTCCGGCAGTCTGGTAATTGCATCCGTTTGCTTCTGGTTTATCGACCGGTGACCTTGTTTCTGAAATGCAAAAACTATAGGGGGTGACTTGTTATGAAGGGCGTATAGAATGTAAGTGCTGGACATAATAAGGTTAGGGAGTGAGAGGCAGGGGATGTAACTCACACAGAGTTAGGGGTAATGGGTGCCAGAGGTAAATTACATAGTGTCAGGGAGTGAGATTAGCTTTGTAAAGTACACATCTAGTTACTACAAATTAGTGACAAAGTAAAACAAGGAGTGATTAACTCTTTCAGGCCAGATTATGTTTCTTCTCTAGCCTATTCACTGTTCCCTTTGTTTTCCTTGTTCTCAGGGGAGGGAAAACTTCATTTCTATTTTTGCTGCGGCAAGACTCTGGAGGAGCAGATGACAGTCAGTGGGACACAAGGAGAGTGGGAGCCTGGGAGACCCCAGTGTTACCGAACGAAACTTGGGGCCGCTTGCCCGAGTGCAGTAAAGCCAGTCTACTGACACCGGGTGTGGTGAAGGGAAGCGCAGCTTTAATTGTAAGAGTGCCAATACAAGGAGGCCAGGTGGCCTGTGCTCTAAAACCCCAAACTCCCTGAAGGATTTCAGCAAAGGAATTTTAAAGGCCAAGTGAAGGAGGGGGGTCGCAGGGTATGCGATCAGCTGGTGCACAATTCTCCGGTTGATGGTGAGGTAACAGGCGGTTAACATTATAAATTCTTAGGCACCAGAAGTTCCGGGGCTACCTGTTCAAGATCATCAGGTAGTTAATTTCTTCCGTTTGGTGGTGGTTTCAGCATCTGTAAAACAACTCAGGAAGCGTGCATCAGTTACTGTTATCCAGGTACTTCAGAGAGGAGCTACAGCAGAGGATGTCGGGGAGGGGTCTGTACTGGGAAGGCCCCGTAGGGTCCTGCTCGGTTACACCTGGTGCCTGGGCTCGGCAACCTGGGAAGGTGGGGCTGCTCCTGGGTGTGGGGAGCTGCAGGATCCCAGTCCTCTGAGGGGCCTGTTAGCCCCCAAGGTGAGATGGGGGTGCAGTGACTGGACAGAGGAGTCTGGCCTGCGAGAGGGGTCGAGGCTGGAAATGTCATGGGAATCATCGCAGGGAGGGAGAGGAAAGGCCAATGGGGGCAGGTAGGTCACAGCAGACTACGTGCAGGTGACTGCCGTCCAGTTGGAAGCAACTCAGAGCCAGAAAGGAGTGGCCGTCAGGGGCTCAGCTCCATTCTCTTGTTCCTTTGTAAAACCACTGTGTCAGAGTTTGAGACACTGCCAGTAGATGTCTGGGCCCAGTGCTGCCATGGCTTCATCAAAGGGGCCCAGGGGGAACACAGAACCACTGCAGGCCCCGCCCATGTCCTCAGTGGGAATGAATCCCATCGGGGCTCCTGGGCTCACAGACTTGAGGGAACCTCTGTCCTCAGGACTGGTCTTCCTCCTTCCTCTCACCTGCTGGTCAGAGGCCCAGGCACCCCCAACCTGGCTCCACCCCCAGGGCCTGGATTCTGGGACAGCTTAGGCGTAAGCAAGACCCTCATGTTCCTTTATCTGCCTGGGGGCGAGACTGTCTTAAACGCTGCAATTGACTGATGATAGAGGGCTGAGTGTTTGCAGCAGGTATGGGTGGAAAGATGGGGCGTGAAGTTCCTGTGTCTGCAGGGTCTTCCCAGCGTGAAGATCTGTGTGTTTCCCCGGCCAGTCAACATCCGCCCAGGAAGCCCAGATCCAGCATTACGAGGGCAGAGGCTCTCCCCTTGCTTATCTGTAACTTCCCACTCCCACAGTGAGGAGCCTGGCTCCCACCATCTGCCGTTTATGTATGCATTGCTCCTTTCCAGGTTACACGTGCAGAGGTTTCAGAGTTGTTAGCTACTACACCCTGGAAAGAACTTCGTAAAATAAAGCCCACTGTTTATATAGGGTCCATTTTGCCTTTAATCTACAGATTCCATTCATTTCCAAAGGTAACTTAGGTCAGCACCTTTGATCCCATCCCCTACGGTGAGTTGTTTCCATATATTTCTAATACAGTTAGACTCTGTCACATAATGTATTCCATCCTGCAACACTCCTACATCCTAAATAACTAAATTTGAATAGATTATGATTGGCCCCTTGGGCTACACACATCTGTGGGCTTAGACAAATGCACAGTGACAGGTATCCGTCCTAGAATGTCACATGGAATACTTCAAACCCCCACCCCATGATCTGCTTATCATCTGTGTAGCTTTGCCTTTCCCAGAATGTCACCAATGGGGTCATACCGTGTGCAGCCTCCTCAGCCTGGATGCTTTCACGTAGCAGTATATACTGAAGATTTATCCATGTCTTTCCATAGGCTGATGGTGCATTCCTTTCTGCTGAGTAGTATTCCACTGCAGGTGTATGGGCGGAAAAACAATTTCCCCTCTACTTTTCTAGGTTCTTGGTTGAGGCCCCCCTGCCCCTGAAATAAAAGACAGATTACCAGGAGAAAAACAGAAATTTAATAACATGTATACCTTCTGAATACAGGGGGGATAGCAAGGAAAACTGAGTCACTCCCTGAAATGACCAAAACCATCCCCTTAAATACCTCTTCAGCTAAAAACAGAAGAAATATGCTGGGGAAGGGGGGAAGACCACTTATGGCAGGTTATCATGCAAAGCACAGTAAACAAGGGTATGATTGTTTGCACATTTAAGTCAGGACTTCTCCATTGAAAAGAGTTACTTAAGATTTAATTATCCTTCCATTTTTGGTGCAAAGAGGGACATACCCTTATAAATGGAGACTTCTGTATTGTAAATGTCTTTCATAAAACAGCAATCTCAGTTTTCTGAGATATTTTTATTGGATATATTATTTTATTTTTGGCTGCATTGGGTCTTCGTTGCTGCATGCAGGCTTTTCTCTGGTTGTGGCGAGCAGGGGCTACTTTTCTTTGCAGTGCATGGGCTTCTCATTGTGGCTTTTCTTCTCGTGGAGCACAGGCTCTAGGTGTGCAGGCTTCAGTAGTTGTGGCACACGGGGTCAATAGTTGTGGCTCGTGGGCTCTAGAATGCAGGCTCAGTAGTTGTGGAGCACGGGCTTAGTTGCTCTGTGGCATGTGGGATCTTCCCGAACCAGGGCTCGAACCCGTGTCCCCTGCATTGGCAGGCAGACTCTTAACCACTGAGGCTCCAGGGAAGCCCCCCCCCGTTTTTTTTTTTAAAGCAGACCAATAATCCTTATGCCAGAGAGACATATTTTGGGGTGGCATATTCTACTCACCTTGACATGGATGTACCCCAATTTGCTTATACATTCATCTTTTGAAGGATATCCAGATTTCTTCAAGTTTTTAGCCATTATGAAAGTGCTGCTGTGCATAATTGCATCCTTGTTTGCATTTGGACATAGATTTTCAAAGCAGTTGCCTGAATACTGGAAGCATGATTGTTGGATCCCAACGTGAGACTTGTTTAGTTTTGGAAAAAACTGCCAAATTGTCTTACAAAGTGGCTGCACATGCATCCCCCCAGCTATGAAGGAGAGCTCCTTTTGTTCCTCACCCTCTAACAATTGGTATTTTCATATTTTTGGAGTTTAGCAGTGCTAAATAGGTATGCTGTGATATCTCATGATTTTAATTTGTAATTCCGTAATGGTATATGATGTTGAGCTTGTTTCTGTATGATTTTTACCATCTGTGTATCCTTTTATGGCGGGATGTCTGTTCAGATCATGCTGTTCACGTTCATGCTTAGAGGAGCCCTGTCTCCTCAGGACCCGCTGGGGCTTTGGCTTCTGGGACACGCGGGTTGCATCCACGCTGACGGCCGGGCTTCAGGACAAGCTGGGGTCGAGTCCACACTAACAGAAGCCGAGTCTCCTCAGG